>NC_136862.1:2568113-3031286 GCF_951799975.1 Gobius niger
CCGAGAGGATCTGTTTCCTCACGTCATCAGATTTTTTTTTAGATCCATTTTTTTTGTTGGGTATTCAACTCATTTTTGTAGCTTTTTTGTCCTTTTTTGTCAAATTTTTATCACATTTTTGTCACATTTTTGTCATTTTTTGTCACATTTTTTTACGTTTTTTTTGTCATTTTTTTGTCATTTTTTGTCACATTTTTTGTACGTTTTTTTGTCATTTTTTTGTCAAATTTTTATCACTTTTTTGTCACATTTTTGTCATTTTTTGTCACATTTTTTGACATTTTTTGTCATGTTTTTAGATCAAATTTTTGTCTTTTTTTTGTCACATTTTTATCACATTTTGTCACATTTTTATCACATTTTTATCACTTTTTTGTCCTTTTTTGTCCTTTTTATAAAAATGTAGTTATTTTTTTGTCACATTTTGGTCATTTTTTTGGTCATTTTTTTGGTCATTTTTGTACATTTTTGTTGTTTTTTTTGTCAATTTTTTATTCAATTTTTTGTCACATTTTTGTCACATTTTTATCACATTTTTATCACATTTTTGTCCTTTTTTGTACATTTTTATTAAATTTTTAGTTATTTTTTTGTCACATTTTTGTAGTTTTTTTGTCAATTTTTTATTCAATTTTTTGTCATATTTTGTCATTTTTTCGTCATTTTTTGACGTTTTTTTTGTCATTTTTAAAATCAAATTTTTGTCTTTTTTGGTCACATTTTTGTCGTTTTTTTGTAAATTTTTCGTCACTTTTTTGTCACATTTCCATCATTGTTTTCGTCTCAGTTCTGTCGCTATTTTCACAGCTTTTTTCCAGAAGCTTTTGGACTGGGGTAAAGCCAAACTGGAGAAAATGTGCTCGGTTCAGGTGGGAGTTAAGGGGTTAAATGCCAAATGGTTAAAATTACTCTATAGACATTTACATGGTCAGTCTGGTGTTATAAGTGATCTTGCCTCAGGTGCTCTGTGGAGCGAGTCACACTGTTTTTAACGCAGGCTAGCTGATACCATAGACATGCACTAGCCTAGCACTAGCCTAGCACCGCGTGTGTGAAAGAGTGAATCAGGGAGCATGATCTTTGGGATATGTACTCTCCCTTTAGTCTAACCCTGGTTCCCGTGTGTGTTTCAGAGCAGAGCGGGCTGCCCTTCAGTCGACAGGTGAGTCTCAGGAGAAACAGTTCAAACAGTTTGCAGCTATTTGGATTCTTCTCCAAATATGATCCTGTGTGGCCTGTGTGAGCGTTACAGAGGGAGGGGGGGCGAGGGGAGGGGGGTATTTGCATAGTGTTTGCCCGGGGGCAGGGGCAAGAACCTGCTTCAGAACTCACTTTCACATCATTTCAGGAACAAACACTGAAGCCAGGTTTAAATGTAAATATATTAGTTCTGTCTGTCACGATAATGACGATGTCGACTGTTACTTTCCCCTCAATACCAGGACTTTAACGACCCTCGGTGTCCAATACCGAGACTTAATGATACTTTTTTTTATACCTATACTAAAATATGAGTCATATAGAACCAGAAAACAGATTATTATTATTATTTCCTTCAACTTTCCTTCAACTACAAAAGAAACAAACAGGGAAAAAAAACACTGTCTGCATTCTTCTCATTATTTCTCCTTTGTTACTTCTAAATGTCCCTTTTTTTATTATTTCGTCCACTTTTCATGTTAAAGGGGGGGTATTCTGCACTTTTTCAAGCTTTCCATCATGTTATTCTGTCACTCCCTCATTAAAAACATGCCTGAAGTGTTGCCTTGGCACATTCACGTATTTTTGAGTAATCTGTAAAAACTCTGATGGCGGCCATTTTAGGGATAGGTTTGCCTGAGTCCTCCTAGGAACGCCCCCACCTCCTGGAGACGCCTCCGAGCTTTCGTCACCAGCCGAGTAACCGACCACTAATACCCCCTCTTTAAAGGGGGTATTCTGCTTTTTTCAGCCCCACAGCACCAGTCTATATGACACTACACTGATGAGCAAACCTTCTGTTGGTCTGTAAATGCAGTAAATTAGAATAACTGCCTTGTATAAAATGTCTCTCTCAAAATGGCTGTAGTGAATGTCTTGAAATAGGCCTCTGTCTCTTTAAGAACCTCTGAGCCTTTAGACACGCCCCCTCCACACGCTGTCTGTGGCATCAGTGGGGAGGGGGTTCTGCTGAGGAGCAGTGGTCGGTTACTCGGCTGGTGACGAAAGCTCGGAGGCGTCTCCAGGAGGTGGGGGCGTTCCTAGGAGGACTCAGGCAAACCTATCCCTAAAATGGCCGCCATCAGAGTTTTTACAGATTACTCAGAAATGTGTGAATGTGCCGAGGCAACACTTCAGGCATGTTTTTAATGAGGGAGTGACATAATAACATGATGGAAAGCTTGAAAAAGTCCATTTTGCACAACACCCCCCCCTTTAAAAGCAAATGGACCCAAAGTAAGACCTTTAACTCTTGTTTTGTGTTGCCAGATCAAAACAGAAGACATCAGCGACTCTCCTCGCTGTGAGCCCGGTCTGAAGACATGCTCACTGACCCACAGCTCCCCGGGGCCCGGGCCCGGGGCCCCTCAGCTCTCAGGGGTACGGCACTGCTCTACACACTCGTCTCCTTCTCCTGAGGGAATGATCCTCACGACTGGATATATATAACCCACACATTATCTCTAGTTCAGCTTTATCCAAATCGAATCGCTTCAAAAAACAACAACAAAAGTGCTACGAAAAAGCATCAAAAAGAGAAAACCACAAAAACGAAAAGGAAAGTGATAAATAACGTAAAAGTAAAGTAATGAACCGATCACAAACAAAGAGTGTCACATTCTGCTGTTGGATCAATGAACATTTAGCTCCTGGTTTTACATCGGTGGCATAGGGGTTAGCCTCACCAGCCAGTCACAAGATGGCCGCCACGTTTTGCCACTTTTATAAACAAGCTTTTAAAGAGTTTTTAGTTCTGAGGTTGTCACTTTAATGATAAAACTCTCGTAAACGAGCTGGACCTTCTCTGACCTTCTCTGACCTTGGCTGTATCCGAATGTCACACTATTCACTATATAGTGACTATATAGTGACTATATAGTGCTCACGCCATTTTGTAGGGGTGTCCAAATGTCCAGAGAGAAAAAAGTAGTCCACTCGAAATTTCCCACAATGCATCTGGAAAAGTAGTGAGCATCGATGGTCACTAAACGGGTCAATATAGACCACAATGCATTGCGAGAGTCGGAGAAGAGCCTGACAGAGACAGGTCTTTGAACTAAACACGACTGAAGTAAATCAACTGTTTCAGTCGTGTGTTTGTATTTCTCATGAATAAACGACCTAAATATAACCGGTTACTGTGAAAAGATGCTAACGTTAGCTGCTAACCTTTAGCTTGCGCTGTTAAATGACCGACAGCTTCCTCTCGAATAATCCAAGACATTCACGTAAAATCCATGTGAAGTAAAAGCGTATCTGACTCGTATTAATCCATTAATATTCCACTGTCTCATGAGTCTGGTTGGTTTTTATCACAGAAATACTTTATTCCCGGAGTTTCGCGAACTTTTAGCAGATGTAGTCACTCAATCTGCTGGCGCTTCGGACACCTTTCGGCGTCTCTGAGCTCACGCTGGAGTGACTTTTTTTCTTTTTCCTTTTTTTGTGATGACAGTAACGCCTGTAAAAGTGCCAACACAGTCGTTCTGTTTCATAAAATAAACGTTTGTAACAATAAATAAATTCAGATTAAAAAACAATAAAAAACATATCTGCAGCCGCAACGCGTGACGTCACGCAGCGCGGAGAAAGGCGTGTCTTGTGTCCGAATCGCCAACAGAATCAGTGACTATATAGTGCGGCCTGTGTAGTGAATGAGGGGTTAGTGACTAGGGTGGACATTCGGATACAGCCCTTCTCTGACCTTCTCTGACCTTCTCTGACCTTCTCTGACCTTCTCTTCTGTGTCTGCAGGAGCTTTCGTCTTTGCACACGGTGCCGCAGCTCGTCCTGATGCCGCCCGCTCACCTGGCCCCGCCCTCTCACCTGGCCCCGCCCTCCTCCTTCCTGCTGTCCCAGAGCTCCAGCGCTCACTCAGGTATCAGGACCGAGTTAATCACGTACACGAACGTCTAACGAAGGTCCATAGAAATCGCAGATGCGCCGTTAGCCCTGAGCCTGTTCCTCCAGATGCTCAGTGACCGTCCTCCAGATGTGGAGCGAGGCCGTTGCTGGAGCTGATTGTACATGTTTTTGTCTCTGCAGCTCTTCTTCAGCAGAACCTTCTGTCTCTGCCCAGCCCGTCCTCCTCCAGCCTCCTGCACCAGCCCGGCCTCAACCCTCAGGTAAAACTCTAGAGCCAGGACCGGGACCAGGGCCAGGGCCAGGGCAAGAACTAAAACCAGAGCCAGAGCCAGAGCCAGAACTAAAACCAGAGCCAGAGCCAGAGCCAGAGCCAGAGCCAGAGCCAGAGCCAGAACCAGGACCAGGGCCAGAACCGGAGCCGGAACTAGAGCCGGAGCCGGAGCCGGAGCCAGAGCCGGAGCCAGAACTAAAACCAGAGCCAGAGACAGAGACGGAACTAAAACCAGAGCCAGAGACAGAGACGGAACTAAAACCAGAGACAGAGACAGAGCCAGAACCAGAACTAAAACCAGAACCAGAGCCAGAGAGGATCAGGAAGGTTGGATTTAGTTTGCACAACAGGACAGTAACGATTTAAAATACTGTCGTAGAAAAGCTAAATCGTCGCCTGGACACTTTATGATGCACTTGTTTGAAAAGCGCTTCATAAATAACGTTTTGATTGATTGATAATAAACTCTCACAATATACATGTGTTTCCAATGACATCATGCATAGTTCTGGCGGCCATTTTGAATACCGAAGTAGCATTATGCAGTACTACAACATGTAACAATATCTGTAATAATAGAGATGTTGTGACATGTTGTAGTACTGCATGATTCTACTTCAGTATTCAAAATGGCCGCCATAACAACAAAAGTCACATGACTGAAAGGCAGGTATATACAATACATCACATCTGATGCAGTAACAGTGCGTTCCTCTCCTCCTTCAGTCCATGGGGCGCTCCGGCCTGGACCACCTGGACATGTCCCACCTGCAGCTGCCCAAACATCTGGCTCTGGCCCCGCAGGACGAGCCCAGTGACCTGGAGGAGCTGGAGCAGTTCGCCAAGGCCTTCAAGCAGAGGCGCATCAAGCTGGGCTTCACTCAGGTCCGGGGCACACGGGGGCACACGGGGGCTCACGGGGGCACACGGGGGCACACGGGGGCACACGGGGGCACACGGGGGCACACGGGGGCACACGGGGCACACGGGGGCACACGGGGCACACGGGGGCACACGGGGGCACACGGGGCACAAAAAACTTCATACAAAAGAGCAGAAAATACACTTTAATCATCCCCCACTCCCACTGCTCCAGGTCTGTCTTTAACCTCTTAACTCCCACCTGAACGGATCCCATTTTCTCCAGTTTGGCTTTACCCTAATCAAAAGGTTTCTTGGGAAAAAAGCACCAAAATAGCCACAAAAAATGAGAAGAAAACAAGGATGTAAACGCAACAAAAATGTGACAAAAACTCAACAAAAATGTGACAAAAATTCAACAAAAATGTGACAAAAACTCAACAAAACTGTGACAAAAATTCAACAAACATGTAGCGGTAGATAGCGGTATTCGGAAGTTGCAACCCCCTGTCAAACCTAAAGACCAGTGTTATTGGGCCTCTTGTTTCCTTTATCCGCCCCACTGTTAAAAATCTTGGGGTGACTTTTGATACTTGTTTCAAATTTGAAAAACACATTGGATCAGTTGTAAAAGCTACTTCCAACTAAGACTTCTTGCGAAAATTAAGGCCTACTTGCCACAAAAAGACTTAGAGAAGGCGATCCACGCCGTCATCACTTCAAGGTTGGATTATTGTAACTCCCTTTACACAGGGCTGGACCTTAAATCCCTCCAGCGCCTGCAGGGAGTCCAAAACGCCGCAGCCCGCCTGCTGACCGGCCATCACTCCCATTCTATCTTTTTTTTTTTTTTGTGATCAATTTTTTTTATTGATATATTGCATTGGCATTTTGCACTTTTTTGCATGTGTTACACTTTCATTTTTTCCCCACTTTTTTTTTTTTTTTCCCACATCCCCATATCCCTTATGATGGGCAGAGAAACTCAAAACAGTCCCCAAAAAATGAAAAAATAGCCAAATAAATAAAACAGAAAATAGAACAGAAAATAAAACAGAAAAATGAATAAATAAATAAAAATAAAAAAATAAAACAAAAAACAAAAAACAAAAAATAAAATAAAAAATAATAAAAAAATAAATAAATAAAAATAAAATAAAATAAAACCCTGTCTAGGTAAAATGTACAGTTGAGCAATACAAGGTGCTAATTTCCTCCGTCAAAGACATCCACAGAAATAGCGGTATACATATAGCTATGTACAATACATCGAACAATTCACATAGTACATATCATTATGTAATAAACTTTCTCTCAACACATAGTACATCAACACATGTTCATTGTAACACTGTAGTTTATAACGTGAAATCTAATCCAGTTTGGATGTATTTAATAAACTGGACCAGCATGAGATATTTTCAGTTTTTGCTCCATGCATTCGAGCCATTCTGTCCTCTTTACATTGGCTACCAGTTCCCTTTTGAATCAAGTTTAAAATTCTGCTGATTGTTTTTAAATGCCTAAATTCACTGGTACCTAAGTATCTGTCAGTACTGCTGCAGCTCTACTGTCCTTCCAGAGCTCTGAGGTCTGACCAGCTCTACTGTCCTTCCAGAGCTCTGAGGTCAGACCAGCTCTACTGTCTTCCAGAGCTCTGAGGTCTGACCAGCTCTACTGTCCTTCCAGAGCTCTGATGTCAGACCAGCTCTACTGTCTTCCAGAGCTCTGAGGTCTGACCAGCTCTACTGTCCTTCCAGAGCTCTGAGGTCTGACCAGCTCTACTGTCCTTCCAGAGCTCTGAGGTCTGACCAGCTCTACTGTCCTTCCAGAGCTCTGAGGTCTGACCAGCTCTACTGTCCTTCCAGAGCTCTGAGGTCTGACCAGCTCTACTGTCTTCCAGAGCTCTGAGGTCTGACCAGCTCTACTGTCTTCCAGAGCTCTGAGGTCTGACCAGCTCTACTGTCCTTCCAGAGCTCTGAGGTCTGACCAGCTCTACTGTCCTTCCAGAGCTCTGAGGTCAGACCAGCTCTACTGTCTGTGTGTCCAGAGGTGACCGAGGCTTCTCAGTGGCCCCTAAACTTTGGAACCGCCTCCTCTACATGTGCGCTCGGCTCAGTCTGTAGAGGGGTTTAAAACCAAATTAAAAACTCATCTTTTTACTTTGGCCTTCGGTTCTATGTAGACACAGTTTGTGCCTTTATATATGACCTGTGTTTAACTTTTATTGTGTTTATTGTACATATTGTTACTGTTCTTGTACAGCACTTTGGTCGACAATGGTTGTTTTTAAATGTGCTTTATAAATAAAATTGACATTGACATTGACAAAAATGTGACAAAAATTGAAAAAATAAAATAAAATTCAAATGAGGTGTTACACAGGCCTATAAAAGAGGACAGAATGCATTTGGTTCAGGCGGGTGGTAAGAGGTTAAGAAAAGGCACATATATTAAATTAAATGGTAAATGGACTCAGCTTTTCTACCTTAATCAGGCCCAAAGCGCTTTAAAGTAAGAAACCAGTCGCCCATTCACTCTCTCATTCATACACCAGTGTGCGCAGACACTGGAGGTAAGGTGGGTGAAGTGTCTTGCCCAAGGACACAACGACAGTGTGCATTTGCAGGACACTCACACACCAAGTTTAAGTCAACGTTCCTTTAGTTTTGCTCCAGTAGAAATACAAAGTCGTGTGTCTTAAAAGTTCCTCCTCTCGTGTCCAGGGAGACGTGGGACTCGCGATGGGGAAACTCTACGGGAACGACTTCAGCCAAACCACGATATCCCGATTCGAAGCTCTCAACCTCAGCTTCAAGAACATGTGCAAACTGAAGCCCCTGCTGGAGAAGTGGCTCAGCGACGCAGGTACGGCGCCTCGGGGGGAACCTTACCTCCAGGGGGCAGTGTTCTCTCTGACCGGTGTTTGTGTCTTTGCCAGAGAACTCCCCCTCAGACTCCCTGACCAGCCCCTCGCCGCTGCCGCCGCTCATGGAGGGCTACGGACGCAAACGCAAGAAACGCACCAGCATCGAGACCAACATCAAGCTGACCCTGGAGAAACGCTTCCACGACGTGAGCACAAACTGTTCTGATCCGCTCGCTGTTTCTGTTTCACATCTGCACAGGAAATGTTGAGGTTTGAGTTTAGAATGAAAGTAATGTACCGTAGATGCTCTAATATAGGTCCGGGCCTTTATTTACTCAAGGGCATCTGGGACCAGGCCTTTATTGGAACCAGGCCACAATTAGAGACAGGCCTTTATTTCTATTTGAGCAAAACGGACGACCAGGAAAATGAAGAAAAACGAGATTTGTGTCCATTTGCACCTAAAATATTAGGTTCATTTATTAATGAACATTTCAAACCCTCTCCCAGCGGCTGGAACATTGACACCTTTTATTTTGTCGGGACAACAGGAAGTGTTTCGTTGCTGTTAGCGGAGCTTTGACATCAATGTCACTGCAGGTTTCTGTTTCGTTTTTACCGTGGACCGGATTATTTGTTGTTATCTTGTGTAAAAGGCGAGTTTAGACGGAGCGTTTGTGTTTGTGATCGATCATGAGACTGACCCGAGAGAAGACGAGACGCTCGTGCTGATGGGAGGAGTTATTTTGAGGCGTGGGACTGACCTGCACACGGAGCAGCTGGACGTGCTTTGAAGACGCGATGGAGACTTTATTAAAACCCTGGAGGGTCACACAACATTTGTTGCTTTCCCTGTTTCCAAATATGGTCACAGGAGGTTTGAAAAGTGGCTAAATCTGTGTCAAAGTTACGCTGGGATCAGCTCCTCCGCAGCGTCCCCCTCTGCCCGGGTTCCCGTTTGTTTACTTCCTGCACGTGAGTTTTCATTTACACCAGTATGAGACAATTTCCTAACATGGGGAATATTTCTAATGCTATAGTTTCTAATAAAAGCCTCGGCCTGTTTTAGAGACCGGCTTTAATTTGCCTCCGCCAGCCGCGAACCCGGCCCCTGTTATAGGGCTTTTCCACCAAGGTGTTGGTTCTGGTGCCGGGTTGGTTCCAGACTGACTTGGTTTTCCACCAAAATGAGAGCTGTGCCTATTGTCATAGCAACGCTTTGGGAAGTCAACATCAAAAATGGATAGTAACATCTCACTACAGCCACTTCTGGTTATAAAATACAGAGAAATAAGTTTATGTTTCAGTCACAGCAGCCGTTAACATTTTGATTTCTTCTTTCTAACTCTTGTTTTAGCTAAAGAGCATAAAGCAAAACAACAGTTTCCTCCACAGAGACTGTTTTGGCTTCTACAGGAAGTTCTAAGCACAAACTAACTAATATTGATTGTTTGTTGGAGGAGAGAGCCACGCCCCCAGCCGCTGACATCACTGCTGCTCGTTTCTTGGTCCAGCTTTTAATTGGTTCCCAACCGGCACCAGCTTTTGGAACCAAGAGCCAGCGTTTTTTCAGTGGAAAACGAAAGAAACCGGTTCTGAAACTGGAATTGTCCCAGAACCAGCACTGGCACCAGCCTGGTGGAAAAGGGCTATTAGAGACCCGGCCTCTGTTAGAGACCCGGGCGCTAATGGATTACAGGCCAGTATTAGAGAATTTACGGTACATGCATTACCATAGACCATAGATATAGTATAATAAAGATGAGCGGGTCCCATTCAGCCCCATTCATTGAAAAAGGTTCCCGAGTCCTGTGTGAACCTTAATGGCCGCCCTGTCTCCTCCTACGCAGCCTGTTCTTTATCAGACAGTCACAAGATGGCCGCCACAGCCACCTCTTTCACCTTTAGAGTTTTATCATAGACCTCGCTCACAGGTCGGTCAGGCACAGTTTCAGATGATTTTATTTGACAAGGCTGTGAAATAACATCATCACCATTTTAGTTTGACACGCTGAGACTCCAGTGTCCTCCGTCCCTCACGTCTCTCTCCGTCCTCAGAACCCGAAGCCGAACTCCGAGGAGATCACGCTGATCTCGGAGCAGCTGTCGATGGAGAAGGAGGTGGTCCGGGTCTGGTTCTGTAACCGGAGGCAGAAGGAGAAGCGGATCTACTGCCCCGTGGGCTCGCTGCCCGTCAAGCACAACTACTCCTCCAGGATGGTCAGGAGAAAGATCTTTACTCAGGACTTTTTTACTTTCATTTTGTCCTTTTACTCTATATTATTTATTTACTTTATGAGAACCTAAAAGTTTGCAGATTCTGTTCTTCAGCAACAAAGAAAATGTCTCTAAAATGTGATTATGAAGCGGCTTTTCCCATAGAATTATGAAACTGAATATTTGGTTAGTGAAATGTGAGCAAATGCTTTAAATTTGAGTGTAATTATTAAAGAAAAATTAGCCACGATTAATGATAAAAAAGTATCGATTGACTAATTACCACAAATGAAGTCTAAAGGTGAATTAAAGCCGTTACATTTGGAGCTCGTCCTCACGTTGGTTGACCTTGGTTTAGTTTTAGCTAAAATGTATTTCATCGGTTCATTAATTTGGCTGCAAAGGTTTTAGGCGAAACCAAAGGGAGTCCCACAGGGTTCAGTACTTGGTCCAGTCATGTTTACCTTCATTTTTGATATAAATAATGTTGAGTAAAGTTTGTTCTTTTAAAGGGGGGGTGTTATGCAAAATTGACTTTTTCTGTCATTCCCTCATTAAAAACATGCCTGAAGTGTTGCCTTGGCACATTCACATGTTTTTGAGTCACCTGTAAAAACTCTGATGGCGGCCATTTTAGGGATAGGTTTGCCTGAGTCCTCCTAGGAACGCCCCCACCTCCTGGAGACGCCTCCGAGCTTTAAGTAGGGGGTATTATGCTTTTTTCAGTCACATATCCCCAGTCTATATCACACTACAATGATGACAAACCTTCTGTTGGTCTGTAAATGCAGTAAATTAGAATAACTGCCTTGTATAAAATGTCTCTCTCAAAATGGCTGTAGTGAATGTCTTGAAATAGGCCTCTGTCTCTTTAAGAACCTCTGAGCCTTTTAGACACGCCCCCTCCACACGCTGTCTGTGGCATCAGTGGGGAGGGGGTTCTGCTGAGGAGCAGTGGTTGGTTACTCGGCTGGTGACGAAAGCTCGGAGGCGTCTCCAGGAGGTGGGGGCGTTCCTAGGAGGACTCAGGCAAACCTATCCCTAAAATGGCCGCCATCAGAGTTTTTACAGATTACTCAGAAATACGTGAATGTGCCAAGGCAACACTTCAGGCATGTTTTTAATGAGGGAATGACAGAATAACATGATGGAAAGCTTGAAAAAGTCAATTTTGCATAATACCCCCCTTTAAAAAGCATTAAATCAGAGACAGAATTAGAGACAGAATCCACAACAATGAGTGTTTTTACAGCGTACATTTGTCAAAAACACAAAAACAATAGTCTAAAACAAATTCAGCAGCAGTTCTGGATGAAATGTTCTCTTTGGCTCAAACATTTCCCTGTTGTGTCTAATTTAGTTTTGAATTTTGATAGTAATTGTTTGTCCTTGCTAAACTCTTACGTTAATAATTGAATCCTCAGTTTTGTCCTCCTTGATTCTGACTGAAGCTCCGACGAGTTTCCGAGTAAACGTGTCTTTGTTTCTTTCTCAGGCTGGAGCTCCCAGGTCCTACAGCCCTCTGGCCTCCAGCGCAGGTGAGGCCTGTTCCCCCAACCTCACACACGCGTGTTTACCGTGTTGCCTTCAGGGTCTGTGGGCAGATACAGTGTTGGTGACATTAACCCCTTAACTCCCACCTGAACCGAGCACATTTTCTCCAGTTTGGCTTTACCCCAGTCCAAAAGCTTCTGGAAAAAAGCTGTGAAAATAGAAACAAAACTGAGACGAAAACAATGATGGAAATGTGACAAAAAAGTGATGAAAAATTGATGAAAAAGTGGCAAAAATGTCACAAAAATGTCACAAGAAATTGACAAGAAATTGACAAACAATTACAAAAAAAGACAAAAATTGGATAGAAATTTGACAAAAAATAAAAATAAAAATAAAAAAATGGACGAAAAAATGACAAAAATTCAACAAAAAAATTACAAAAATGTGGAAAAAAAATGTGAGAAAAATTTGACAAAAATTTACAAAAAATTGACTAAAAAATTACAAAAAAATTATAAAAAATGTGATTAAAAAATGACAAAAAAATGAATAAAAAATCGACGAAAAAATTACAAAAAATGTATTAAAAAAATACAAAAATGTGATAAAAATTTGATTAAAAAATTGATTAAAAAAAAGACAAAAAAAGACAAAAAAAAGACAAAAATGTGATGAAAAAATTACAAAAAAATGACAAAAAAGTTACAAAAATGAGTTGGATACCTAACAAAAAAAAAGATGGAAAAAAAATCCAAAAAAAAGGAAAAGGATCCTCTCGGTTCAGACGGGAGTTAAGAGGTTAACACTGTGTTGCCTTCAGGGTCTGTGGGCAGATACAGTGTTGGTGACATTAACACGTGTTGCCTTCAGTGTCTTCCAGCTCGTCTCCCCCCAGTCCCGGTGGAGGAGGGTCCCCCGGCAGCTCCCCCTCGGTCGGCTCACAGGTCCACAGCTCCACAGGGTACGTCACTCACCTCTGTTACCACGGTTACTAAAGTGAAAATACAGACGGTGTCTCTGGAATCGGGGAAAACAATTTGGAGAAAAATCTAAACTTTCTCTAATTATTCAAAACTACTTTAACAAAAGCTGAATTCTGAATATAGTTGCTACTAAATAAAGATACAAAGACATGAAGTGGTTCAACAGCCCATAGATACATAAATAACATGAGACTAAAACTATGACTAAAATGTCCAGATATTTTAGTCGACTAAAATAAGACTAAATAAAAATGAAAAGGAGAGACTAAAATCATCCAAACTTCTATTGAGCGTCTGAAAGAGCCTCAGATCATGTAAATTCTCTGCCAAATGAACAGGTTTGTGCTTTATTCATGTGGAGCAGCTCCATGAAGTCGAGGTCCACGATTAAATATGATTATAATGAATATTATCAATGCAAAGTCGACTAAATTGACGTGTAATTTTAGTCGACTAAAACTAGACTAAAATTGCAAAGCTTTTTTAGACTAAATCTCGACTAAAATTAAATTACATTTTAGTCAAAAGACTAAAACTAAAACTAAAATGAAATATGTTAAAATTAACACTGGTGCTAATGCTAACGGCTAGCTAGCACTAGCTACGACTGCCATTTTTTCACTTATACTGAACAATCTGCTGTGAGAAAATATCCATATGGGCCCGATTTACACTTGGCTTTAGTTATGTGTGGTAAATAAGTTTATATTAGGGATGGGCGGATCGATACCAAAGTATCGATATATCGATAACAAACGGCTACTTTTTAAATAGCGATATTGGGCAAAAAGTATCGATGCTAATTTGCATATGTAAAAGGAAGGCGGGGCAGCAATTATCAACACAAAAGGATGATTTATTTCTTTGTTCTGAGCCAAAACTGTCACAACAGCAAAGGATTGAACTGAGCCGGGCTGATCATTCTGGTTTAGGTTCTGTTTGTCATTAAAGTATTAATTTTAAACTTTGTTTATGTATTTAATTTCACATTAACATTGTTTAATTAACCAGTTAAAGTAATATAATTTTAATGGACCAATTAATTATACAAAATAACCAGTTTTAGAAATGTATATTGATTGAAATACATTCACCCATATGAAATGACCAGTATCGGTATCGACAAAATAGACCCCAAAAGTATCGGTATTGTATCGATTCCAAAAACTGTGGTATCGCCCATCCCTAGTTTATATTCCATCAGAAAATGGTTAAAAAGAGTTGAAAATTGTATTTTCCCCCTTGGTGAAGCCCCGCCCCCTTCTATGACTCGATGCGTCTGTATCTATTTCCCATTGACATAACCTGCTGGCCATGGAAGTGAAACAATAAACATCACAAAAATGGTCAAACTAAAGAAAGCCACAATCTTCAGCAAAATCTTAAATATAATAACTTTAATAATGTTTTAGCAAAAATTGTGTCTAATGTGTCTTTAAACAAACTCCTGAAAGCTGTGCCATGTTTTTTCTAAAGCATTAATTACAATCCCATCTGCATGTACAATAATCAGAGGTCGAATTACTTTATTTCATTAAAATGTAAAATGTAATGTAAGTTCATACTACAGGCCAATATTACTCCAATAAAAGTAAAAGTTGCTCTGTGATATGACACATTACACAAACTACACTTAGATTTTGTTAGTTTGACTTTTTTTATTGTTTCACTTCCTTATTGGAAATACAGGAAGTAAATTCTATAACTGAGTCAATAGCGCCACCTACTGTTCATAGAGCATTTATTATTTGGCTTTTAACCTCTTAACTCCCGCCTGAACCGAGAGGATCTTTTTCCTCACGTCATCAGATTTTTTTTCCATCATTTTTTTCTTCGGTATTCAACTCATTTTGTAATTTTTTTTGTCACATTTTGTCACATTTTTTGGATAATTTTTTATCAAATTTTTTTCAATTTTTTTTCAAATTTTTGTTATTTTTTTGTCACATTTTTTCATCAATTTTTCATCACTTTTTTGTCACATTTCCATCATTGTTTTCGTCTCAGTTTTGTTGCTTTTGTCACAGCTTTTTTCCAGAAGCTTTTGGATTGGGGTAAAGCCAAACTGGAGAAAATGTGCTCGGTTCAGGTGGGGGTTAAGGGGTTAGAAGTAAAAGTTCATACTACATTACTCCAATAAAAGTAAAAGTTGCTCTGTGATATGACACATTACACAAACTACACTTAGATTTTTTTTAGTTTTACTTTTTTTTTATTGCTTCACTTCCTTATTGGATATACAGGAAGTAAATTCTGTATCTGATCAATAGCGCCACATTTTCATAGAGCATGTAGTATTTGGCTTTTAACCTCTTAACTCCCGCCTGAACCGAGAGGATCTTTTTCCCCACATCAGATTTTTTTTCCATCATTTTTTTCTTGGGTATTCAACTCATTTTTGTAACTTTTTTTGTCAAATTTTTATCACATTTTTGTCACATTTTGCCACATTTTTTCTTTTTTTTGGTCAATTTTTTATCAATTTTTTTGTCACATTTTTGCAATTTTTTTGTTGAATTTTTATCACATTTTTGTCATATTTTTGTCATTTTTTTATTCATTTTTTTGTCCATTTTTTATCAAATTTGGTCATTTTTTTGTCACATTTTTGCAATTTTTTGGTCGAATTTTTAACACATTTTGGTCATTTTTTTGTCATTTTTGTCACATTTTTGTCATTTTTTTGCCAACGTTTTCTCGCTTTTTTGTCAAATTTCCATCATTGTTTTCGTCTCAGTTTTGTTGCTATTTTCACCGCTTTTTTCCAGAAGCTTTTGGACTGGGGTAAATGTGCTCGGTTCAGGTGGGAGTTAAAGGCTTAATATGAATAAAACACCTGGACAGATTAACTTTTTACTTTGGAGCCTTTTTAGAAATGTAGTGGAGTTTAAAGTATTTATCGTTCAAATGTTGCAGCGTAAAAGTAAGAAGTTCTCAACACAAATACTACACAAGTAAAGTACAGATCCTTTACTTTGACCCCTGACCCCTGACAGTAACTGAGCTGTGTTTGCAGGTCGTGGTATCGGACGTGGAACGGGGCCTATCACCACTAAACCCTCGGGGACCGGACAGGGGTGCCCCTTACGCCCTGCTGTTTTTACCTTCTTCTGTTGATAGAATCTCCTCGAAAACCCCCCTGTTTTTTTGGTTTTTTTGATTGTGATAGTTTTGGATTTACTGATTTATTTAAAGAGTATTATCTATTTAACTTTGTTCTTTATTAGTTTGAGTTCATGAAGCTTTTTTATTTAATCTAAAAGGGAGTTTAAATAAGCAAAATTACCAAAGAACAGCATTTGTATGTAGAGTTTACCGCGGGGGTGTCCAGTTTCTTTAGATAGATCTCATTTGGGACAGATTTTTCTATTATTTTTTAAGCAAATGAGCACGAGTAACAGCAGAATACCAGCCTTTTGCACTAAAATAATTTGACAGATCAGAAAATGAAAGAAAAACACTACTCCAGTTGTTTGTAGACGAGGGCACAACTTTATGACAAGTTAATTTAACACAATATGGCACTTACAGAAATGCTTCGTCGACATGTTTCTCGTACCAGGCAGAAATAAGACCCGTGAAAGCACTTACGATTGAGTTAATTCTCGATAAAATAAAATAAAAATGTGGACACCCCTGATTTAGAAGCCTTGTAGCAGCTCACAGTCTGGATTTGCGATGTTTTTTGGAATGTTGTAATAATTAAAAGCTTTAAAAAGTCCCCTTTGCCGGTTTCACTTCTCCTTTACATTATATTTTAAAACGTAAAACCGTAATTTAAGGGGAGACACTGCAGGCAAAACTCAATTGTTTCAGTTTGCAGGTTTATGGAGGGCCGATTTTCTTCATTTCCAAAACACCAAGGGCCCAAAGTAACGCAGTTTTTCTCTACAAATATAAGTTTTGCCCCTGATAGATGTTTTGCTGGGAAATGTGAAAATATTGACAGTATTTTCCACATTTTAGAGCCCTTTTCATGCGTTTGGTCTCGGATTTAAAATGTTTCTTCAAAATTCTCTCCTGACGTTGCCTACCCCTGCGTTACATTGTTGATCTCCAGTCGAGAAGCTTTTAGATTTGGGTAAAGCCCAGTATAAAAAAACACGAATCTAAAAGGAATTCCGTGGAGTATGGTGCACCACAAGGTTCCATTTTGGGGCCGTTATTATTTATTATTTATATTAATGATTTTGCTTCTGTTTCTACGACCGCCTTTCCAGCAGGGATGGGCGGATCGATGCCAAAGTATCGATATATCGATTCCAAACGGCTACTTTTTAAGCATCGATATTGGGTAAAAAAGTATCGATGCTAATTTGCATATGTAAAAGGAAGGCGGGGCAGCAATTATCAACACAAAAGGATGATTTATTTCTTTGTTCTGAGCCAAAACAGTCACAACAGCAAAGGATTGAACTGAGCCGGGCAGATCGTTCTGGTTTAGGTTCTGTTTGTCATTTAAGTATTAATTTTAAATGTTGTTTATGTATTTAATTTCACATTAGTATTGTTTAATTAACCAGTTAACCCCTTAACTCCCACCTGAACCGAGCACATTTTCTCCAGTTTGGCTTTACCCCAATCCAAAAGCTTCTGGAAAAAAGCTGAGACAAAAACAATGATGGAAATGTGACAAAAAATGGTCGAAAAAATGACAAAAATGTGACAAAAAAATGATTAAATTTTTTTTTTTTTAAATGACAGAAATGTGACAAAAAAAGAAAAAAAAAAAATTAAAAACTAAAAAAAAAAATGACAGAAATGTGAAAAAAAGAAAAAAAATGGATTAAAAAAATGACAAAAATGTGACAAAAAAATGACAAAAAAATGATTAATTTTTTTTTTTTTAAATGACAGAAATGTGACAAAAAAAGAAAAAAAAATGATTGAAAATAAATTTTAAAAAATGACAGAAATGTGACAAAAAAAAGAAAAAAAAATGATTAAAAAAATGACAAAAAATTGACAAAAAAATGAAGAAAAAATTTTACCAAAAAATGTGACAAAAATGAGCTCAATACCCAACAAAAAAATGATGGGAAAAAAAATCTGATGACGTGAGGAAAAAGATCCTCTCGGTTCAGGCGGGAGTTAAGAGGTTAATTATATAAAACATATATATCACCCACATGAAATGACCAGTATCGGTATCGGTATCGAGAAAAATGACCCCTAAAATATCGGTATCGATTCCAAAAAATGTGGCGTCGCCCATCCCTACTTTCCAGTTCTTTTGGCTGATGATACCAATCAAAAAAATAATAATAAAAATCCGAACTGGGGAAAATGCACTCGTTAATGCTAAGGCGGGGGGTAAGAGGTTAAAATACGTATTTGTGGAAGTGTCGCATTTACGCTGATTTGGGCCCGGCTGGTCAGAGTCCAGGGCTGGTTTTCAGTCCCGGTCCGGCCCTGGCTTTAAGTGCAGTAAAAGTGTTTAAGCTCACGCAGAACATCCCGGAGTCCAGGACAAACAGTACGGTTTACAGATAAAAGGATCATAAATAATTCAAATGGTGATAAAACGGTGATGTTTCCCTGAGAGGTTGTGGCCGCAGACGGTTCAGAGCTGCTCGAACCTGCAGAGGAAACACAGGCCGTTAGTTTGGAGGGAAAGTGAAGCGGCGTGAAGGAGGGAAGAGAGAGGGGGCGTGGCTTACTCTCGGCGCCGCCTCAGACGCGAACACCAGCTCTGGACCTCTTTGAAGACCAGACGGGACAGGAGCTGGAGACACACAACATCAGGACACGTTACATTTGGACTGGAGATTATGATCTGACAGTGAGTGGAGCCTGTGGAGCGATCGGGTCGTGTGGAGGGGAAAAAACTCAACAAAAAAGGCACAAAAGAGCAACAAAAAAGTGAGAAAATAGTGTTGAAAATGTGGCTAAAGCCTCGGGGACCGGACAGGGGTGCCCCTTAAGCCCTGGTGTTTTTACGTTCTTCTGTCGATAGAATCTCCTCAAAAGACCCCTGTTTTTTTTGGGATGTGATGGTTTTTATTTACTTATTATCTATTTAACTTTGTTCTTTATTAGTTTGAGTTCATGAAGCTTTTGTTATTTTCTTTAAAAGGGAGTTTAAAATAAGCAAAATGACCAACTTGAACCTGACACAATCTGAAAAATGGTTAGAAACAGGTTTAACCTCTTAACTCCCGCCTGAACGGATTCAGTTTGGCTTTGCCCTAATCAAAAAGCACCAAAACAGCCACAACAAACAAAACAAGAGAAAACAGGGATGTAAACGCAACAAAGATGTGACAAAAACTCAACAAAAAAAAGACAAAAATTCAACAAAAATGTGACAAAAATTAAATAAAAATGTGACAAAAATTCAACAAAAAGCAACAAAAATGTTAGCCTGGCTAACACCAGACTAAAATCACAAGTGATGTTTAGTCTGGGGACAGCAATTCATTTTCTCGTAGGAGAGGTGTGGTTTACGAGCGTCCATAGTCGATTATTGGGCGATACGAAAAGGAAAAAAAAGTCTATCATGCGTCTGCACGAGGCCACAGCCAATCGTATCCTCGTATGAGATGACGTATGACGTACCCGCTGTAAACTTTTGAGATAAATTATTTACAACAAGGTCTAAAGCTCGATCGAAAAATACCGTTGTGTCTGCTGCTGTCACGTTGGATCCGTAAATAAACTTTTTCTTTTTAATCCGTAAATAAACTATAAGCTTCCGTATATCGAATAGCGTCATCATCTCGCCGTCCCTCCTCGTTCTGTGATTGGTTCCCAAATCCATGCGAAAATTTGGGCCATGGTCCCCAGGCTGTTGTGCAGTTCCAAATGATTCAAGCGCACACAGCAGCGTGGCGTTAGCCAGGTTACGAAAATGTGACAAAAAATCAACAAAAAAGTGACAAAAAATCAACAAAAATGTGACAAAAAATCAACAAAAAAGTGACAAAAAAATCAACAAAAATGTGACAAAAAATCAACAAAAAAGTGACAAAAACTCAACAAAAATGTGACAAAAAATCAACCAAAAAGTGACAAAAAATCAACAAAAATGTGACAAAAAATCAACAAAAAAGTGACAAAAACTCAACAAAAATGTCACACAACAAAAAACAAAGAAAAAGATCAGTTTTGTGGGTCTTAATTTCAAATGAGGTGCTACACAGGCCTATATAATGGCCAAAGAGGACAGAAGGCATTTGGTTCAGGCGGGTGGTAAGAGGTTCACTCAATATTCAAATCTGAAGAGAGTTTGAATTTGTATTTTTTACAAGCTGTGAGTCAGAATCCTCCGGCAAAGTGAGACGTATCGACCTGTTATTTGTTAGAACTTTGATAATTATGGCTCAGCTCATGAAAACTCCAAATAAAACATCTCAGAAAACAAGAATATTTTGAAAATGGACTAATTGTTCAAGTTTCAGGGGTGGTTATGGTTATGGTTCTGGTTCTGGTTATGTTTATGGTTATGGTGGAGACACTAACCAGACAGGCCAGCACGTCTGCGGTGATCAGCATGTAGAAGACGTTGTTCCAGCCGCTGGGGGAGATGACGCCGGCCAGGAGGGGGCCCAGAGCCGCTCCTGAACACACAGAACACCATCAGAAGAGGAGCAGGAAGAGGAGCAGGGAGAGGAGCAGGAAGAGGAGCAGGAAGAGGAGCAGGAAGAGGAGCACCAAGAGGAGCAGGAAGAGGAGCAGGAAGAGGAAAAAATGACCAAAAAATGACAAAAAAATTGACAAAAAATGGATAGAAAAAAGACAAAAAATGTGACAAAAAATGGATAGAAAAATGACAAAAAATGTGACAAAAGAGGAAGAGGAGCAGGAAGAGGAGCAGGAAGAGGAGCAGGAAGAGGAGCAGGAAGAGGAGCAGGAAGAGGAGCAGGAAGAGGAGCAGGAGGAGGAGCACAAAGAGGAGCAGGAAGAGGAGCAGGAAGAGGAGCAGGAAGAGGAGCAGGAAGAGGAGCAGGAAGAGGAGCAGGAAGAGGAGCAGGAAGAGGAGCAGGAAGAGGAGCAGGAAGAGGAGCAGGAAGAGGAGCAGGAAGAGGAGCACAAAGAAACCGACCCACAGAGCCGCTCCTGAACACACAGAAACACCATCAGAAGAGGAGCAGGAAGAGGAGCAGGAAGAGGAGCAGGAAGAGGAGCAGGAAGAGGAGCAGGAAGAGGAAAAAAAATGACAAAAAATGTGACAAAAAATGTGACAAAAATGACAAAAAATGGATAGAAAATGGATTTTTTAAAAATGACAAAAAATTTACAAATAAATGACAAAAAATGGATTTAAAAAATGACCAAAAATTACATAAAAATGACAAACAAATTGACAAAAAATGACAAAAAATTTAAAAAAAAATATACAAAAAAATGGTAGAAAAAAGTGACAAAAAATGTGACAAAAAATGACTAAAAACTGTCAAAAAATGACAGAAAATGGATAGAAAAATTGATAGAAAAACGGACAAAAAAATGTGACAAAAAATTGATTTAAAAAATGACAAAAAAATGTGACAAAAAATGTGACAAAAGAGGAAGAGGAGCATGAAGAGACCGACCCACAGAAACACCCTCACTTTGGAGTCTCAGTTTCAGTGAGGGAGAGGAGCGCAAAGAGGAGCAGGAAGAGGAGCAGGAAGAGGAGCAGGAAGAGGAGCACAAAGAGGAGCAGGAAGAGGAGCAGGAAGAGGAGCAGGAAGAGGAGCACAAAGAGACCGACCCACTGAGCCGGTCCCGTCGATGATGGCGGTGACGGTGGACAGCGCCCTGGAGTTCCCCCTCAGGCTCTCGTGGGTCCCCTGGAACAAAAATAAATAAATAGCAATGAGGAAACAAATATGGGAAAAACGTGGCATATGTTATTTGAAAAGAAGCAAAGTACCAGGTCTGCGGACACGGCTGTGGTGATGAGGGCGTAGGGGCCGTTCACCAGAGCTCCACACAGCATCAGCATCCCTGAGGAGCAACAACACGTCAGAGAACATCCTTTTGTAAACACAGGAGACGAGCCGCTCACCGATGGACACGCCCAGACTCTGCTGCCCGATGCTGTTGTACAGGAACAGCTGGAAGCAGAAGCAGAGGCGCCGTTTACTCGTTTACTCGGGATTAAAGGAGCGAGTCCTGATCCGACACTCACCATGGGAGCTGCAGCGACCAGCATGACCCAGCAGGTGGCAGCGCGAGCCCCGGTGTAATCCGACACCAGTCCGGCCACGATCCCCCCTGCACAGACAACACCAACAACAGTCAGGCTCAGCACCCACAGTCAGGCTCAGCACCCACAGTCAGGCTCAGCACCCACAGTGAGTCTCAGCACCCACAGTGAGTCTCAGCACCCACAGTCAGGCTCAGCACCCACAGTCAGGCTCAGCACCCACAGTCAGGCTCAGCACCCACAGTCAGGCTCAGCACCCACAGTCAGGCTCAGCACCCACAGTCAGGCTCAGCACCAACAGTCAGGCTCAGCACCAACAGTCAGGCTCAGCACAAACAGTCAGGCTCAGCACCCACAGTCAGGCTCAGCACCCACAGTGAGGCTCAGCACCCACAGTCAGGCTCAGCACCCACAGTCAGGCTCAGCACCCACAGTCAGGCTCAGCACCCACAGTCAGGCTCAGCACCCACAGTCAGGCTCAGCACCCACAGTCAGGCTCAGCACCCACAGTCAGGCTCAGCACCAACAGTCAGGCTCAGCACCCACAGTGAGGCTCAGCACCCACAGTCAGGCTCAGCACCCACAGTCAGGCTCAGCACCCACAGTCAGGCTCAGCACAAACAGTCAGGCTCAGCACCCACAGTCAGGCTCAGCACCAACAGTCAGGCTCAGCACAAACAGTCAGGCTCAGCACCCACAGTCAGGCTCAGCACCCACAGTGAGGCTCAGCACCCACAGTCAGGCTCAGCACCCACAGTCAGGCTCAGCACCCACAGTCAGGCTCAGCACCCACAGTCAGGCTCAGCACCCACAGTGAGGCTCACTACGACTGTGGAAAAGTCTCTTAACCCCTTAACTCCCACCTGAACCGAGAGCATTTTCTCCAGTTTGGCTTTACCCCAATCCAAAAGCTTCTGGAAAAAAGGTGAGAAAATAGCAACAAAACTGAGACGAAAACAATGATGAAGATGTGACAAAAAAGTGAGAAAACTTTGACAAAAAAGTGACGAAAAATGACAAAAAAGTGACGAAAAATGACACAAAAAAATGACCCAAAAAAACGACAAAAACAACAAAAAATTGACAAAAAAAAGACAAAAAATGACTTAAAAATGACCCAAAAAGTGACAAAAAATGACAAAAAATGACCCAAAAAGTGACAAAAAAAAGACTAAAAATGACTAAAAATGACCCAAAAAAATGATTAAAATGACAAAAAAAGACACAAAAAATGACAAAAAAATGTTTAAGAAAATGACCCAAAAAGTGACAAAAAATGACAAAAAAATGACCCAAAAAGTGACAAAAAAAGACCAAAAATTACAAAAAAAAGACACAAATAATGACAAAAAAATGTTTAAGAAAATTACAAAAAAATGTGACAAAAAATGACCCAAAAAATGACAAAAAATTGTTTAAGAAAATGACAAAAAATGTGACCAAAAAATGACAAAAAATTATTAAAAACATTACAAAAACGTTACAAAATTGATGAGAAAAAAAATGGAAAAAAGATGGAAAAAAATCTGATGACGTGAGGAAAAAGATCCCTTTAGATGAGTTTTGTAGGTCTTAGCTTTCAAACGAGGCGTTACACTGGCCTACAGGATTTGGGTAAAGCTGAACTGGAGGAAAAGCTCTCGGTTCAGGCGGGAGTTAAGAGGTTAAACTGAACGGGTCTGAACGCACCGACGATCCCTCCCACGTCGAACAGCGTGGACGTGTCTCCGGCCTCTTTGGGGTCGAAATGAGCTGAAAGAAAAACCCGGCACACGGTGAGAGACGGACCCGGGTTCGAGAGGCGGATCCGGGTTCGATCGTGGACGGCGCGGCGGCCGAGCGTCGACACTCACCCACGTTGGAGATGTAGAGCGGGAGCCAGTACAGGAACGTGTAGCTGACCAGTTTGGCAAAGAGCAGACAGAAGGAGAACTCCAGCACGCCCTGGAAAACACCACGCTGTTACTGTGAAAGTGTCATCGGGTCAGAATCTCGGTGAAAAATGAAGGCAAGGCAAGTTTGTTTGAGGAGCACAATTCATACACAAGGCAATTCAAAGTGTTTCACTGTTAAAGCAGCAGAAAATATAAGAAAAACAAATACAATCAATAAAAACATCAACATAGAATTAATCAATTACAGTAAGAGGCAAGAGTGCAGATAAAATACTTTCATATGTATTTTAAAGTCTTGTTTTGACTCGCTCTGTCTTGAGAACTATTTTAACCTCTTAACTCCCGCCTGAACCGAGAGGATCTTTTTCCTCACGTCATCAGATCATTTTTTTGCTGGGTGTTCAACTCATTTTTGTAACTTTTTTGTCATTTTTTTCGTCAATTTTTTTTATCAAATTTTGGTCATTTTTGCTATTTTTTTGTAGAATTTTTATCACATTTTGGTGATTTTTTGTCAGTTTTTTAATCAAATTTTTGTCATTTTTTGTCATATTTTTGCAATTTTTTTGTAGAATTTTTATCACATTCTTGTCAAATTTCTGTCACATTTTTGTCATTTTTTGGGTCATATTTCTGTTATTTTTTCTTCAATTTTGTATCAAAATGTTGTCATTTTTTGTCACATTTTGTATCAAATTTTTCTCATTATTTTCTCTTTTTTTGTCACATTTTTGTATTTTTTTCGTCAATTTTTTATCAATTTTTTGTCATTTTTTCGTCATTTTTTCTCTTTTTTGTCACATTTTTGTCATTTGTTTCGTCCATTTTTCGTCAATTTCTTGTGACATTTTTGCCACTTTTTCATAATTTTTTTGTCACTTTTTTGTCAATGTTTTCTCACTTTTTTGTCACATTTCCATCATTGTTTTCGTGTCAGTTTGTTGCTATTTTCACAGCTTTTTTACAGAAGCTTTTGGATTGGGGTAAAGCCAAACTGGAGAAAATGTGCTCGGTTCAGGTGGGAGTTAAGGGGTTAAGTCTTGTTTTGATTCGCTCTGTCTTGAGCACTATTTTTTCTTGCTCGTTCACACAAAGTTACCTCTGTTTTGTCGCTCCTTCTCCTCAACATCAACATACAATTAATCAATCACAGTAAAAGGCAAGCGTGCAGATAAAATACTTTCAGTTATATGTTCGAGTAAAAAGAACTGTTTTCAGCCTGGATTTGAACATTGTCAGAGTTGAGGCCTGTCTCACATCCTCATGACTGTTCCAGATTTTAGCTTGAGCCTCAGCGTGTTTAGTCCTGACTCTGGACTCTGGATGTTCTGCAGCTCTGACACTGGATCTTTTCACACTGAAGCTTAAAACCTCTTCATCCCGCACTGACCAACCGGACTGACCCTGAACTGCACTTGTGAAAACCTCCCTCAGTCCCTGCTCTTTGTTTAAGCCGTTAAAGCCGTTAAGGCCAAACCGAGACGCTTTGAACGCAGTGTCATCACATTTCTATGCTGAGGTGATGAACCGCAGGCTTTACCTCCTGCAGAGACACAGACATGTGGCCTGAGACGGACACAGAGACGGCTCTGAGCTTTGTTGGGAAGCATGTGAGGGCAGGAGTGGGTGTTTAGAGCAGGAGTCTCCAACCTTTGTTAGAGAGTTACTTATATTCAAATAAGACTTAGGTGGAGTTCACCCAGAAGAATGACTTGCCAATGTGGTATTTCAGAGAAAGTTTAGTTTAGTTTAGTCCTTATACTTTACTATATTGAATCAGATCACAGATTGTGTTCAGCAGGTGCAGAACAAACAGAAATGCATCTAAAATTTGAGTAATGAAGCGTGTAGAGATGTAGAAAGTCTTTGAGCTAGCTTTGAGCGAGCTACTGATTGGAGATATCTGATTTAGAGGTACAGCTAGGAATCATTATTATTATTTATTTATTTTTCCTGTTAGTTAGACTGTGGCTGGAATGTTAGAGTGTGAGCTCACTGTTTGACCCATCCTCTGAAACAGTAGGTGGCGGTAATCTCTCTTAGAACACGGACATACGTGTGGTGTTTTATGTTTGATAAATGGATAAATCGTGTGTTTAAAACAGTGTGAGGAAAGTCTTTGAAGAGGCGCTGCGTTCTGTTGCGCTGGCCTTTAAAAAACTCGGGACTTGTCTTGTGCAGGTCTCTAGGGTTTCTTTCCCAGATAATAATTGAGGACAGAGACATGGGATGATACTAGCCTAATTTATAACCAATCACGGCCGACCTTTGCTTTAGCCGACCACGTTTGCCTTCGCCCTCGGGCCCCAGGGGTCTGATGGGTTAATTGGGGGGGCGTGTTTCACACACTGGTTGTAGCACCTTTTTAAACTATTTTAACCCCTTAACTCCCACCTGAACCGAGCACATTTTCTCCAGTTTGGCTTTACCCCAATCCAAAAGCTTCTGGAAAAAAGCTGTGAAAATAGCGACAAAACTGAGACGAAAACAATGATGGAAATGTGACAAAAAATGACATAAATTTGATTAAAAAAATGAAAAAAAAGAAAATAAATTACAAAAATTGACAAAAAAATGAAAAAAATTTTTACAAAAATGTGACAAAAAATTACAAAAAACGACAAAAAAATGAAAAAAAATGAAAAATTTTTACAAAAATGTGACAAAAAATTACAAAAAACTACAAAAAAATGAAAAAAAATGTGACAAAAAATTGATAAAAATGTGACAAAAAATTACCAAAAATTGACAAAAAAATGACAAAAAAAATTGAGGAAAAAATGAAAAAAATGTAACAAAAAAATGACAAAAATGTGACAAAAAATAAAAAAAAATTGATAAAAAAAAATTGAGGAAAAAATGAAAAAAATGTGACAAAAAATGTGACAAAAAATGTGACAAAAAAATTACATTTTTTTTTTTTAAATGACCAAAAATGTGACAAAAAATTGACGAAAAATTTACGAAAAAAATGCGACAAAAAAATGAACATTTTATTTGATAAAAAATTGAAAAAAGTTACAAAAGTGAGTTGAATACCCAACAAAAAAATGATGGAAAACAAATCTGATGACGTGAGGAAACAGATCCTCTCGGTTCAGGCGGGAGTTAAGAGGTTAAATTTTAAAGATCCAGAAACGACAGTCATCCAAACACGTAAACCCGGCTCTGTCCGCTCCCCACTCACCGGGATCCTCAGGGCCCTGCAGAAGCCGATGGCCTCGCTGTCCTCCGGCGCCGCCCCCGCCTCCACCACCTCCTCTTCACTCTGCAACACAAGGCAAACTGAGCGTGAAGCGCAGAGCGAGCACCAGGGGGAGCTCTAACTGAGAGGTGAACGTGAAGCGCAGAGCGAGCACCAGGGGGAGCTCTAACTGAGAGGTGAGCGTGAAGCGCAGCCCGAGCACCAGGGGGAGCTCTATAACTGAGAGGTGAACGTGAAGCGCAGCCCGAGCACCAGGGGGAGCTCTAACTGAGAGGTGAACGTGAAGCGCAGAGCGAGCACCAGGGGGAGCTCTAGCTGAGAGGTGAACGTACGTGCTGCAGCGGCGAGGCGCAGCCCACGTCCTCCGGCTCTGCACACACACAAAGGTTCACAGGGTTTAGTACCAGGACCCGGGTCACGGTCGCGGAGCAGTGACACTTACTGTCCACCAGGAGGCAGAAGCAGAGCAGGCCCGTGGCGGCGATGATGGCCCCGGGGACGATGAAGGAGAGGCCCCAGGCGGACGACACGAAGGCCCCGGCGATCAGGGAGCCCAGGATGTTCCCCACGGAGGTGTGAGAGTTCCACACGCCCATGATCAGCCCACGCCTGGACACAGGAGGCCGGAGTCAGAGGAGGTTATGATGGAGGAGAGAGGAGAGAGTGGAGGACAGAGGAGGTTATGATAGAGGAGAGAGTGGAGGACAGAGGAGGTTACGAGAGAGGAGAGAGTGGAGGACAGAGGAGGTTACGAGAGAGGAGAGAGTGGAGGACAGAGGAGGTTATGATAAAGGAGAGAGTGGAGGACAGAGGAGGTTATGATAGAGGAGAGAGTGGAGGACAGAGGAGGTTATGATAGAGGAGAGAGTGGAGGACAGAGGAGGTTATGATAGAGGAGAGAGTGGAGGACAGAGGAGGTTATGATAGAGGAGAGAGTGGAGGACAGAGGAGGTTATGATAAAGGAGAGAGTGGAGGACAGAGGAGGTTATGATAGAGGAGAGAGTGGAGGACAGAGGAGGTTATGATAGAGGAGAGAGTGGAGGACAGAGGAGGTTATGATGGAGGAGAGAGTGGAGGACAGAGGAGGTTATGATAGTGGAGAGAGGAGAGAACCAACCAGACGCTGCAGGAGAAAATCAACCCTCTGGTCTTTCATTCACAAACACTGACATGTTTGGTATCCACGTGTAGCTCGAAAGGCTGTGACCGAGATGACGCTGTGATCCAAATATGGTCATTTCCTTTGTGGGAGACGCAGCGGCTAAAGACGGGAGGAATATACACAGAGCGCATGTGCAGACTAAACTTTAGGGCCGTCACAGCCTTTCGAGCTACACATGGATACCAAACAGGTCAGTATTTGTGAATGACGACGCCATGTTGGAGCTTATTTCAGACTGTTTTTCTCCTCAGCGTCTGGCCCGACGTCCTCAGGTTTCTCGTGTCTCCAGTGGCGGAGTCTGTGTGACGGCGTGTGATTCCTGATTGTTTGTGTGACGGCGTGTGATTCCTGATTGTCTGTGTGACGGCGTGTGATTCTGATTGTTCGTGTGACTGCGTGTGATTCTGATTGTCTGTGTGACGGCGTGTGATTCTGATTGTTCGTGTGACTGCGTGTGATTCTGATTGTTCGTGTGACTGCGTGTGATCCTGATTGTCTGTGAGGCGGCGCCGACTGAAGGCTGAGTCAGCGCCGCCTGTGGACGCTCCTGACTCAGAGATACTCACTTCCCTTTTCCAAACCAGTTCCCCACACAGGCCACGACGGCCGGCCACCCGGTGGTCTGAGCCAGCCCGTTCATCACCTGCCAAGAAAGGGGGCGGAGTTATGCAAATACAGAGGCGGAGTTATGCAAATACAGAGGCATCGAAGAAGAACGTCCTCGTCATCGACCCGGACATTCTGAGCAGGAGGACCCGGACAGAAGGAGCAGCTGATGCTTTTGTTCTAAACCAGGGTCTCCAGGGTCTTGGACTGGGGGGCCAAAAATACGAACCCAGTGTTGGTCGGGGGCGACAGACGAAGCCTTTAATATTAAGTCAATTATGATTTAGCAACTTTTTATTGTTTGCTGTAATATAACTTAAAATAGACTCTACATGTTTAAGCTTCCAGGGGTTTCCAATCTGCCAAACATTTACTGAGCTTCTACATTTGAAATGACAGACTTAGACAATTAGTTTTTTTGTAATGAATCCCATTTTGGTTCAGGGCATCAGTGATGTTTCAGGAGTCAGGTCTAGTTTCTGTCTGTGAGCCTGTTCAAGAAATGCAAAATGTACAAATGTCATTTTAATTTAGTGAAGAAAAGCCCGAGCAGGGACTGGAGCTGATCATGAGCACCAGCAAAACCATCAGCTTCAAACTGGTTTTGTTCTGTGTTTATTTTCAATAATAAACACTTCAGTGAATGAGTCGACTCGGACACTTTTCCAGACTCTGGAGTGTCTGAGATCAGCTCAGTGAGATTCAGCTCATGTAAATAATGTGGAGTCTCTGACCTCTGACCTCAGGCCCGTTTGTGACCGACTGTTAGAAGTGATGGGCTTATATTTTTACTGTCAATGTTGCTGAAATTATTTACAGTATTTTAATACATTTCCATATTCTCTATTTTTAATTTAAAGCTATAGCGGAGGATGTTCTATTTCCGGGTGGATCATCAAGACGATTGGTCCTCATTGTCATTCATTCTGGTGATCTGCCTACGTAAGGCCGTCGTGCGCGCTCGCCTTTTGTTAATTTCTGCGCATGCGTGAGTTACGCTGTTAGCCGTTCATCGCTGCTGCAGAAGCACCGAGTCGTTTGAAAATGGCAGAGGGGCAAGAGAAAAAGTGTCTTCGAAGTGTCTGAGAAGAAGAGAAAGGCTTCAGAAGAGAGAAACAAGAGAGTGTTTTTGGGAGATTCTTCCTCCTCGGAGGCAGGGAGAGCAATTATTGTGCAATTATTGTGCATTATTTTTTAAAAGTGGAGAGGGCGGTTCTTTCCTAAAATTCGGGAAAATCCTCCTGTATACCTTTAACTCTGGATCATGTGTCCTTAATAAAGATTAGATTCATGGACATGATAATGTAGCTCTGAGAGAAAAGGCTCCTCACTTTGTGTTCACTTTGTCCTAAAGGTAAATATGTAAAGGTGCTTTTTGTCTTTCTGCTGCTGTAACTTTTCCAGCTCATGTTTAGCTGAACATCTGAAGTTTCTCCTCATGTTCTGAGTCTCCTCCTGTTTCAGAAGCTCCTCCCTCTCAGTCGCTGCTTTAGTTTCTCTGTTGAATAAAGTTGATGAGTCTTTTTGCAGAAGCGCCGCGTCTCCTCCCGTCTGATGTTCACGTTCTCGGGAAATGTAGTTCTAACGTGTTTAATGCATTTGGCCCCCGGGCCGCATTTGGCCCCCGGGCCGCGTGTTTGAGACGCCTGTTCTAAACTAAAGGTTCCTCAAGGTCGACCTCATGACGTCGCCTCAGAGGTTTGAGGAACAGGAGGAACGAGAAGGAGGAAGGAGAAGGAGGAACAAGGAGCAGCCACTCTCTCAGAGCTTAGTCAGAGCTCGTGTGACCTGCTGAGAGTCATGTGACCTGCTGAGAGTCATGTGACCTGCTGAGAGTCGTGTGACCTGCTGAGAGTCATGTGACCTGCTGAGAGTCATGTGACATCAACTGCAGACGCCTGTGACATTCTTTAACGCTACACTTCAGCTGCTGTCGGCTCAAACGCTGAGGGGGAAGAAGGAGGGTCATGAAAAGTGGGAGAAACAAGATGGCCGACGGCAAAAAAACGTTATAAACCGTCACCGGGAAACGAGTATAAAGATAAAAGACACACTGACGAACGTGAGTCCTGTGGCGGGCGGGGAGTACCTGTATGAAGGCGTAGTACGTGAGCGAGTGGATGTTCCAGTAGAAGCCGAGGCCGAAGAGGCAGGTGAAGAGGCCGCTGAGGAGCATCCCGACCGTGAGGTAGAGGCGCAGGGGGAGGCGCTCGCCGAACATCCCACTGAGACACAACACAGTCAGACTCGAACCAGGTGGAGAAAGAAGCTAATGAGCTCTTTCAGTAATATCCGCACAGTAAAGTGAAGATATTACTGCTCGGGTGTCGAACTACGACTACGGTATTATTACGCCTTATGACATAGTTCCCCTTTTTAGAAAATCCACATTGTTTAATTTTGAGAGCTTGGTATAGGGTTGTGCCGATGGACGATGAACTTTGCAGGGATTGCACTGTAAATTAAATCACGGATGTAACTAATATACACGCTAGTTTCAGTACCTGCCAGAAGACATGATGTGTTGGCCGTAATTATTAAAGTAAAGACGCAGATGCTGTTTCTGACGCGCGGAGCTCTCTCTCTCTCTCTCTCTCTCTCTCTCTCTCACCGTTTTAAAATGACGAGATGGCTCTCACATCGGAGCGAGCTGAGCGCGCATGGGTTTGGATTATTCTCACGAAGAACCGAGAGAGAGGAGAGAGAGGAAAGAGAAAGAGGCGGTGCAGGAGGTACGAGGTTTACGAGCTCACGGACCGGGCGGCGCCTGGAGCGGCTTCAAAAACGTGGCTACGACGCAAACTTCTAAATATTGTCCCGTTCACCCACTGCTTCTTAAACATTACGTTTACATTGAGCAAATGCAAATAATAAGCTCTGATTTACATTTGTGTTAGTGTGATGAGAGTCTTGGTATTGAGGAGTTGACTCTGAATAAGTCGTTCTCTCAGACTTTACGCACGAGTTTTAACACATTTCTGTTGCAAAAGTCGTGTCCGTGACTCTGTTCAGATCATGTTTAGTTTAGATCCATTTATCCTGAGATCTCACATTTTCCTAACATTCATAGTAATATGCAGCTTCTATATAGGCGATGGAAATGTCTTTAAAGATGCTTATAATGAGAAATGGACGATGTCATCACGATGGTTCACTGTAAACATCGTCAACGGCCAATTAAGGGACATCGCCCAAGCCTAACTCGGTAGCTTCTGTCTCCACCTGGTTTGGAGCCATAGAGGAGGAGAGGCTAAATGCTAACGCCGTCTGTGCTGTGTTTACGTGACTGAGGACACGCGTGACGACCAGACAGATACACATGAACTCGTCTAAGCTCAGGTAAGAACACGTCTCAGTCTGGAAACACGCTGGCCTGTTCCTTTAACCTCTTAACTTCCACCTGAACCGAGCACATTTTCTCCAGTTTGGCTTTGCCCAAATCTAAAAGCTTCTTGAAGATAAGCACCAAAATAGAAATGAAAACGAGATGTAAACAAACAAAAAAGTTACAAAAATGCCATAGAACACTTACAAGGAAGTGGCAAAAACTGGTAAAAAAAAGCAGAAAAAATGGTTGAAAAATATGAAAAAAAATGTTAAAAAAGCAGGAAAAAAATGTCAAAAAAGCGGAAAAAAATGGTTGAAAAATATGAAAAAAATGTTTAAAAAATATGAAAAAAATTGTTAAAAAATATGAAAAAAATTGTTAAAAAATATGAAAGAAATTGTTAAAAAATATGAAAAAAATGTTTAAAAAATATGACAAAAAATGTCAAAAAAGCAGAAAAAAATGGTTAAAAAATATGAAAAAAATGGTTAAAAAAGCAGAAAAAAATGTCAAAAAAAGCAACTAAAACCCAACAAAAAGCTGGAAAAATGCAACAAAAATGTGACATAAACAGAGCAAAGAAAGTGTCACTGTGATAACGACGCAGTCTCGCTCACAGATCAGCCGAACTCTCCAGTCAAGAAGCTTTCAGATTTGGGTAAAGCTGAACATTATAGCGGGAGTCCAGAGGTTAAAATTGCATAAAAATGTGCTTTGGATTTGCCTTGAAACTCCTCCGGCCTGTGGCTTTGGGCAGCAGGTGGCGCTGTTTCCCCAGTGTGGTTAATGAGCGACTCACCTGAAGAACATGCCCACGGCGTACGCCACCAGGAAGCAGTTATCCAGCAGCCCGAACAGCGTCTGGTAATTGTCCTGGTCTGAACACAGAGAGAGAGAGTCAGAGACAGAGACAGACAGGGGGAGCTGCAGACAGACAGACAGGGGGAGCTGCAGAGAGACAGGGGGAGCTGCAGGCAGACAGACAGGGGGAGCTGCAGACAGACAGGGGGCGCTGCAGACAGACAGACAGGGGGCGCTGCAGACAGACAGACAGGGGGCGCTCCTTACCAAACGGGGCCCAGTCGCACCACGTGGCATTATCGCTGACGTTCAGGTCGGCCGGGCGGATGATGTTGGAGCAGTTCCTGTGGAGCTCGCTCTGAGGAAAAGAGAGTTTTTCATCACTTAAAGCTCTGAACTCCCGCCCTCTTAACTCATGTCATAAGATTTTTTTTTCCCATCATTTTTTCAACTCATTTTTGTCAATTTTTTGTCATTTTTTTGTCAAATTTTTATCACATTTTTGTCAATTTTTTGTAATTTTTTAGTCAATTTTTGGCCATTTTTTTTTTTCATTTTTTGCCCTTTTTTCGTCAATTTCTTGTGACATTTTTGTAATTTTTTGGTCACATTTTTTGACATTTTTTTCATCAATTTTTTTTCATTTTTTTGTCAATTTTTTATTTCATTTTTGTCACATTTTTGCTACATTTCTGTAATTTTTTTGTCACATTTTTCATTTTTTTGTCAATTTTTTAATCACATTGTTGTCATTTTTTGGTAAATTTTTTGTCATTTTTTGGTCAATTTCTTGTGACATTTTTGACATTTTTCTGTCAAATATTTTGTCATTTTTTGTCACATTTTTTACATTTTTTTCATCCATTTTTTGTCAATTTCTTGTGACATTTTTGCAACTTTTTCGTCCATTTTTCATCACTTTTTTGTCAATGTTTTCTCACTTTTTTCTCACATTTCCATCATTGTTTTCGTCTCAGTTTTGTTGCTATTTTCACACCTTTTTTCCAGAAGCTTTTGGACTGGGGTAAAGCCAAACTGGAGAAAATGTGCTCGGTTCAGGTGGGAGTTAAGGGGTTAAAGGGATAATATTTCAGGATTTTTCACACAGGGCCTTTCCTAGTTATCCAGAGTGTTGCTGATTTCTGGAGATAGTGTTTTTTTAGGCTAGTGCTAGGCTAGTGCTAGGCTAGTGCATGTCTATGGTAACTAGTAGCCTGCATTAAAAACCTCATTATTCAGTCACACAGACATTTATATGGTTAGTCTGGTGTTAAAAGTGATTTACGTCAGGCGCTCTGTGCTCGGGTCAGACTGTTTTTAATGGAGGCTACTAGTTACCATAGACATGCACTAGCCTAGCACTAGCCTAGCATCAAATATCTTCAAATATAAGGACTGCATGAATTAAAAAGATATGTACATCTCCAGAAATATCCCTTTAACCCTCACCAGAACCGAGCACATTTTCTACAGTTTGGCTTTGCCCAAATCTAAAAGCTTATTGGGAAAAAAAGCGTCAAAATGAGAAGAAAAATGAGAATGTAAACGCAGCAAAAAAAGTTCAAAAAGTGACAAAAATAGCGACAAAAAACCAACCAAAAAGCAACAAAAAAGAGACAAAAATGTGACAATAAATTGAAACAAAAAAGCGATAAAAAGTGACAGAAAAACCCAACAAAAAAGTGTCAAAAGAGCAGCAAGAAATTAACAGAAGTGCAACAAAAAAGTAGCAAAAAAGTGACAAAAAAAGTTGTCAAAAACGAGAGGAAAAAAACATGAACATATTGACACAACACGGCAACAACGCGAGGAAAAACATCAGTTTTGTGGGTCTTAGCTTTCAAATGAGGAGTTACACAGGCCTTTAGGCAAAGAGGAGAGAAGGCATTCGGTTTAGGCGGGTGGTAAGAGATTAAAACACTGACACATTATTCATCATTTGTAAAGTATTTGTTCTTATTTGTAAAACATTTCCTGCACTTTCGTTTGTTAATCATTTATAACCAAACCACAACAGCGTTATCTTTACAGCTCAGACCAGGGACATGTTCAGACCCTTTTCCTTCAGCAGAGTCGCCAACTGTAAACTGTACTTTCAGAGTATCCTGAGTAATGTTGTAATGCAGGTGTCGTAGCATGATGTGTTTTTTACTCATTAATCGTCCGTGAGAGTAAATCCTACGCTGACAGTAAAGACAAAGGGACAGAGGGATATTGTTTCACGATGGAGATTATTTGTTTCACTCAAACCTGGCTGTAAATACAGTTTAACCTCTTACCACCCGCCTGAACCAAATGCATTCTGTCCTCTTTGGCTGTTATATAGGCCTGTGTAACACCTCATTTGAAAGCTAAGACCCACAAAACTGATTTTTTTCCTTGCGTTGTTGCTGTGTTGTGTCACCTTTGTTGTTGAATTTTTGTTGAATTTTTGTTGAATTTTTGTTGAATTTTTGTTGAATTTTTGTTAATTTTTTGTTAATTTTTTGTCACATTTTAGTTGAATTTGTGTCATTTTTTTGTTGAATTTTTGTCATTTTTTAGTTGAATTTTTGTTGATTTTTTGTCACATTTTTGTTGATTTTTTGTCACATTTTTGTTGAATTTTTGTCATTTTTTTGTTGAATTTTTGTAATTTTTTTGTTGAATTTTTGTCATTTTTTGGTTGAATTTTTGTCATTTTTTTGTTGAATTTTTGTCATTTTTTGGTTGAATTTTTGTCATTTTTTTGTTGATTTTTTGTCATTTTTTAGTTGAATTTTTGTCACATTTTTGTTGAATTTTTGTTGAATTTTTGTCCCATTTTTGTCGCATTTACATCCTTGTTTTCTTCCAATTTTTTTGTGGCTGTTTTGGTGCTTGTTTCCCCAAGAAGCTTTTGGATTCGGGTAAAGCCAAACTGGAGAAAATGTGCTCCGTTCAGGTGGGAGTTAAGAGGTTAAATGGTGCTAGCTCACAGTTAACTTTGCCCGTTAGCCTGTTAGCTTCTTCCTCGTGATTCCATTAGTGTATATTGGTGATTCCGACCTAGAGGCAGGAAAGTTTTCTGCTCAGAGACACCAGGGGAGATGAAAGACCCTCCAGTCATCCCTTTAACACTTGTTTTACGTGCATTACCCCCAGAGGGACTACGGGGCGTCAGCTCAGAGCTCGGCTGTAACGTCTGCAAACATACACTTGATCAAACACAAAAAACAGTCACTAATGTTCACGGCAACGAGGGCTGGGAAAGTCATCGGAAACAATCGAAATCGCAATCTCTGCTTTGGACTTTATAATCAGGTTTACAGACATTTCTTTGAGCAACTTATCAAAGCTGGGAAAAGTCCTGTAACCTGTAGTTTACTAATCGATCTCATTGATCTGGAACATCCTGTTTGCAAGAAACGATAAGAGGTTATTGATCCGACACTGGAGAAACCGGAACATTCACTTTCTCTCAGAGACACTTTTACTGTGAAGCTCTTTGTGAACATGTCTGTGGAAGTGCTATAGAAATGAACCTTTTAACCTCTTAACCCCCGCCTGAACCGAGAGGCTCTTTTCCTCACGCCATCAGATTTTTTTTCCATCATTTTTTGTTGGGTATTCAACTCATTTTTGTAACTTTTTTTTGGTCATTTTTGTGGTCATTTTTGGTCTTTTTTTTTTTTTGTCTTAAATTTTTTCATAAATTTTTTGCCTTTTTTGTCAATCTTTTGTAATTTTTTTGTCAATTTTTTATCACATAATTGTCACACTTTTTTGTTATTTTTTTGGGTCATTTTTTGTCACATTTTTTTAAATTTTTTCGTCAATTTTTTTAAATCAATTTTTTTTGCCTTTTTTGTTACATTTTGGTCTTTTTTTTTTTCTTTTTCTTTTTCGGCAATTTTTTATAAAATTTGAGACTTTTTGTACATTATGGTAATTTTTTGGTAATATTTTTGTCGCATTTTTTTCATTTTTTTGTCATTTTTTTTGCCTTTTTTTGTCACATTTTTTTCAATTTTTCGTCAATTTTTTATCAAATTTGTGACTTTTTTTGGCAATTTTTTTTCTCAGTTTTTGTCATTTTTTTGGTCATTTTTTTGCCTTTTTTGTTACATTTTGGTCTTTTTTTTCTTCTTTTTTTTTTGTCAATTTTCTATTAAATTTTAGACTTTTTGTTACATTTTGTCATTTTTTTTGTCGTATTTTGTCACATTTTTTCGTCAATTTTTTTTAATCAAATTTTGAACTTTTTTGTCACATTTTTTTCATTTTTTTGTCATTTTTTGTCATTTTTGTCACATTTCCATCATTGTTTTCGTCTCAGTTTTGTTGCTATTTTCACAGCTTTTTTCCAGAAGCTTTTGGATTGGGGTAAAGCCAAACTGGAGAAAACGTGCTCGGTTCAGGCGGGAGTTAAGGGGTTAAGAAAGTCTCTTGGTATCGGTTAATATCAGATATCGGCCGATACTCAAACCCCGACTATCGGTGCATGTGTAATTGTGTGCGTTACCTTGACGATGCTGATGGGTTTCCTGGACAGGTGATAGGACGTGTAGAACAGGAAGGTGAGGACCAGGGTGAGGCCGCGGTACCTGCACACAAACCCACAGAGAGAGGCTTTAATCGGGGAGAGTCTGACGAACATCAGGGTCTCAGGACGCGGAGAAAACATGTCCCGCCCCGAGGAAACCGAAGAATCCAGAACAATAAACTGTTTAAAGAGTAAAGTTATGCAGGTAAATCCTCTCCACTGTCATCATCGTTTTATTTTAAGTTATTTTCTCTCAGAAGCTTTGCCTTTAACCTCTTAACTCCCACCTGAACCGAGCACATTTTCTCCAGTTTGGCTTTACCCCAGTCCAAAAGCTTCTGGAAAAAAGGTGAGAAAATAGCAACAAAACTGAGACGAAAACATGATGGAAATGTGACAAAGAAGGGAGAAAACATTGACAAAAAAGTGACGAAAAATTGATGAAAAAGTGGCAAAAATGTCACAAAAATGTCACAAGAAATTGACAAAAAATTGATGAAAAAATGACAAAAAATTGACGAAAAAATTTACAAAAATGTGACGAATAAATGACAAAAAATGACAAAAATGTGACAAAAAATGGACGGAAAAATGACCAAAAAAAATGGCAAAAATGGCACAAGAAATAGACAAGAAATTGACGAAAAAATACAAAAATGTGACAAAATGTGACAAAAAAATGACAAAAATTTGATGAAAAAACAAAAAAAAAAATGACAAAAAATGACTAAAAAAGACCAAAAAATGACCGAAAAAATGACAAAAATGTGATGAAAAAAATTTACGAAAAAATTATAAAAATGTGACAAAAAATGTGACAAAAATTAGTTTAAAAAAATGATATGAGGAAAAAGATCTTCTCGTTTCAGGCGGGAGTTCAGAGGTTAAGAGGAAGCTTCACACTGTCCTCTGACTCTTCACACTTTGCTGTCGCTCCTTCTGAGGCTTAAGTAAAAGTTTAATTAAATGTGGAGGCGACGGTGGCTCAGAAGGTCAAAAATCTACATCCCCAAAGTGAACACGAGGAGCCGTCAGACAAACACCTGCTTAATACAAATACCAGCTCCAGTGAGACGGAGCTGAATAACACTCTGGACATGTGGATTTGGACGAGATGTTTTCTTTTCTCTTAGTGAGGATTTAGTCTAAACCAGGGGTAGCAAGTTTGTGTCATGGACGATTTTCTTAATTTCCAAAACGACATGACCCAATCAGGTGTTTTGCCGGGAAATGTGAAAATGTTTCACATTTTAAAATCCTTTTCATGTGTTTGGTCTTTGATTTATGAATAAATGTTTCTTCAAAATTCTCTTGGGGCCAAAGGGGAATTTCCTCACTTTGAGTCTTAGTGAGGACGGTGCTGCTCGAGTCCTGACCAGAACCAGGAAACACGACCATATTAGTCCAGTGCTCCGGTCTCTGCGCTGGCTTCCTGTCGCTCAGAGAATACACTGCAAAAAGTGGATTCTAAGCAAGTAAAAAATGTCTTTCTTTAAGAAATAAGTTCTTATTTTTTCCCTAAAAAGTAATAATGTCTTGTGTGGCAAAGTTTTCTTGAGAAAAAAAAATCTTATTTTAGGAAATAAAATCTAACCATTTCTTGTTCAGATAAATTTGCTAAAAACATGCTGATTTTATCTGTAACAAGAAAGAAAAACTTTTTGAATCTTCTTCAGCTTTAGACAAAGAATATTTATTCTTTTGTTAAGAAAGATCAACAGCTCTTAATGTAAGAACTGATTCTCACAGAGAGATAAAACATTCCATTCTTTAAAGTGGCGGCTCGGTGGCACAGCGGTTAGAGCCTCAGCTTCACAGCTCGAAGGTCCCGGGTTCGATTCCCACCAGGACGGGGCCTTTCTGTGTGGAGCATGTTCTCCCCGTGTCTACCACTAAAAACATGTACAATAGGTGAATCCTCCAGCAGGTGATTCTGACCATCAGCCTGGCTCCACATCATGGAGACGGGTCCCCGGGCAATATTTTCCTTAAATATAAGTATTTATTAAGAACATTTTGCTCAAAAATGTGAGTCATTTAGAACATTTTACTTAAATCAAGCAACATTTAAGTAAAATACCCACAATTTTTCACTAAATAAGAATGTTTTCCTTAAATTATTCCATTTTCTGAGGACATTTTGCTTAATTGTAGCCACTTTAAGATTTATTTTAAGATTTTTTTCCTTGTTTTTAGTCGGGTACTTTTTGCAGTGTGGACTTTTAAAACAGCTCTGCTTTTTACAAGTCTGTTCATGGTTTAGCTCCAAAGTCCATCTCTGACATGTTACAGCCGTATGAACCATCTCAGGGAGGGGAGGGGCCTCCTGGTGGCTCCCAGAGTCAGGACTAAACACGCTGAGGCTGGAACAGTCTTCACGAGGATGTGAGACAGGCCTCAACTCTGACAATGTTCAAATCCAGGCTGAAAACACTTCTTTTTACCGATGCATATGACTGAAAGTATTTTGGCCTGTCACGATCATTACTATATCTTATTGTTCAGTAGATAACAGGTAAACATTATTATATTTCATGTTTATTGCAGCTTGTGTTGTTTTTTAGGATATGATGATGATGCACTTTTAGAACAAAGGTTTACTGTCACTCTTAAGCCTGAGAGTCGACAGTATCGTCAGAGTCAATAACATCGTTTATCGCGATACTTTCCTGACTCAATATATAGAACTTCAGATTAGTTATCGTGACAGACCTGACTGTAACAATGTGTAATAACCTGTTCCTATGGGTCAGATACACAAACTTGTATTAGTACTTTGTAGGTACATCATGTAATAGGACACGAGAGTTATTACACATTGTTACAGAGCTCATTTTTATTGTACTCAATTTGTTTAACCTCTTAACTCCCGCCTGAACGGATCCCATTTTCTCCAGTTTGGCTTTACCCGAATCAAAAAGATTCTTGGGGGAAAAAGCACCAAAACAGCCACAAAAAATGAGAAGAAAACAAGGATGTAAACGCAACAAATGTGACAAAAACTCAACAAAAATGTGACAAAAATTCAACAAAAATTCGATAAAAATTCAACAAAAATGTGACAAAAACTTCCTTACCACCCGCCAAAACCAAATGCATTCTCTCCTCTTTGTTTTTGTCACTTTTTATGGCACTTTTGCTACATTTTTTGTCACATTTTTGCCGGATTATTGTCATTTTTTTGCTCTTGTGTTACTTATTTGCTGCTCTTTTGTCACTTATTGTTGAGTTTTTGTCATTTTTGTCACTTTTTTTGGTCACTTTTTAGCGCTTTTTTGTTTTTTGTGTTTACATCCTCATTTCCTTCTGTTTTGAAGAAACTTTTAGATTTGGAGAACTGGAGAAAACATGTTCAGGTGGGAGTTAAGAGGTTAAAGTAGGACAAAAAACTAAACCTCTGCAGAATCACGTGACTCACATGTTGGATGTATTTGAATGATTATGTTCTTTGATTTGAGGAACTCTATTCTAAATATCCTCAAAGGAAAGAGAAACTGCAGAATATAGTTACTCAGACTGAGCATGTGTGTCCATTACCTATACTGTGCACATGGGCGCTGTGTGGGCACTGTGTGGGCACTGTGGGGGGGCCTTGGGGGCCGTGTGGACATGTCCAGACCTATATTCCATGTGGAGCTCGTGCACAGAAGCTTCAGCAGTGACTTTAACCTCTTACCACCCGCCTGAACCAAATGCATTCTGTCCTCTTTGGCTTTTATATAGGCCTGTGTAGCGCCTCATTTGAAATGTTTTTTTTTAAATTTTGGTTGAATTTTTGTCACTTTTTGGTTGAATTTTTGTCACTTTTTGGTTGAATTTTTGTCACATTTTGGTTGAATTTTTGTCACTTTTTTGTTGAATTTTTGTCACTTTTTTGTTGAATTTTTGTCACATTTTTGTCACATTTTTGTTGAATTTTCGTCACTTTTTTGTTGAATTTTTGTCACATTTTTGTCACATTTTTGTTGAATTTTTGTCACTTTTTTGTTGAATTTTTGTCACTTTTTTGTTGAATTTTTGTCACTTTTTTGCTGAATTTTTGTCACATTTTTGTTGAATTTTTGTCACTTTTTTGCTGAATTTTTGTCACATTTTTGTTGAATTTTTGTCACTTTTTTGCTGAATTTTTGTCACTTCTTGGTTGAATTTTTGTCACTTTTTTGTTGAATTTTTGTCACTTTTTTGCTGAATTTTTGTCACTTCTTGGTTGAATTTTTGTCACTTTTTTGTGGAGAAAATGGAATCCGTTGAGGTGGGAGTTAAGAGGTTAAACGGTGTCACTTGAAGTTCACACATTATTAGTGCTTTCTTTCTGTTTCCATGCGCTCGTGACGCATCTCCGCACTTCTCAGTCACAGTTTCAGTCTCGTGAACTTCTTCTGATTGAGTTTCAGTCCGCGGACTCGTTACTTTGGCTGAAATCACGGCGGAAGTTTGAAGTCAGAGGGAGAGAATCACCCTCCACATCGATCACTTTGGGGAAACAAACTTCTCTTCATGTGAAACAGGTTTGGGAAGAGTCCGCTAACATATGTTCCTTTTGCTAAATCAAAACAATATCAGGTTTGTTCGCGTAAAAGTGGCTAAAATTCCAAACTTCCTCCTCATTGGGGAGAAGCTGGAGTTATTTTTGTGGGAAGGACAAATCCGGGGCATTGAACTCCGCCTGAACGAGCTGCCGCTGCACAAACTTTTCAAGCCTATTCCCGGTTCCAAAAGCCTTTACGCGCAGACTTACCAAGTGTCCCGGGACACGGAGGTGGCGAGGCGGATTCCCGGAGCCAGCGAGGACTTCATTGTTGCTGCTGTGCGCGTTATTACCGCGTCCTAACACGGAGCCGACTGTGGAGCAGGAGCTCAGACCGGGACGGAGCCGTGGTCCCCGGAGAGCGCGCGCTGGCCCGGCTCCATGACACTCTGGTTATAGACGCGTCCGTGCGTAAAAGAAAAATGTGCCCAAAATGGTTCGGTTCGGTTCGGCGCGCGCGTGTGTTTGTCCGCGTCCTGCGTCCAGCCCGATATGCTCCTGCTGTTTTTCCCAACGCGCTGAGGCACCGCCGAGGTCATGTGACTCGGAGTGACGTCACAGGAAGAGTGGTCAGCGCGCGGGTGGGGGAGGAGGGAGGGGGGGGGAGGCTGTGGCACGTTTACGCACGGACTGAGGTGGACGCAGGAGCAAGTTTACGCTTTGGTTTGGTTTCAGGAAAGTTATAAATAAATGTTTTCACTATTTCCAAAGTTCTAAGTTTGAGAATTACTGTATATAAATACTCTATTAAACAGAAGAGTCTGTTATAAACTCATTCATAGTTATAACACTGAGCAGCTGATAATAAAGCGCTTAGTAAGAAGTACAAGTTATTGGTACTTTTACTTTACTTAAGTACATTTTATGGTGAATACTTTTTACTTTCTTCTCCACTACATTCGTAAATTGTGTTAAAAGTAAAAGTATTTTATTTTCAAAGTGACTTTTCTACAATGAACTGGTTTAGTCCCAGTTTAGACTTGGTTTAGTTCCTGTTTTTGACCCGAGTTTGTGGTTTACTCCTTTAGACCTGGTTTAGACCTGGTTTAATCCTGGTTTAGACCTTGTTTAGACCTTGTTTAGATCTGGTTTAGACCTGGTTTAGTTCCTGTTTTTGACCCGAGTTTTTGGTTTGCTCGTTTAGACCTGGTTTAGATCTGGTTTAATCCTGGTTTAGTCCGGGTTTAGACCTGGTTTAGATCTGGTTTAGACCTAGTTTAGTCCGGGTTTAGACCTGGTTTAGACCTAGTTTAGTCCAGTTTAGACCTGGTTTAGTTCCTGTTTTTGACCTGAGTTCGTGGTTTACTCGTCTAGACCTGGTTTGATTCAAATGATTTCAAAAAATCCTTAAATCCTTTTACTTTTGTACTTTTACTTAAGGAAACATTTTATCAAATACTTTTACTTTTGTACATTTTTGGTCCTGTATCTGTACTTTTACTTAAGTAAGAATATCGAATACTTCTACTTCTTCTACTCTGCTTCCAAGTTTTTAAAAATGTGGCTAAAAACTCTGTGGCCTGTGGAGAAAAAACAGACTAAAATTTGGTTTAGGCGTTTACTCCTCTGGACCTTGTTTAGATGTGTTTTAGACCTGGTTTAGTCCCGGTTTAGACCTGGTTTAGATGTGGTTTAGACCTGGTTTAGACCTGGTTTAGATGTGGTTTAGACCTGGTTTAGACCTGGTTTAGACCTGGTTTAGACCTGGTTTAGACCTAGTTTAGTCCGGGTTTAGACCTGGTTTAGATGTGGTTTAGACCTAGTTTAGTCCCGGTTTAGACCTAGTTTAGTCCCGGTTTAGACCTGGTTTAGATGTGGTTTAGACCTGGTTTAGTCCCGGTTTAGACCTGGTTTAGACCTAGTTTAGACCTGGTTTAGACCTGGTTTAGACCTGGTTTAGACCTGGTTTAGACCTAGTTTAGACCGGGTTTAGACCTGGTTTAGACCTGGTTTAGACCTAGTTTAGACCGGGTTTAGACCTAGTTTAGACCTGGTTTAGACCTGGTTTAGACCTAGTTTAGACCGGGTTTAGACCTGGTTTAGACCTGGTTTAGACCTAGTTTAGACCGGGTTTAGACCTAGTTTAGACCTAGTTTAGTCCTGGTTTAGACCTGGTTTAGTCCGGGTTTAGACCTGGTTTAGACCTGGTTTAGACCTAGTTTAGACCGGGTTTAGACCTGGTTTAGACCTGGTTTAGACCTAGTTTAGACCGGGTTTAGACCTAGTTTAGACCTAGTTTAGTCCTGGTTTAGACCTGGTTTAGACCTGGTTTAGACCTGGTTTAGACCTGGTTTAGACCTAGTTTAGACCGGGTTTAGACCTGGTTTAGACCTGGTTTAGACCTGGTTTAGACCTGGTTTAGACCTAGTTTAGACCGGGTTTAGACCTGGTTTAGACCTGGTTTAGACCTAGTTTAGACCGGGTTTAGACCTAGTTTAGACCTAGTTTAGTCCTGGTTTAGACCTGGTTTAGTCCGGGTTTAGACCTGGTTTAGGCCTGTGGAGAACAAACAGACTAAAGTTTAGTTTCGTGGTTTCCCGTTTGCAGCCGATGTTTCAGCCATGTTTTTGAGGAAAGTCTGGAGTAAAAAAAAAGTAAAGTCAATGTTTTTACGAAAAACAGAATTTTAATCCCTGAATAAAACGAAGAAGAACGAAGAAAAGTCCAAACATGAGAGGCCATGGAGCCAACAGGAGGTCAGACGAGGAGGTGCCGGCCTGAGGTCAGAGGAGGTCCCGGCCTGAGGTCAGAGGAGGAGGTCCCGGCCTGAGGTCAGACGAGGAGGTCCCGGCCTGAGGTCAGAGGAGGTCCCGGCCTGAGGTCAGAGGAGGTCAGAGGAGGTCCCGGCCTGAGGTCAGAGGAGGTCCCGGCCTGAGGTCAGAGAAGGTCCCAGCCTGAGGTCAGAGGAGGTCCCAGCCTGAGGTCAGAGGAGGTCCCGGTCTGAGGTCAGAGGAGGTCCCAGCTGTGGATGGCGGTCTGTAAGGCCTGGATGTAGGCTGTAAAGAGCAGAAACAGTATTTGTAATGTCGTCCTCTTGTTTTTACGTCATAACAAATGGCCTCGTGTCATTAACGCGTTGCCTGTGAGGTTTAGGTCAAGTCAAGGTCAAGTTTATTTCTATAGCACATTTACAACAACCACAGCTGCCCAAAGTGCTTCAAAACACAAACAGATGATAAAAACTATGAATACAAATACGTCAAAATCAAATTTAAACAAAAATACAATGGAGAAACAGTGTAACATATTAAAAAGCCTGTGTAAAGAGGTGGGTTTTAAGGGAGGACTTAAAACTGCTTAGAGTCGGGGCCAAACGGATGCTGAGGGGCAGACCGTTCCACAGTCGGGGGGCAGCAGCAGAAAAAGCTCTGTCTCCTCTGGTTTTCATGTGCGTTTTGAGCACATCCAGGAGGAGCAGGTCAGCTGAGCGAAGTGCTCTGGACGGGGCATGGACAGAGAGTAGCTCAGACAGATACAGAGGTGCCAAGTTTGCCATTTAAACATTTAAAAACAATTAAAAGAATCTTAAAATTGATTCTGTGACAGGTTTAGTTTAATTTTAGTTTCTTTTCAGTGGGGATCTTCACACACAGACACTTTGAGGAGCAGGTGCACAGCCAAGGGGGCGGGGTCTGTGCAGAGTGAAGGGGGCGGGGTCTGTGCAGAGTGAAGGGGGCGGGGTCTGCGTTCTCACCTTTGGGGTTGTTGTGGAAGGTGCAGTTGTTGGCGCAGGTGTCGGGGTGAGTCTCCCAGAAGGATCCGCAGCAGCAGAGCGGCGGCGGCGGCTCAGGTCCCGCCCCCGAGTACAGCGCCCTCAGCTGGGCGCGCAGGGCACTGACCCGCCTGCAGAGACACAGCAGTGACGGTTCGTCCACAGGGGCGTGCGAGCTCTGGGGTTTGTACCTGTCTGTCTTTGGAGCCTCTGCCGCGTCCCCGTCTCCAGGCTCCGCCTCCTGCCGGAGCGCCGCCTGCACCTGCCGCTCCCTGAGGTCCAGCGTCTGCCAGGCGGCGGACAGGAGGCGCTCCTCGCCGAGGCGCCGCTCCTCCTGCAGCCGCGCTCGCTCCTTCTCCTGCTTCAGGCTGTACACGGGACAGAGACACACGGGACAGACACACACACGGGACAGAGACACGGGGCAGAGACACGGGACAGAGACACACGGGACAGAGACACGGGACAGAGACACGGGACAGAGACACACGGGACAGAGACACACGGGACAGAGACACACGGGACAGAGACACACGGGACAGAGACACACGGGACAGAGACACACGGGACAGAGACACACGGGACAGAGACACACGGGACAGACACACACGGGACAGAGACACACGGGACAGAGACACACGGGACAGAGACACACGGGACAGAGACACACGGGACAGACACACACGGGACAGACACACACGGGACAGAGACACACGGGACAGAGACACACGGGACAGACACACACGGGACAGAGACACGGGACAGAGACACACGGGACAGACACACACGGGACAGAGACACACGGGACAGACACACACGGGACAGAGACACGGGACAGAGACACACGGGACAGAGACACACGGGACAGAGACACACGGGACAGAGACACACGGGACAGAGACACACGGGACAGAGACACACGGGACAGAGACACGCGGGACAGAGACACACGGGACAGAGACACACGGGACAGAGACACGGGACAGAGACACGGGACAGAGACACGGGACAGAGACACGGAACAGAGACACACGGGACAGAGACACGGGACAGAGACACACGGGACAGAGACACGGGACAGAGACACGGGACAGAGACACACGGGACAGAGACACACGGGACAGACACACGGGACAGACACACACGGGACAGAGACACACGGGACAGAGACACACGGGACAGACACACACGGGACAGACACACACGGGACAGACACACACGGGACAGAGACACACGGGACAGAGACACACGGGACAGAGACACACGGGACAGAGACACACGGGACAGAGACACACGGGACAGAGACACACGGGACAGAGACACACGGGACAGACACACACGGGACAGACACACACGGGACAGACACACACGGGACAGAGACACACGGGACAGAGACACACGGGACAGAGACACACGGGACAGAGACACACGGGACAGAGACACACGGGACAGAGACACGCGGGACAGAGACACACGGGACAGAGACACACGGGACAGAGACACACACGGGACAGAGACACACGGGACAGAGACACGCGGGACAGAGACACACGGGACAGACACACACACGGGACAGAGACACACGGGACAGAGACACACGGGACAGAGACACACGGGACAGAGACACACGGGACAGAGACACACGGGACAGACACACGGGACAGACACACACGGGACAGAGACACACGGGACAGAGACACGGGACAGAGACACACGGGACAGAGACACGGGACAGAGACACACGGGACAGAGACACGGGACAGAGACACGGGACAGAGACACACGGGACAGAGACACACGGGACAGACACACGGGACAGACACACACGGGACAGAGACACACGGGACAGAGACACACGGGACAGAGACACACGGGACAGAGACACACGGGACAGAGACACGCGGGACAGAGACACACGGGACAGAGACACACGGGACAGACACACACGGGACAGAGACACACGGGACAGAGACACACGGGACAGAGACACACGGGACAGAGACACGCGGGACAGAGACACACGGGACAGAGACACACGGGACAGAGACACACGGGACAGAGACACGCGGGACAGAGACACACGGGACAGACACACACGGGACAGACACACACGGGACAGAGACACACGGGACAGAGACACGGGACAGAGACACACGGGACAGAGACACGGGACAGAGACACGGGACAGAGACACACGGGACAGAGACACACGGGACAGAGACACGGGACAGAGACACGGGACAGAGACACGGGACAGAGACACGGAACAGAGACACACGGGACAGAGACACGGGACAGAGACACACGGGACAGAGACACGGGACAGAGACACGGGACAGAGACACACGGGACAGAGACACACGGGACAGACACACGGGACAGACACACACGGGACAGAGACACACGGGACAGAGACACACGGGACAGAGACACACGGGACAGACACACACGGGACAGACACACACGGGACAGACACACACGGGACAGAGACACACGGGACAGAGACACACGGGACAGAGACACACGGGACAGAGACACACGGGACAGAGACACACGGGACAGAGACACACGGGACAGAGACACACGGGACAGACACACACGGGACAGACACACACGGGACAGACACACACGGGACAGAGACACACGGGACAGAGACACACGGGACAGAGACACACGGGACAGAGACACACGGGACAGAGACACACGGGACAGAGACACGCGGGACAGAGACACACGGGACAGAGACACACGGGACAGAGACACACACGGGACAGAGACACACGGGACAGAGACACGCGGGACAGAGACACACGGGACAGACACACACACGGGACAGAGACACACGGGACAGAGACACACGGGACAGAGACACACGGGACAGAGACACACGGGACAGAGACACACGGGACAGAGACACGCGGGACAGAGACACACGGGACAGAGACACACGGGACAGACACACACGGGACAGAGACACGCGGGACAGAGACACACGGGACAGAGACACGGGACAGAGACACACGGGACAGAGACACGGGACAGAGACACACGGGACAGAGACACGGGACAGAGACACGGGACAGAGACACACGGGACAGAGACACACGGGACAGACACACGGGACAGACACACACGGGACAGAGACACACGGGACAGAGACACACGGGACAGAGACACACGGGACAGAGACACACGGGACAGAGACACACGGGACAGACACACACGGGACAGACACACACGGGACAGAGACACACGGGACAGAGACACACGGGACAGAGACACGGGACAGAGACACGGGACAGAGACACACGGGACAGAGACACACGGGACAGACACACGGGACAGACACACACGGGACAGAGACACACGGGACAGAGACACGGGACAGAGACACGGGACAGAGACACGGGACAGAGACACGGGACAGAGACACGGAACAGAGACACACGGGACAGAGACACGGGACAGAGACACACGGGACAGAGACACGGAACAGAGACACACGGGACAGAGACACACGGGACAGAGACACACGGGACAGAGACACACGGGACAGAGACACGGGACAGAGACACGGGACAGAGACACGGGACAGAGACACGGAACAGAGACACACGGGACAGAGACACACGGGACAGAGACACACGGGACAGAGACACACGGGACAGAGACACGGGACAGAGACACGCGGGACAGAGACACACGGGACAGAGACACACGGGACAGAGACACACGGGACAGAGACACACGGGACAGAGACACGGGACAGAGACACGGGACAGAGACACGGGACAGAGACACGGAACAGAGACACACGGGACAGAGACACGGGACAGAGACACACGGGACAGAGACACACGGGACAGAGACACGGGACAGAGACACGGGACAGAGACACGGGACCAAGACACACGGGACAGAGACACACGGGACAGAGACACACGGGACAGAGACACACGGGACAGACACACACACGGGACAGAGACACACGGGACAGACACACACAGGACAGACACACGGGACAGACACACGGGACAGAGACACACGGGACAGAGACACACGGGACAGACACACACAGGACAGACACACGGGACAGACACACGGGACAGAGACACGGGACAGAGACACACGGGACAGACACACACAGGACACACACACACAGGACAGACACACGGGACAGACACACGGGACAGAGACACACGGGACAGAGACACACGGGACAGACACACACAGGACACACACACGGGACAGAGACACACGGGACAGAGACACACGGGACAGAGACACACGGGACAGAGACACACGGGACAGAGACACACGGGACAGACACACACAGGACAGACACACGGGACAGACACACACGGGACAGAGACACACGGGACAGACACACACAGGACAGACACACGGGACAGACACACGGGACAGAGACACACGGGACAGACACACACAGGACACACACACGGGACAGACACACACGGGACAGAGACACACGGGACAGACACACACAGGACAGACACACGGGACAGACACACGGGACAGAGACACACGGGACAGAGACACACGGGACAAAAGACAAAAGTGTGACAAACATGTATGATGAAAAAGGGACGACACGCAGTCCCCATGTAGATGAGCCTATGTGAGTCTCGCAGGCTCATCCTGAACCTCCTCATGAAACTAAAACTGGCAGAAAGTTGAGTCATCACATTCTGTTCTGCTAATTTTGAAACATATTTTAATTGAGTTTTAGTCTTTTGACGAAAATGTCAATTCGTTTTAGTCTAGTTTTTGTCGACTGAATTAAAAGGGACTATACAGAGTTTAAACATGTTGAACTAAGTATTTTCCTCCCCCTACATGTTCCTCCATGTCCTCATGTGTAGAATGAGCTCAGACCTGTTCACCACAACTGCCTCTAAAATCCTGCACTGTCAGAAAGGTGTTACTTCGGGTCTGAGGTGCCGTCATGCACGACCTTAAAGGAACAGGCCACCGTTTTTACATACTGAGATATGTTCTTACCTGAGCTTTGACGAGTTCTTTAGGACCTGTCTGGTCTTCCCCCGTGCCTTCAGTCACGTAAACACAGCACAGATGGCGTTAGCATTTAGCCTCTCCCTCTCTCCTTTTTATCCGCTTAGAAAATCCACATTGTTTAATTGTGTGTAATTATACTTTGTAGTGGAACACTTCACGTAACCATATTTAAATAGGGAAAACGTGGAAGAGCTTGGTAGCTTCTATCTTGACCTGTTTTGGAGCTATAGAGGAGAGAGGGAGAGGCTAAATGCTAACGCCGTCTGCGCTGTGTTTACGTGACTGAAGATCAGACAGGTCCTAAAGAACTCGTCAAAGCTCAGGTAAGAACATATCTCAGTATGGAAAAACGGTGGCCTGTTCCTTTAAGGTCTCTAAGGTTTGAAAGCTAAGACCTACAAAGACCTCGTTTTTGTCGCTCTTTTGCCACTTTTTTGCTTTTAGATTTGGGTAAAAACCAAAGAAAGTGTGCTCTGTTTGTGTGGGGGTGAAGAGGTTAATCAAGCATGTTTTCTTCTCTCAGAGCTGATCCTTTTTTGGACTGAAATGATCTTTGGGATGATTTTTAGTCATTTATTCTTAGTCATCCTTTAGTCGACAGAAATATCAGGACATTTTAGTCTTTTTCTTGTTTACTGTCATTCGCCGTCACAGTTAAAACATCTGTCGGAAAAACACGACTTTAATGACTAAGATAAAACATTAATCGTTTTCTCTGAGTCACGTTCTTCCCTTTGTCTGTGTGGGTTTAGCTACTACTGGAAGCGTGTAGGGCAGGAGGCGGGGCGTGTTGGGCAGGAGGCGGGGCGTGTCAAGCAGGAGGCGGGGCGTGTAGGGCAGGAGGCGGGGTGTGTCAGGCAGGAGGCGGGCCGTGTGTGACAGGAGGCGGGGCGTGTAGGGCAGGAGGCGGGGCGTGTAGGGCAGGAGGCGGGGCGTGTAGGGCAGGAGGCGGGGCGTGTAGGGCAGGAGGCGGAGCGTGTAGGGCAGGAGGCGGGGCATGTCAGGCAGGAGGCGGGGCGTGTAGGCCAGGAGACGGGGCGTGTAGGCCAGGAGGCGGGGCGTGTCAGGCAGGAGGCGGGGCGTGTAGGGCAGGAGGCGGGCCGTGTAGGGCAGGAGGCGGGGCGTGTCAGGCAGGAGGCGGGGCGTGTAGGGCAGGAGGCGGGGCGTGTCAGGCAGGAGGCGGGGCGTGTAGGGCAGGAGGCGGGCCGTGTAGGGCAGGAGGCGGGGCGTGTCAGGCAGGAGGCGGGGCGTGTAGGGCAGGAGGCGGGGCGTGTCAGGCAGGAGGCGGGGCGTGTAGAGCAGGAGGCGGGCCGTGTTGGACAGGAGGTGGGCCTTGTGTGACAGGAGGCGGGGCGTGTAGGGCAGGAGGCGGGGTGTGTAGGGCAGGAGGCGGGGCGTGTAGGGCAGGAGGCGGGGCGTGTCAGGCAGAAGGCGGGGCGTGTAGGGCAGGAGGCGGGGCGTGTAGGGCGGGCCGTGTGTGGCAGGGGGCGGGGCGTGTAGGGCAGGAGGCGGGGCGTGTCAGGCAGGAGGCGGGGCGTGTAGGGCAGGAGGCGGGGCGTGTCAGGCAGGAGGCGGGGCGTGTAGGGCAGGAGGCGGGCCGTGTAGGGCAGGAGGCGGGGCGTGTAGGGCAGGAGGCGGGGCGTGTAGGGCAGGGGGCGGGGCGTGTCAGGCAGGAGGCGGGGCGTGTAGGGCAGGAGGCGGGCCGTGTAGGGCAGGAGGCGGGGCGTGTCAGGCAGGAGGCGGGGCGTGTAGGGCAGGAGGCGGGGCGTGTCAGGCAGGAGGCGGGGCGTGTAGGGCAGGAGGCGGGCCGTGTTGGACAGGAGGTGGGCCTTGTGTGACAGGAGGCGGGGCGTGTAGGGCAGGAGGCGGGGTGTGTAGGGCAGGAGGCGGGGCGTGTAGGGCAGGAGGCGGGGCGTGTCAGGCAGAAGGCGGGGCGTGTAGGGCAGGAGGCGGGGCGTGTAGGGCGGGCCGTGTGTGGCAGGGGGCGGGGCGTGTAGGGCAGGAGGCGGGGCGTGTCAGGCAGGAGGCGGGGCGTGTAGGGCAGGAGGCGGGGCGTGTCAGGCAGGAGGCGGGGCGTGTAGGGCAGGAGGCGGGCCGTGTTGGACAGGAGGTGGGCCTTGTGTGACAGGAGGCGGGGCGTGTAGGGCAGGAGGCGGGGTGTGTAGGGCAGGAGGCGGGGCGTGTAGGGCAGGAGGCGGGGCGTGTCAGGCAGAAGGCGGGGCGTGTAGGGCAGGAGGCGGGGCGTGTAGGGCGGGCCGTGTGTGGCAGGGGGCGGGGCGTGTAGGGCAGGAGGCGGGGCGTGTCAGGCAGGAGGCGGGGCGTGTAGGGCAGGAGGCGGGGCGTGTCAGGCAGGAGGCGGGGCGTGTCAGGCAGGGGCCGTGTCGGGCCTGTGTGCTCACCTGGCCGTCCTCAGCTCGTGCCTCTTGTGCTCCTGGTTCTCCTTCACCTTCTGCCGGTCGTTGCTCAGGAACAGGCGGCGCTGAGTCAGGACCTGGACCTGCCGCTGCACAGTCAGGACACACCCATTACCTCCTCAAACCCACAGGTTATGGGCAGTTACAGCTTTGGCCTGTAGGGGCAGCGTCGTACAAAGAGGCGCACAGTCCCCAAACCCCTAAGGTCACCTGTCTGCGCAGCTCCTCAGAACGGTCTATGGGCCACAGCGCTCTGTAGACGGACTCCTCCCTCACAGACTCCTCCCTCACAGACTCCTCCTCCTCCTGCTCTTCATACTGAAAGAGAAAGTGGGAGTCATGTGAGATGGACAAACTGATCGATATTGTTTGTTTTATTCTGGATAGCTGAAAATAACAAGAGCCACACGTGCACAAAACATGACTGAATAAAACAACACTCACAGTTTGCTCCCCCTAAGATGTGGCTCACAAAACATTCTAATCCAGAAAGTGAAGACACTATTGGATTTAAATTGGGACATTCTAAAAATTTGGCAAAATAATTGTGTAAAACTGACAAATGAAATACTGAGATCAGGGGCGGACTGGGACTGAAAAATGGCCCTGGACTCAGCCTGACACAAATTAGCGTAAATGCAACACTTCCACAAAGACATATTTTAACCCCTTAACTCCCACCTGAACCGAGCACATTTTACCCCAGTCCAAAAGCTTCTGGAAAAAAGCTGTAAAAATAGCAACAAAACTGAGACGAAAACAATGATGGAAATGTGACAAAAAAGTGACGAAAAATTGACAAAAAAATTACAAAAAATTGACAAAAAAATGACAGAAATTTGATAAAAAATGAACAAAAAATGAAAAAAAAAAATTACAAAAATGTGACAAAAATTTGATAAAAATGTGACAAAAAAACTACAAAAATATGACAAAAAATTACAAAAATGTATTTTTTTTTTTTTAAATGACCAAAAATGTGACAAAAAATTACAAAAATTAGTTGAATGGAAAAAAAGCTGTGAAAATCGCAACGAAACTGAGACAAAAACAATGATGGAAATGTGACAAAAAAGTGAGAAAACATTGACAAAAAAGTGACGGAAAATTGTTGAAAAAATGACAAAAATTTGAACAAAAATTTACCAAAAAATGACCCAAAAAATGACAATAAAGTTACAAAAATGAGTTGAATACCCACAAAAAAATGATGGAAAAAAATCTGATGACGTGAGGAAAAAGATCCTCTCGGTTCAGGCGGGAGTTAAGAGGTTAACTGAGTGCATTTTCTCCAGTTCAGCTTTACCCAAATCTAAAAGCTTCTTGACTGGAGAGCGACGCCTCATTTGAAAACGATGGCCGACAAAAGTGAAGTTTTTGTCACGTTGTTGCTGCATTTTTGTCATGATTTTGTAGTTTTTGTTGTTATTCATTACTTTATTTGTGGCGTGTTTTCCTCAAATTTTTTGGTCACTTTTTCTGGCTTTTTCATTGCCTTGTCATCTGGTTTTCGTCACTTTTTCTTGGCACTTTGGCTTTTTTAGATCGCTTTGTTGTTGTGTTCATCTCTTTTGTCATGTTTCGTTGAGATCCAAAGATCAAAAATCCCTCTGAGCAAATCTTTGTAACTAATATGTCACTAAATAAAACCACACATGTAAACCGGGCCATTATTTAGATTTTGGTCGTCGATAATATGGCCAGTTTACACATAAAATGCCTCATCCTTAAATATAAATGTCAGAAATCTCCAGCAAACGTTTCAAATTGATATAAATAAATCCTGTTTTAACAGTAAAATCCCTGAATGTTGAGCGTTCCCCATGTGACGCTGCAGACGGCGGTACCTTGTGCGCGGTGACTGAGCGTCTCCACTCGGCCTCATCATCCTCGTCCTCGATCATGTGACCTCCCGCTTCCTGTGCATCAGAGGGAAACTTTGATATCAAACTAAATCAAGTGTGTAAAAGAGGAAGAGGCTCACATGACGACTGGGCTCAGGCGAAGGGGGGCGAGGACGGGCCAGACGCCGCCGCACCCACAGGCCGGACTGGAAACACACGCCGGGAAATACTCAGGTCATGGAAACACGGCGGAATAATCAGGTCACGGTCACTTTAACATGACCGAACCACACACACCCGGGCGGTACCTCAGGTCTCTGCTGGTCTCTGTGGCCACACGGGCTCCTCTCTGCTCCTGAAGCCGACTGCGGCGCCTGAAAACACAAAACAACACAGAGTCTGACGAGAGCTCACACTGAAGGCAAGGCATTTCGTACACAATGTGCCTTACAAGAGAAAATATGCAAAATTACAGTCATTAAGTTTTAAGTTAAGGCAAAGCAAAGTAGGGAGTAAGTTTGTGAAAGCCGACGCAGAGGATTAGGGCGTTCAGGTGAAAAGTCCTTTAACCTCTTAACTCCCGCCTGAACCGAGAGGATCTTTTTCCTCACGTCATCAGATTTTCTTTCCATCATTTTTTGTTGGGTATTTAACTAATTTTTGTAACTTTTTTGTCATTTTTTTGGTCATTTTTGTCTTTTTTTTTTGTCAAATTATTATCACATTTTTGTTTTTTGTCACATTTTTGTCATTTTTTGTGTGTCATTTTTTCGTCAATTTTTAATAAATGTTTTGTCATTTTTTTGTCAAATTTTTATCACATTTTTGTCATTTTTTTGTCACATTTTGGTCACATTTTTGTAATTTTTCTTTTATCACATCTATGTTTTTTTTGTCACAATTTGTCACATTTTTGTCATTTTTGGTCAATTTTTTTATAAAAAGTTTGTCATTATTTTGTCACATTTTTTGCAATTTTTTGGTCAAGTTTTTATCACATTTTTGTCTTTTTTTTGGGTCAAATTATTGTAATGTTTTTGTCAAATTTTTGTCATTTTTTGTCACATTTTGGTCATTTTTTTGTCACATTTTTGCCACTTTTTCATAAATTTTTCGTCACTTTTTTGCCAATGTTTTCTCACTTTTTTTGTCACATTTCCATCATTGTTTTCGTCTCAGTTTTGTTGCTATTTTCTCACCTTTTTCCCAGAAGCTTTTGGATTGGGGTAAAGCCAAACTGGAGAAAATGTGCTCGGTTCAGGTGGGAGTTAAGGGGTTAAATGAATGTTGTGAGTGTATGTTTACATAGTCACAAAAGCCTCAGTCCGTATATCTGGCTCAGCTGTGACTTGACCTTGAGTGGGGAATGCTGGCAGAGAAGGAGAGATAAGAGTTCCAGATGCTTCAGTTCAGTGTCCTATAGGATCAAGTTTAATATTCTGGTTCCTTCTTACATCAGTGCTTCTTACGTAGGCTCTGAGGTCTGAAGATCAGGCTCTGCAGAAGGTTCCACGCACTTGTTTTCATACTCGAGGTGACCGATCCTTCCAGGCCGTCGCTCCCAGGCTCTGGAACGATCTTCCGCCCTCTTTGCTCTATTGACTCTGTTGATTCTTTCGAGCTACTTTTGGGCTGCTATGATTTCTGTGTTGTCTTGACCCTTTTTATATTGTATGTCATTTCTGCTTTTTAACTGTGTTGTGAAGCACTTTGTGGCCTTTGTCTGTGAAAGATTACTTACTTACTTACTCTGAGGAGGAAAATAATTATTCCAGTATTAGTTCATCAATTTATAATCAATCATTTCAGTTCTCCAGAGCAGGCAGTTCCTTCACTGTTCATCCCAGGATATGGCCCTCCTTTTGTCCGAGGGCGAGCTGCCAGGTCCAATACAACAGTCCATCTCTGTGCGTTACTTTCCGGTGTAATTCCATCACTCGGTCCCTCCCTGCTCCAAAGTGCTCGTTAATAGAGCTGCACAGTCCCGCCTCCTCTCCGGTCCGGAAGTAAAACTCCCCTCGCTTTGAGACCGTATTGATTTGGAATAAAGTCTTTAACTCTTGGGCTGAATCCAGCTCTGTGGTTCTAAAGCGACCGCAGAGTCAGACGCAGGTGAAAAAAGCACGTCTGAGATCCATCTAGTTTAACTGCGAGCCTTCGTCCTAGAACTACATTACCCAGGATGCTCGGGAGTCCCATGATCGACTACAAGGCTTTTGATTGGTGGAGCTTCACGTTCCCACACGTGTTTATTTATTGTAATGTAGACGACATATTATAAACAATTTATTAAAACATAATGCAGGCAGAGAGTGGACGTTTTATCCAGATCTAACACTGAGAGGAAGAAAAACGTCAAAAAAATGTCCCAACGATCCAGTTAAAAGAACCACAGATCATTTTTATTCCCATTAGCAGGATTCAGATTGTTTAACCCCTTAACTCCCGTCTGAACCGAGCACATTTTCTCCAGTTTGGCTTTACCCCAGTCCAAAAGCTTTCGAAAAAAGCTGTGAAAATAGCAACAAAACTGAGACGAAAACAATGATGGAAATGTGAGAAAAAAGTGAGAAAACATTGATGGAAAAGTGGCAAAAATGTCACAAAAATGTCACAAGAAATTGAAAAAAAATGGACAAAAAAAATACAAAAATGTGACAAAAATTTGATACAAATTTGACAGAAAAATGACAAAAAAATGTCCAAAATGTGGCAAAATGTGACAAAAAAATTGGACAAAAAAATGACAAAAATTTGATAAAAAATTGACAAAAAAATTACAGAAATGTGACAAAAAATGACAAAAAAAATGTCCAAAATGTGATACAAATTTGACAAAAAAAATAACAAAAATTTGACCAAAAATCTGATTTAAAAAATTGACGAAAAAATGACGAAAAAATGACAAAAATGTGACAAAAATGATTTGAACACCCAGAAAAAAATGATGGAAAAAAAATCTGATGAAGTGAGGAAAAAGATCCTCTCGGTTCAGGCGGGAGTTAAGAGGTTAATAGTGAAATAATGTAGAACTTGTGTCTGCAAAGTAAAAGAAACTGGCCGTGTTTGCTGAAAACCTGGTTGCCTTGACCAGCGGGCGCGATGTGGCAATGGTTCTTGGGATACGGAGTTTCTATAGTCAGGAAGTGAATGATGTCACAGCCTTGTACCTTTGCCTTTTCTTCAACATGTCGTCTTCTTTTTGGATTGAAATCAAACATTTTATGGTCACAAATTGCTACATAGCTGATTAGCTTTTGCGGTGACGTTAAACTCTTAATATTTGAATTTTTGGAAAATCGACGGTCGTGGAGACGGGGGTTTTTTGCCTCTGGAGCAACAAGACTGCAAGGGGCGGGACTGTGGAGCTCTATATCAAGCGACAGCATCGGGGTGCAAGCCGTCGACTTTCCGATAAACCAGGGCAGAGCCAAGTCCGTACCCTGTTATCAAGAGTCCAAATAAGTAAATATTTTTTATGTCTACGACCAACAGGAGCGCGATGGGTCAAATGCAAGTCTCCCTTTACTTACAATTCCTCTCCTCTTTAACAAGGAAGCTATTCTTTGTTTGCAAAATGAGTTTAACCTCTTAACTCCCATTTTCTCCAGTTTGGCTTTACTCTAATCAAAAAGCTTCTTGGGAAAAAAGCACCAAAACAGCCACAAAGAAAACAAGGATGTAAACGCAACAAAAATGTGACAAAAACTCAACAAAAAAGTGACAAAAATTAGACAAAAAGTGACAAAAATTCTACAAAAAGTGACAAAAAATAAACCAAAAAGTGACAAAAATTCAACCAAAAAGTGACAAAAACTCAACAAAAATTCAACCAAAAAGTGACAAAAATTCAACCAAAAAGTGACAAAAAATCAACCAAAAAGTGACAAAAAATCAACCAAAAAGTGACAAAAATTCAACCAAAATGTGACAAAAACTCAACCAAAAAGTGACAAAAACTCAACCAAAAAGTGACAAAAACTCAACCAAAAAGTGACAAAAACTCAACCAAAAAGTGACAAAAACTCAACCAAAAAGTGACAAAAACTCAACAAAAAAATTCCAAAAACTCAATAAAAAAATGACAAAAACTAAACAAAAATGTGAAAATTGAAAAAATAAAACCAACACAGCAAAAGATCAGTTTTGTGGGTCTTAGCTTTCAAATGAGGTGTTACACAGGCCTATATAACGGCCAAAGAGGACAGAATGCATTTGGTTTAGGCGGGTGGCAAGAGGTTAATGATTTACTGACTTTTTTAATGACTATTCCAAAATGTCCCTCCTGGAACCGCCACCTTAAGGGGCTGGTGCTGTGTGATAAGGCTGCAACTAACGATTATTTTTCTATCGATTAATCTATCGATTATTTTTTCGATTAATCGATTAATCTATCGATTATTTTTTCGATTAATCTATCGATTATTTTTCATGTTACCGATTATTATTTCATTTAAAATGAAGAAAAAAACATTGATGTGTCCAAATGGCATGGCTTTTATATATTTATTTACTACTAGTCTATTTTCCCCACTTTTTAAAATAGTAAATGGCAAATGGGCCCATTCTCTCACTTCTGGCCCTGACCCACAGTTTGGGAACCGCTGATTTAAAACTAACTGAAACCTGCACCTGACGGTTATTTCTGTCTGACCACTGAGAATCAGCCTGTGAGTCGCCCAATTCGTTATAGACTGTGCACATTCAGAGAACCAGAGTTACTGTAAGTTACTGTGCTCGTGAGAACCATGTGGATTCAACTCCTCTTTGAGACAAAAAGGCCACGGACACGGCTTTACTCTCGTCTGTCATCAAACTACTGTCCTGATTCTCCGCAAGACACAACAAGAAGAGAATTTAAATGAGTGAGTGGCCGATGCCCCGAGTCCGCGCAGAGAAAACATGAGAGCTGCGCCCGGGACACGGGGACGGGATGCAGCCGCGCATGAGGGCAGCATGAGGGCAGCATGAGGCGAAGCGAGAACCGGGAGACAGACGGCCGAGCGGGGCACGAGCGGAGAAGCACTCGCGTGTTGGGAGAGACGGGGAAGGCGGTCGGTCTCTCCTGCTCATTCACTTCAGCAGACTGCTCCGTTTTGGTTTTATATGTGACAAAGTAGGCGGAGAGTGAGTGCGCGCTGTCAGAGCCTGTCCCGTAACAACGCGTTGATTAATCAGAAACAACACCGTAGTTTGACTGAGATACGGGGCCCTTGCAGCCGCGGGTGTCTTCGTTTCACATGTTCGTTCATAGCCGTTGTGCTGTAGCCTGGCTAACGCCAGACTAAAATCACAAGTGATATTGCAGTTCGAAATGATTGGAGCGCACACAGCAGTCTGGCGTTAGCCAGGTTAGTTGTGCTGCTGTGATATGACATTTCCGCTTGACAGTGTGCAAACAACAACATTATTAGGCCGTTTCTGGAAATACTCCCACACTTTTGACGACTTTTGCCGTGCTTTTTCCCCCTCGGTCGCAGCGTCTGCATTACGCGCAGCCACGCTGGAAGTGAAATGTAAACAAGCGACGCGTCGACGCACAAAAACGGCGTCGACGTATTTACGTAATCGACGACGTCGACGACGTCGACGCATCGTTGCAGCCTTACTGTGTGATTTGGGCAGATCCACCGGCTGCCCCCACGACCCGGCAACGGACAAGTGGAAGAAGATGGATGGATGTTCCAAAATGTAGAAGCCTAACAATCATTAAGATCTCGATTACATCATATCTTTCCTCTGCTCTCACCTGTGGCCGCTCCCTCCTCCTGCGCCGCTCCTGCTCGGCCACACGGAGGCGCACGTTCTCCTGGAAGAGGCGCAGGTGATGCTCGCTCCTCAGCCTCCTCTGCTGCTGCAGCTCCTCCGTGAGAGCGGCCACCGTCTGCACAGCACAGAGATGTAACGTTAATCATGCCGCTATGTTTTAATGCTATATTACACATCTTTATTTTACTCTTTATTATGCTAAGTGGTGATGTCATCGCTCTACTTCCTGGTCCAATGGAACTTTAGCCCTATTCCACATGATGGGATTTTGTAGAGACAACTACAATTCACTTTTAAACATCCGATCGCTCCAAAATGGCCATATGTCCTGTATTCTGGAAGAGCACAGAAGGGCCACCAGTCCCGCCTCAACCGAGCTTTACCCAAATCTAAAAGCTAAAAAGAAAAGCATCAAAATAGCGAGAAAAAGAGGATGAAAACATGAGAAAAACACGGACAAAAAAACACAACAAAAAATGATAGAAAAAATTATTAAAAATTCAACAAAAATGTGACAAAAACTAAACAAAAATGTGACAAAAACTAAACAAAAACGTGACAAAAATTCAACAAAAATGCGACAAAAATTCAACAAAAATATGACAAAAACTCAACAAAAATATGACAAAAACTCAACCAAAGAGTGACAAAAAATCGACAAAAATGTGACAAAAATTAAATAAAAATTCAACAAAAATTCAACAAAAATTCAACAAAAATGTGACAAAAATGCAACAAAAACTCAACAAAAATGCAACAAAAACTCAACAAAAATGTGACAAAAATTCAACAAAAATGTGACAAAAACTCAACCAAAGAGTGACAAAAAATCGACAAAAATGCAACAAAAATGCAACAAAAACTCAACAAAAATATGACAAAAATGCAACAAAAACTCAATCAAAAAGTGACAAAAATTCAACAAAAATGTGACAAAAATTCAACAAAAATGTGACAAAAATGTGACAAAAATGTCACAACAACGAAAAAAACATACAAAAGGTGACACAACACAGCAACAGCGTGAGGAAAAAGGCTTTCAAATGAGGTGCTACACAGCCAAAAGAGGACAGAATGCATTTGGTTTAGGCGGGTGGTAAGAGGTTAACGTATGTATTTGTGGAAGTGTCACAATTACGCTCATTTGGGCCAGGCCGGTCAGAGTCCGGGGCTGTTTTCAGTCCCAGTCCGCCCCTGGCCACCGCAGCTTATATCTTCCACTGGGAAACCGGGAAAAAATGTTGATGCCCGAGCTCCCGAGATGGGCTAACCTTTGACCTTTCAACCCCACAGACAGCAGTAAGATTATACATTTTTTAAGCCTTTTAGCTGATTGTTATGAAGCCGACACTATGCATTTAGCCATTCGGCTAAACAACAACTAGATATGCCTCACTGATCGAAGCAGTTTGTAGACGACTTTCTCACGTTAGTTCATTTGTTTATAGTGTATTTGTGGGTTTCAGTTTGCTACGTCACAACAGCACTTGAACGCTCGTATTTCCCACTTATTTATTTATTTGAGCATACATTTTGCTCAAAAGGAGTATAGGCTGAGGCAAAAGCTTATGAGCGCCTGCCCCCAACTCAAAATGATAAAACTCTTCATTTCTCATAGTACAATCAATGTAAACAAAACAACAACAAGGAACAATAGCAAAAAAATGAAGAACTCGTTTCCTTTCAGAACAGCTTTTTGACGCTAACCAAAACTCACAACCACTGTTTGAATGCATCAATACAAAACAATACAAGTTTTCTGTTCATCATTTTGTGATCACTAATATCAATTAAAGTGGCACTGTGGGATGTGATTCTACTAGGTTTGGTAATTAGGGGAAACAGACCTATACTCAATAAAGTGTTGCTAAATTCGTCAGTGTTTTTTTGTGTTTTATTTGGGTTTAACAGATCGATGTTAAAATCTCCCCCCACAAACATGACTTTATGATTGGAGTTAGAAAAGTGCTCCTCCATCCAATTAGAAAAAACCTCTATATTAGACCCAGGTTTTCTATAAATACAACTTACAATAATATTTTTCTTTTTTCCCTTGCAATTTCCACAGTAAGGCCACCATAGTGTTATTTTCAATCACTGTGTACTTATAATTTGAGTCTATAAACATAGCTACGCCCCCACCATGCTTATTTATTCTGTTCATGCTTGAAAACTCATAACCTTCAATAGAAAACTCCATTTCCCTGTCATCATGAATCCATGTTTCTGTTATTAAAATTACATTGAAAGGTTTTGAAAACTGATTTAAGTAGCTCTTGATGTGGTCAAAGTTCGCATACAGGCTTCGGCTATTAACCTCTTAACTCCCGTCTGAACCGAGAGGATCTTTTTCCTCACGTCATCAATCATTTTTTTGTTGGGTATTCAACTCATTGTTGTAACTTTTTTGTCATTTTTTTTGTCATTTTTTGTCACATTTTTGTCATTTTTTCGACATTTTTTGATTTTTTTGGTCAAATTTTTATCACATTTTTGTCATTTTTTGGTCACATTTTTTTGGTCATTTTTTTGTCACATTTTTGTCATTTTTTCGACATATTTTGGATTTTTTTGGTCAAATTTTTATCACATTTTTGTCATTTTTTGGTCACATTTTTTTGGTCATTTTTTGTCACATTTTTGTCAATTTCTTGTGACATTTTTGCCACTTTTTCATCATTTTTTTGTCACTTTTTGTCAATGTTTCCTCACCTCACTTTTTTATCACATTTTAGTCATTTTTTGGTCACATTTTTTTGGTCATTTTTGCCACATTTTTGTCATACTGTAGCAATCCGGTGAAAAACGACTCCGTAGTATTTCTTGACTATTTAATAGTGGCAACAGAACAAAAAGGGCCACTGTAGGCCGTGACCCACGCCAAAAGCAACACACACCTTCTTAGTCCCCAAAAATGTCTCTCCTGTCCTCAACTGTCACTCAACTGTCACTCAACTGTCACTCCCCAGCAACGCTCCTCGCGTTGTCATGACAACCAGATCATGACAACCAGAGTGTTAACCACAACACAGGGTAAATTAACTTGAACAAACGAGAACATAAACATGAGATCATTACACTACCCCCCCTTATCAAAGTTCCTCGCCCACGAGGGGCACATAAAAGTCACCCAGGTATGTGGGGGGTCGACGAGCCCTTCTCGGACGCTGGGGTGGAGAAGGCAAGGGAACAACAGCTCCATTGGGTGAATTAGAGGGGTCTACAACAGGTGGGGCAACATCAGTGTCTCTTGGGAGATCCTGTCCTGGTGGAACACTCACACCGTTGTAAGGAGCCAGTCTGTCACGGTGTAGTGCCACCTTGCGACCTCTAGGTGGTAACTGAACCCTGTACACAACCTCTCCAAGTCTCTCTAGAATAGTGCAGGGTCCAATCCAGTTACTGTCCAGTTTAGGGCACCTGCCTTTCTTCCTCTGCGGGCTATAGACCCATACCTGCTCACCCACTGCAAAGTGGCGTCCCTTGGAATGCACATCATAGTTCCTCTTCTGTCGTACTGCTGCATTCTGAAGTTGCTTCCTAGCAAATTCATGAGCAGAGTCTAGTCGGTCCTGAAGTCTTTTTGCATACTCCGGTCCGGGTGGAGTAGCAGGCACGTCGGGCGGTCGTCCCATCATCATCTCTGCAGGCGTCCTGATTTCCCGCCCCAGCATAAGGAGAGCAGGGGAACAGTTGGTGGAATCCTGAGTAGCTGAGCGATAAGCCATGAGCACAAAGGGCAAATGTGTGTCCCAGTCCCGTTGGTGCTTGGCTGTGACCATAGCCAGCTGCTGGGCCAGGGTCCGATTAAATCTTTCGACCAGCCCATCGCTTTGAGGATGTAGAGGGGTGGTGCGGGTCTTGTGGGAGCCTAGCTTTGTACACATAGCTGCAAAAACGCGAGACTCAAAATTGCGGCCTTGGTCCGTGTGTATTACCTCTGGGACCCCAAACCGACTAAAAAATCCCTCCACCAATGCATTCACTACAGTCTCTGCTTCTTGATCCGGAAGGCTGTATGCTTCCGGCCACTTTGTAAAATAATCCATAGCGGCGAGAACATACCGGTTGCCTTTTTCTGTTTGAGGAAACGGACCGAGAATGTCGATTCCGATCCTTTCCATGGGACAGCCGGCTTGAAACTGTTGGAGAAGAGCCCTGGATCTGTCAGTGGGTCCCTTGTGGGAAGTGCAACGGTCACATCGACGACAGTAGTCTTCAACATCTCTCCTCTGTTGGCCCCAATAGAATCCTTGCCGCAGTCGGAGAAGTGTTTTAGTGATCCCAAAGTGGCCAGCGCCTGTAGCTCCATGACAGCCAGTGAGGACAGTCTCCCGTAAGGCCCTAGGCACAACAATCTGCCACCTCACTTCCCCTGTTCTTGGGTCTTTCCAACCCCTTTGCAACACCCCGTCAATTAAGCGTAAGGCCTCCCACATCGACCAGAGTCCTTTAGTAGCTCGGGGAAGGGCAGCAATTTCATCCCAATTAGGTCGCCGTTGGTCGGTCAGCCATGTGACCACAGGACTAATTTCGCAGTCCTGTTCCTGTTGACGGACCCACTCAGCAGCATCAACTCCCACTAGTTCATTGTAGGCTGGTTCACCAAAGTCGACAGTTGCACACCTGACTGTTGACTCTAGCTCCATGCTCTCCTGGGCCTCCTTCCTTGTACAGTAGCGGCAGTCGCTCGGATAGCACGGCCGACGAGAGAGAGCATCTGCGTTGCCATGGCGCACTCCTGGTCTGTGCACCACAGTGAAGTCGTAGGCCTGTAGCTCCTCAATCCAGCGTGCCAGCTGGCCCTCCGGTTCCTTAAAAGACATGAGCCATTGTAGGGCTGCGTGGTCCGTTCTGACGGTGAAATGGAGGCCCCCCAGGTAGTACTTGAAATGGCGTATAGCGCTCACTACAGCCAAAAGCTCCCGTCTGGTGACACAGTAGCGTTTTTCTGCCTTGTTAAGTGTCCTGCTGTAATACGCCACCACTCTCTCCCCCTCGGCAGTGAGCTGGGAAAGCACAGCACCAGAGCCAGCACCGCTGGCATCAGTGTCAAGGATGAAGGGAAGGTTAGGGTCAGGTGGTGAGAGAATAGGGGCATTCACCAGGGCGTTCTGTAGCTTTTCAAATGCAGCACTGCACTCCTCCGACCACACAAACATCTCCCCCTTTTTAAGAAGGTGGAAAAGGGGTGCCGCAATGCAGGAGAAGCCCTTCACAAATCGCCGATAATATGAGGCCAGGCCGAGGAAGCTCTTCAAGTCAGAGACGCATGTAGGAACAGGCCAGTCTTTGACAGTTTGCACCTTGTCCTCCATAGTGCTCACTCCTCCCTCTCCAATCCTGTGGCCCAGGAAAGAGACCTCGCGCCTCATGAAGCAGCATTTCTGGGGGTGGAGTTTAAGTCCAGCTGCCCTAACCCGCTCCAGGACACGTCTGAGTGCCAACGACGCAGATGAGAAGGTCTCGCCATGCACCAGGATGTCGTCCAGATAAACAACGCACTCCTGGCGGGGAACATCAGCCAGCACCTTGTCCATTAGTCTCTCAAAAGTCGCAGGGGCATTGCATAGACCAAAAGGAAGAACTTTGAACTGCCACAGCCCCTTAGGGGTGGTAAAAGCTGTCTTTGGTCGGTCCTCTGGAGCAAGGGGGACTTGCCAGTAACCGCTCCGTAGGTCTAATGACGAGAACCACTTCGACCCTGCCACGGAGTCCAGGGCTTCATCGATGCGTGGTAGTGGGTAAGGATCCTTCTTGGTCACATTATTGAGGGGCCTATAGTCCACACAGAAGCGCCAATCAGTCTTTTGCTTTTTGGGAACCATTACAACTGGGGCGGCCCAAGGGCTTGTTGAGGGCTCAATGAGTCCTGCCTTTTCCATTTCTTGCAAGGCCTTATCTGCAGCCACTTGTCTTGCCAGGGGAAGCCGCCGTGGTCTCATCCGGATCGGAGAAGCAGCTCCTGTGTCAATGTTGTGTTGGATGAGATTTGTCTGGCCCATATCGTCCTCCGATATGGAGAAGCTGTCTTTAAATTCTTGCAGCAGTTGCCAAAGTTGGCCCCGTTCCAACTCATCCAATCCATCACAGTTCTTATCCCATACTGCTCTCACAACCTCCAGCGCTCTTTTCTGGTCAAAATGAGGCTCTAATGTGGGCACAGTGTCAGTTTGGGATACAGGGCAACTCTTTCTAGACAGCTGTTTGTGCATCTGGACGGTGTGTTTGTCCGGGAAGGTTAGGGTGCCCCTTTTGGTGTCGATAACACATCCAAAGCTCTCAAAGTGTCTAGGCCGAGTATACAATCCTCCAAACCCACGACCCACACCGGACAATAAACTGAGTTCTTTCCCACTCCCAGGGTTACTGTAGTCTCCCCGACCATGGGAGCCCTCTCACCAGTCACAGTTTGTAGCTGAACAGAAGTAGGCACAACAACAGATGTACAGTCCAATACATCTGGCCTCAGAAGAGTGGCTGAAGAGCCTGTATCCACCAGTGCGGAGCAGTTCACCTTTCCCACTGTTATTGGCACATACCAGCAATCCCCAGTCACAGTTCGGCCCACTACCACAACATTTCCAGGTCGGGACAGTGTCACGGGGCCCCGCAATGTCCCGATTATGCGGTGCCCGGGTCGTTTCCCTGTGTTGGTCCGGGGCAGTCACGGGCCATGTGTCCAGGCAATCCGCAGTTCCAACAGATCAGCTGACGCCGTGGCCTGGGTCTCGGCCTCCTCTCTAATGTGGTTGCACGCACCAGTTGAATAAGCTCACCCAGTTCGGAGGTTTCTGGTGTGCTGAGGTCAGAAACATTTGCCATATTTACTTGCACGGGCTCCTTCACCATAGGGGCGCTCAGCAGTTCCCTCTCAGTGGCCAGGTCCAGCGCTTCTTGTAGAGATTTAGGGTGAGACAGGAGTGTCTGTATGCGGAGATCAGAGGGTGACAGAGCCTGCAGAAAGTGGTCTCGGGCCAGCTCCGACTGTATAGCAGGAGGCATGTGTGAATAGGTGCGATGAACCAGCCCCTCAATGTCATTTGCGAGCGCTCTCAGCTGTTCACCCGGGCGGCGGTGGCGACTGCACAGTTCTGAGCGGAGTACACTGGATGTGTAGCAGGGCCCGAACCTCCTCTTTAAAGCGCCGACTAAAGCTCCATAGTCGCGCCTGTCTTCGGGGCTCAGTAGCAGGAGACTAGAGAGCGCATCCCCAGTGAGACACATAGCCAGTTGGAGGGCTTTTTCTTCTGTAGACCATCTTGCTGCCTGGGCTAACAGTTCAAACTGTGCGTGAAAAGCTTCCCAGTCCGCTTTACCGTCATATCTTGGGGTTTTTATAGCCCGAGCTGGAGAAAATTCAACATGAGGGGTGATGTCAGACTTCACACCCCTGGGGACCTGCCCATTCTGCGCGCTCACGGTGGCTTCTCGTACAGCGCTGCGCGGGTTACTCAGACCGGCTTCTGCTGCGAGCTGTTTGGCCATGTCTCTCACCCGTTCTCTGTGCTCTGTTGCCGAAAATGGAGTAGTTATGTCCCACCGATCTGGAAGATCATCACCGTCTTGCTCTTGTTTAATCTTTGAATGAGCCGTTGAAAACATCTTTGAGTGGAGTTGCCAGACGTAACACGGAGGTTGGCTCGATACTTCTGACACCAGTGTAGCAATCCGGTGAAAAACGACTCCGTAGTATTTCTTGACTATTTAATAGTGGCAACAGAACAAAAAGGGCCACTGTAGGCCGTGACCCACGCCAAAAGCAACACACACCTTCTTAGTCCCCAAAAATGTCTCTCCTGTCCTCAACTGTCACTCAACTGTCACTCAACTGTCACTCCCCAGCAACGCTCCTCGCGTTGTCATGACAACCAGATCATGACAACCAGAGTGTTAACCACAACACAGGGTAAATTAACTTGAACAAACGAGAACATAAACATGAGATCATTACAATACTTTTGTCACATTTTTGTCAGGTTTTCTTCAATTTTTCATCAATTTTTCGTCACATTTTTGTCAATGTTTTCTCACATTTCCATCATTGTTTTCGTCTCAGTTTTGTTGCTATTTTCACACCTTTTTTCCTGAAGCTTTTGGATTGGGGTAAAGCCAAACTGGAGAAAATGTGCTCGGTTCAGGTGGGAGTTAAGGGGTTCAAGTGGATTACAGAAAAGGCATTCACGTTCCTAAATGTTCCATCGTAGACATCCTCTGCGTAACACTGACAGTCATTGATAGATCTCATATAAACGTTATTTTCAGGGTCGATGAAATTATATTGGGGAAATTGTAACTCCAGGTTTGTTTCAGTAAATCTCCTTTAAGAAGAGCTTCACAAATGGAAACGTGAAGGCAACGTAAGGAAAGCGGTCCGGCGTTACCATGGAGATCAGCTGCGATACGTCACTTCAATAAACCGCTTGAGCTAACGGTACATTAACTGCTGATATGTAGATTAATGTGCATCGTCCTGAATAAAATAAATGAATAAAATTAAAAGGTGTTGGTGTAATGTGAAGGTGTTATGATGGTGTGACGGGGGGGACTCACAGCCGGATGCTCCCGTAGCTCCGCGCCGCTCTCCACCCAGGCTCCCACCGCCGCCGCCGCCTGGTTCCTCTCGGCCAACACCCCGCTCCCCAGCGGCTTCGGCACTTTGGGGGCTCTGTGTGTCCGGTTCATGACGAACTACGGGCAGAAATAACGGGAGGGAACGAGAAACGTCCACCGAGTTTGAGTTTGGCGCCGCGGGGGGACACACTGCCGCCCGTGGAAGAGCGGAAGCACAACAACACGGGTAAACGGCTATGGTAATGCTTAAGCTAACGTCTAGCTCCGGCGGCCATGTTGTGATGGTACACGCTACTCAAGCACGCACGAGAATCTGCTTATTTTATTCTCTTCATTCAACCTCTTACCCCCCACTTTAACCAAGCGCATTTTCTTGGCTTTACCCAAATCTAAAAGCTTCTCGACTGAAGATCAAGAGTGTAATGCCTTATTTGAAAGCTAAGACTTTCTGTCAAGTTGTCGCTGGGTTTTGTCACATTTTTGTAGTGTTTTGTGTTTTTGTCCCCCAGTTTTTCAGGGTAAAGGATCCAGGAAATATTTGATCTGCTATAATGGTGTTTAACCCCTTAACTCCCACCTGAACCGAGCACATTTTCTCCAGTTTGGCTTTACCCCAATCCAAAAGCCTCTGGGAAAAAGCTGTGAAAATAGCGACAAAACTGGAACAGTGATGGAAATGTGACAAAAAAGTGAGAAAACATTGACAAAAAAAGTGACAAAAAATGGATGAAAAAGAGGCAAAAATGTCACAAAAATGTCACATGAAATTGACAAAAAATGTACGAAAAAATTACAAAAATAGAATAAAAATGTGATTAAAAAATGATGAAAATGTGACAAAAAATGTCAAAAAAATTGTTAAAAAAATGGATAAAAAATTGACAAAAAAATTACAAAAATGTGACGAAAAAATTACAAAAGTGACAAAAATGTGACAAAAAATGACAAAACATGACAAAAAAGTGAGTTGAATACCCAACAAAAAAATGATGGAACAAAAATCTGATGACGTGAGGAAAAAAATCCTCTCGGTTCAGGCGGGAGTTAAGAGGTTAATGAGAGTGTTTCAGCAGCTGTTTTGGCCTGTTCCCTGAATCCATCACATCAGACAAAAAGTGTTCCTGGAACTACAAATATACAAATTAAGCACTGTGCATTTTCATCCTGTTTTTTTGGTTTTTTTTTTTATGTTTTAGGTTTGTATAAAGCCAAACTGGAGAAAATGTGCTCAGTTCAGGCGGAGGTTAATTTTATAATTTGGATTTTTATATACATGTCCCTAATCTAGCGTCTATTGTATTTTATTATTACACCTATTTTATATATTTTTATTATATTTTGTATTTTTATTTGCTATACAAATCACCCTTACATTTGATGAAAAAATACAATACATAATCAGGGGCAGACTGGCTGTATGTTCATTCTGGAAGAGCACAGAAGGGCCACTGGCTCTAGGGCCAGTCTGGCCTCTCAATGTTCTCCTCTTATCAAGCTTTACCTAAATCTAAAAGCTCAAAAGAAAAGCATCAAAATAGCGACAAGGATGAAAACGGAACAAAAATATGCCGGAAAAGCAACAAAAAACGTGACAAAAAAGCAACGATAAAAAGCTATGAAAAACCATCAAAAAATCCACAAAAACACAATAAAAATGTGACAACAACACTACAAAGCGACAAAAAAAACAGAAAGAGTGAAAAAAAACATGACAAAAACATAACAAAGCAACGAAAAAAAGCAATGAAAAACCAACATAAACATGACAAAAAAAGATGAAAACACAACAAAGCAATGAAGAAAAGCAATGAAAAACCAACAAAATAGCCATAATAACATTACAAAAACATAAGACAGTGACGAATACACACAAAAACCCCCCACAAAAAACATGACAAAAATGTGACAAAAATGCAGCGATGTGACAAAAAGTTTCAATCACTTTTGTAGGTCTTAGCTTTCAAATCAGGCATTACGCTGTTGCTCTTTGGTCAAGAAGTGTCGCATTTACGCTAATTTGGGCCAGGCTGGTCAGAGTCCAGGGCGTTTTTCAGTCCCAGTCCGCCCCTTTACATAATATAAGATAGAACTTTATAGATCTCACAAGGGAGAAAATCACTTTAAGGCCTGGCCTGTACCACATATTTACCCATTAGTGAAATGAAATTAGTTTTTTATAAAGACTCTTTGCTTCACATTATTATGTATTTTGTCACTCGAGCAGTAGTTGTTGTTAGTATAATTGTGACCCTGAGAGATGAAATGTGCTTAAAAATTTAGAGGGCAGACATTTCCCTGAGAAATAAAGAGATAGTCTGTCCTTGGCACATTTTCTAATCGTCTAAAAAAGGTACAAAGCTTCGATCTTATCCCAGTATCAGTTCATGATACTACGTCATGGAGGCGCGTAAACAAGCAGCAACTCCCCTCTCTCTTAGTACAGCTGTGTGTTTTGCCTTTTTCTGTGAACTGCATGTGCGTGTGTTCCACATTGTTTTACTGGATGTGTAAAAACATGGTGAAAGACTGTTGTGGCGCGGAGGGAGCTGCGCAGGAGGAAGTGGAAGGAGGAGATGGAGGAGCTGACCAGTGCAGGACGCCACGCTCTGAAACAGGAACAAACCCAGGAGGCGCTGCACCGTTTCAGAGGAGACTGAAGGCAGCCAGGTTTCCTCCGGGAGCTACGGTTTCCCCGACCTCCAGAAACATGGTCAGGTTGGACCACAGTGGTGTCGCGGCTCAGTCGCAGCGGCTCAAGACTAACAAATGAACACAATATCGTTGTACAATGACAAATAAAGCACTAAGTTATGAAATGTGGCCTCATTTTCTTGAGTGAGTGAAACAAATGAAAGTAAGTCCCCAGCAAAATGAATGTCTTAAAGGGGGGGTGTTATGCAAAATGGACTTGTTCAAGCTTTCCATCATGTTATTCTGTCATTCCCTCATTAAAAACATGGCTGAAGTGTTGCCTTGGCACATTCACGTATTTTTGAGTAATCTGTAAAAACTCTGATGGCGGCCATTTTAGGGATAGGTTTGCCTGAGTCCTCCTAGGAACGCCCCCACCTCCTGGAGACGCCTCCGAGCTTTCGTCACCAGCCGAGTAACCAACCACTGCTCCTCAGCAGAACCCCCTCCCCACTGATGCCACAGACAGCGTGTGGAGGGGGCGTGTCTAAAGGCTCAGAGGTTCTTAAAGAGACAGAGGCATAATAGGAGGCGTTCACGATTTAGAATGTGATGATGTCATAATGTCAGGTGGAGGGCAGGGCCAATACAACTCTATGGGAGAAATGCAGTTTTTGGAAGAAATCTCCAAAACGAAAATTGACAAATGTTTTTCCTCTTCAGTATTTGATCGTGATCGGATTCACAAACCTGTGATATTATTTTTTTGTCTGAAAGTCCTTTCTATTGGACAACATCATGATCATGTTTTCGCATATTGTCACCACTTTTTGACATTTTTCAGAGATAATAATTGTACATTAGTTCATATGTGCCGACAGAGGAGACAATGAACTTTGTGACAGTTTTTGTTTCATGTGGATTCCTCCAGTCACGACTGAGATATGAGCCAAAAAACAAAGACATAAAAATATGCATTTTGTCAGTTACCACCGTTACCATAGTTACCGTCAGTTGACCTCCACCTCAATGTTAAACTATTGGCTCTTTAGAATGTTGTGATGTCACGTGAACGCTACCTATTTCAAGACATTCACTACAGCCATTTTGAGAGAGCAATTCTTTACAAGGCAGTTATTCTAATTTACTGCATTTACAGACCAACAGAAGGTTTGTCATCATTGTAGTGTGATATAGACGCTATGTGATTGAAAAAAGCAGAATACCCCCTTTAATTCAGCTAATGGGGCAACCTCAAGATGGCCGCCACATTTCCCACAGCAGCAGATGGACAGTCCAGTCTAGAGTTGTATAGGCTATATGCACAGTTTCCCCACGTGACGTCTTCCTGGACAGTCAGCCAGACGCAGCACTTCCTGTCGCTGGTCGTTTACGTTCACAATTAGCAGATTCCCACACAAAAATAGCGATAGCTCAGGATCTGGTTAAGGACAACGAGTTACCGATGGACAGTCACAGCAACGTATTACAAACATCATGTTCGCTGTGAATCCAGCACCCAAAGGAAACGCCAGCTGTCGTAAGGTAGGAGCTTTTATCTTAGAGCTAAAGGCTAGTGTTGAAAAATGATAATATAACATGTAAACAAGTAAATATTATTTAAACTACTAACAGGACGATTCTTTTTTGCGCAGGCTCGTTCAAAACTTTGCGCTAGTTTTATTTTTTATTTTGTTAGCCGCGTTAGCTTCAAGACAAAAACATCCACCGTTATGAACACGGAGGTTTCCTCCAGTGAAGTCGTTGCGTCTCACAAAATATTTTTTAACCTGCTCCAGCCACATCCGAACTTTTACTCGCTGTCCTTTACCAAATCTTAAGCTATTGCTTCATTTCTGTGGGACCTGCTAATTTTTAATGGGAAGAGATGACAGACAGGAAGGACAGCCTCTGGCTGACTGTCCAGGCGGAAATCACGTGGGGTCACTGTGCATATAGCCCATAGCCTTGTGGGCGGGGTTTCTGCGCAGCAAAGGCAAATATCACAAAACTTGATGAAAAAGTGATCTGACGTAAAGGAACTAACATTAGCAAATATTATCTTTCGAAAACTCTTAATGTGAAACCTTTCTGCACGCACCTTGTTTACCACGTGGCGCAGCACGCGCAGCAGGTATCCCGGATCTGCAGCTCGGGGCCTGGGCAGAGCAGCGCCACAGTTGGACGTGAATCCCGTGTTTCCCGTGTTTCGGTGGCACCGCAGCGCCGCAGCAGAGACGCCCCCAGAGAGCTCACCCAACACGGGCAGGTCAGAGCGAGTTCACCCCGTGGAGCTTCTGCTCTGTCGCAAACCCGACGCTCCGTGATATTTGACACTTCTCTTGTAATTTGTTCCGCAACGAGCAGCGCGTTTGGAGTTAAGTCAAGTCGATGCTTATTTCCAGTGTTAACCTCTTAACCCTCACCTAAACCGAGCACATTTTCTCCAATTCGGCTTTACCCAAATCTAAAAGCTTCTTGAGTGGAGAGTTTACATCCTGTAGGCCAGTGCCACGCCTCATTTGAAAGCTAAGGCCTCAATGTTTCCTCGTTTTTGTAATTGTGTTTTTTGTTGTTGTGGTTAGTCACCTTTTTTGTGTTTCCATGACGTTTTTTGCGTCTTTGTCATCTTTTTGTGCGTGTTTTCATTTGTCACGTTTTTGTCACTTTTTGACGTGTTTTCATAAAGTTTTTTGGCATTGTTTAAGTTTTTCGTCACCTTTTTGTTGGATTTTTGTCACGTTTTTGACATGTAATTTTTTGCGTTTTTGTCACGTTTTTTGTCCCGTTTTCGTCACGATATTGTTCGATTTTTGTCACGTTTTATGTGTTTTTGTCACGTTTTTTTTGTGTTTTCATCATATTGGATTTTTGTCACGTTTTTTTTCTGGTTTTTGTCACGTTTTTTGTGTTTTTGGCACATTGTTTTTGCATTGTCATCACGTTATTGTTGGATTTTTGTTATGTTTTTGACACATGTTTTTTTTTTTGTGTGTTTTTTTATTTTTTATTATTATCTTTTTATTTCACATAAGTTGCAAACAAGACAGTCTATGTGGTTTTTCCTCTTATGTCCCACCCACTTCCCACAAAACACACAAATAAAGTCAAATAATAATGACAAGAAAATTAATTAAAAATAAATAAATAAAATAAATAAAATTAAAATAAAAAAATCTTGTTACACTTAGCACTATGAATAGCAGTAATAATGAGTAGCAGTACTAATCATAGGGATGTCATGATCGTTTTTTTTTTTTTGGGGGGGGGAGGGCCTTTTTTTTCCGTTTTTGTCACTTATTTATTTATTTATATTTTCGTTTTTGTCACAGTATTTTTGACACGTTTTTTGTGTTTTTTTCACTGTATTTTTGACACGTTTTTTGCGTTTTTGTGACGTATTTTTGCGTTTTTGGCACATTGTTTTTGTATTTTCATCACGTTATTGTTGGATTTTTGTCACGTTTTTGACTCATTTTTTTTTCCGTTTTTGTCACTTATTTATTTATCTTTTTCGTTTTTGTCACGGTATTTTTGACACGTTTTTTTTTCCGTTTTTGTCACGGTATTTTTGACACGTTTTTTTTTTTTCGTTTTTGTCACGTATTTTTCCGTTTTTGGCATGTTTTTGGATTTTTGTCACGTTTCTGACACATTATTTTTTTCGTTTTTGACACGTTTTTTTTTTCGTTTTTGTCACGTTATTGTTGGATTTTTGTCACGTTTTTGACACATTATTTTTTTCGTTTTTGGCACATTGTTTTTGCATTTTCATCACGTTATTGTTGGATTTTTGTGACTTTTTTGACACATTATTTTTTTCGTTTTTGTCACGTTTTGGTCTCATTTTTGTGGCTCCATCCGTTACATTAGCTACACTAAAAAAAAAACTAAACACGCCAAAACGCCGTAGAAGGTGAACAAAACGCAACCAAAATGACTAAAACACACCCCTAACATTTAAATTAAACTCCTTTACAAGCACCAACACACACGGTTGCTTTTGTCGTTTTTTCGTAACTTATATTTTTTTCAAAGCGGAACTGAAAAATAAACGGCGTTTCCAGTCGTTGCGCAAAGCCTGTCGCACTTCCTGTTTACAGCTCGACGTGGGCAGGGCACAGAATCACTAAATATTCGTCATTTCGTCCAGGTGGGTAATTATTCAGGCGTCGTTTGGCAACAGCCCGACGTGGTGTTACTTTGTTGTCGGGCTGAGCTGGTGATAAATGTCATTATTTAACCACTTTAATCGCTAAACGTGTTGAGAAAGAGGGTTAGGGAACCGGATATGGTTCATTTTGACTTTAGCACTAGCCCAAAACTAGCCAAACACTGGTGATTTTCCATTCTGGTGAGTGTGTTTTGGCTGTTTTTTGTTCCATTTCTTTCTACACTATCATTGAAACGCCATAGTTTACTTTTATTCCATTTAAATTACGTTACGACATTGGCCTGTTCTCACTCAACACTTACTCCCAGCCTATTCCTCACAGGTAAACGGACACTCACTCATTGTTACGTGGGTGCAAACTTGATTTTCCAGTACCATTCCTTTAGTTATTGAAGCTGTAGTCAGTGTTGTCAGTGTGTTCCATGTGTCTCTTGTTTTGCATGTATTAAAGTAAGTTCTAGTCCAGATTTACCTTGTTTTTGACGTAATGTTTGGATTCATATTTTGTTTATTTTAGCATTTTTTTGTTGGGTATTGAACTCATTTTTGTAACTTTATTTGTCATTTTTTTGGGTCATTTTTTGTCACATTTTTGACATTTTTTCGTAAATTTTTTATCACATTTTGGTCACATTTTTTGTCATTTTTGGTCAATTTTTTGTCATTTTTGGTCAATTTTTGGTCATTTTTTGTCACATTTTTTGTCATTTTTTGTCACATTTTGTAACATTTTTGTCATTTTTTTGTCATTTTTTTGTCAATTTCTTGTGACATTTTTGCCTCTTTTTTTTAATCAATTTTTCCTCTCTTTTTTGTCAATGTTTTCTCACTTTTTTGTCACATTTCCATCATTGTTTTCGTCTCGGTTTTGTTGCTATTTTCACAGCTTTTTACCAGAAGCTTTTGGATTGGGGTAAAGCTAAACTGGAGAAAAAGGTGCTCGGTTCAGGTGGGAGTTAAGGGGTTGAGATTTGCTTTGTCCTTCAGCCTGTTTGTAAAAGCAGACGTTTGTGGAAAAAAGACTTTTGTGCTGGTTTTTGTGTTGATGAGCTGAATCCAAAAATCTTTGTTTTTTTCAATCAGGTCCATTTTTTACCCCTGTTGCTAAAGGGTTTTGTCTATAATGTCTTCGTCCTGGTGCCCGTCTGTGCACAGTTTGGGGGAGACTGGAGTGCTTAAGCTGGGGCTGGTTGTAACTTGGGCGTTATAAAAAAGACATTTCATATTATTGTTACAGTAACTGCCGCACCTCCGTCTCCATCCCAGTAAAATGCTCCTGTAAGTTCACCTGCCTCTGTGCTGACAGACCTGTGGATAAAAACACGTTTGGAACATGTGTTTGGCTGCATAATGACTATTGTTGCTTTCAAAGCAGCACATATGCAAAATATAATCTACAGCAGTATGAAAATTATACCGGCCCTTCCGTAATTGTAGCGCCTTAGGGTTGGTTTTAACGGAACAAATCATGAGCCTCATGGAATACAGAGACCGGAAAATACCACAAAAACCTCACACAGACAAATGGATGTCATTTTCAGATCCTGTGTTGCAAAAATGTTCTAAATCAGTCAAAAAAAGCACTCACAAAATGTATTTTTTTGTAACTCAGTTTTATCAATCATGAACTTGCAGACTAGTCATGGTTTGACATTGCCGTGACAGTATTTATTTTTCCCTTAAAGGAGCTACACCTGATTTTACTTCTGGAAATGGAAAGAAGTTTATTTTGTCCTCCTTTTGTATAGTGTAAACACAAACATTTGTGGGGAAAACAGTGTGGATCAAATTATAATGCATTTTTATCAATTTTATTAACTTTCAGGCTATTTTTCTTGCATTTTTGTGAACATGACCCTGCAAGTTGTGAAATGTGTCTATAAACTTGTCCATATAAAGAATTTGGACGCTACAAATATATTAGGGAAGAAACAAATGAGTTTGGACCACAACTGACTTTTTAATTTAGTGGCTTCCGTTTTCACTGTTTGCAATAAAAAAAAAATCAGGTATAACCTTTTAAAGTTGTGAAACGTGTTAACTAATTTAGTGTAGTTTATCCATCCATCCATTTTTTTTTTTTCTTCCTCTTTATTTACATACATTTTAGCCAAAGCTAATTCTCAATGTCCGTCCCTAGTCGGGCCTTTACAATAAAACAATGCATAATTTCTGTGAAGAACTGGGATGTTACTAATGGACTGGGAAAGTTTGGAATCATGCAAACAATTCTTCGAGATTTTCATTACTAAATTGTGACGACGCCAACATTGAGTTTAAAGTTTAAATTAGAGGTGGGCATAGATTATTTTTTTAAAATCTAGATTAATTTTGAAATTAATCTAGATTAATCTAGATTAAAATGGCTCGCTTGAATTCTGCCAAAGCCATTCATAATATGTGTGCTGCCCAAATAATGACTAAAAGTAAGTCTTTGAGAACGAGTTTCTCAAGTCAGGCGGTGCGTTAGACCAGGGGCTCATCTCCTGTTTCCAAAATGCATCACAAACTGCTTGAGAATGATAATTGGTGATGAAAATAATGTTCAAGAAGATGCACTTGTGTTTACTAACTGTTTATTCCGTTAAACATTAATGTTGAACTGTAGGCCGACATTAGAGGTCCTGATGAACTGTTTACAGTCAGTAGCTTTTGTGTCAATCCATTTTCTGGTGACAAACTAAATCTCCTCTTCTGCAACTATGACCTGCTAAAGAACATGGGACAGTTGTGGCAGGAGTCCCCAAGTATTTATTTACGGGTAATGTGGGCCATTTTACCAGATCAGAAAATAGAGCTCTGTGAGCGTGGGAAACATGTGCGCGTCTCCTGATTGGTCAACACTGTCACGTGATCACAACACCGCAGCTCATGCTACTGCAGCTGCTGCTACTACGAGCTTCAACCTGGCGATAGTTCTGTCAAAATGGGGATAAACGTTGACAACACGAAGATGTGGGACGTATTTCTTTTTGGATTTGATAAGAAAAGGAAACGGACACGAGGCGGAGGAGACAGTGGGGAGCGGAGAAAGAGAAGCTAACGGACTCGGAGAAAAGGAGCAGGAAAGTTTGTGTCCAAACTCCGTAAGTGCTGCGGTTAAACTCTGCTCGCGGTTGAAATTTACCTGGAAAAGGCTCTTGTGAACTTTTGGTGATAAAGTTGCGCTGTTTCGTGTCGGCTGTGGCCATGAAATGAGTTGTTTGTGTCACTGTTTTGAAAGAAGGAGGCGCTGCGGTGTTTTTCTGTCTTTTTTCACTCCGTCATTGGCCGCTGCTTCTGTGTGTTGCATTAGTTAACGCCGCTAACGACCCACCACTAGTTTAAAACCTCTGTAGATCTGGGCCCAATTAACAATTTAGATTTTAGAATTACTCTCTCTCTCCTATTCAGTGTTTTCGAACACAAACAGAAGATTTCACCCGTGAGTCCAGGGTGTGACTGATCTTCTTGTTCCAGGTGCAGAGAAGTGTGAGACATGTCGGACTCAGACTCGGACTCGAACTGTGACTGGCGCGCCTCTGAGGAGGACAAGCACCATGAAATCGTGAGTGTTCCAGATGTTCTCATGTGACGTTGCAGATCGTTCACTAACGCCGGCGCTTTTGGGTTTGTCTTAGGCCTTTCTGGATCACAACATCACCATCGTCAACCCCAAGGCGCCGCGTAAGACGATCTCACCAAGTTACAAAGTGTTTGAAGAGAAAACATGGAGTCTTTAGTTAGAGAGACAACGTGGCAAAGGGGCGGAGCTTTTATCACTAGTGGACTAGACCAGGGGTTCTCAAAGCGGGGTCGGGGACACAGACATGGGCTGAGATGATTTCAGGACAATGTTTTTTATAGGGATGCAGCGATACCACTTTTTCTAAAACCGATACGAGTACTTGGATTTAAGTACTCGCCGATACCGAATACCGATACGAGTACAAGGCATTTTCTTCAACATTCTTACTTTTTTCACAGCAGATTGGTTTGTAGTTAGTAAATTTACTCATTTACATTTCCTTAAGTAAAGTCGGCGACACATTTAAGAGCAGTTATATTAGAATTGTGCTGATGACATTTATTTTTATTTTCAATTTTTTTATGTCTCTGTCCATCATAGACAGAAAAGCCCATGTCCTAAAGCTCCCAATGCCTGAGCTTTATTCATTTATGTGTTTTTATTTAACAATAGTATTGAGATGTTACTTAAATGGTCTCTTTTCGTCTTTACTTCCGCTCCTGTAGATTTTCTCGTGTGTTTGTAGTAACTTAGCGAGAAGCTACAGCGTTTTCATTGTTCTGCTGCAGCTCATTTTCCCTCAATATAAACATGCTGTATGTCTTTCATTTGGATTTTCTGAGGACTTTTTAGTCGCTGGGTTAGTTTTTCAGATGAATAAACCCCTGGGCTTAAAACAGCGTCAGAATGGCCAAAACTGTTAGCCGCGAGTTAGCGACGTTAGCCTGTATGTTGTAAACACTGCAGACGCTGCAGCACGAACAACATTAAGCTCTGGTTAAATCCAGCTCAGACTCTGGTTTAGAGAGCGCAGTCTGTAATAAAGTCAGCTCTATGTGGATTATTGGATTTACACTAAAGAATTCTCCAGTTTGTTGCTTCTTCTCTCCTCAGAGCTGCGCCTCGTAGCTGCGCCTCGTAGCTGCGCTGGCCACACGTCAAATGGTATCGGTTTCTGGTATCAGGACCTCATGAATGAGTACGAGCATGTGGTATCAGCCCGATACTGATATCGGTATCGGTGCATCCCTAGTTTTTTAAAATTTGTAGCGTTTCCAAAGTGCCGTCATGCACAAGCCTAATATATTCAATTCAACTTTATTACGGACTCGAGGTCCAAAGAGACAATGTAGAACCTGCAGTTACGCATAAGACCTGAGGTGGCAGTAGTGAGTATAAAAATGACCAGCTTGGGTCTAGTCCCTTTAACAAAGTAGCAATACTTTCATGTATCTGTTATGTTTTCCTATTTGTTTTTCTTTAACTTTCTTGTAGTATTATTCTAGTTGTGACTTATTGCTAAACAACCCACTCACTCCTCCTCTCTTTCTGAAGTGATGTCTCCAGACGAGGTGGTTGAGAACTGGGACAAGATCTCGGACCAGGACAAGAGGAAGTCCGGCCACATGATGAAGATCTGCGCCTTCTGGCTGCCGCTCCTGCTGCAGCGCGACGAGGACAGCACCGTGTCACACTGGGCGGCGCAGATCGGGCTGGTGGAGGCGTAGTAAGCCCTCGCTCCTCCGTCTGTGTCTCTGTGATCTCTGTGTCTCACTGTGTGTCTGTGTCGCTCCACAGTAAAGACCTGAACCTGAAGCACATCTACAAGATCGAGATCCTGGAGGCCATCCTCAGAGCGCTGGTGCAGGGGACGGTGAGAGACACAAGACTTCCTTTGACTGCGCTAAATATCTACATTAATTTAGACAACCTGATGAATCCCTGCTTTTCTGTTGCAGCTGAAAAAGGCTCAGACTAAACAGGTGGTGTGGATCAGCAACCGCTTCTACTTGGTGAGTTCAGAGACAGTGGGAGGAAAACGTGAGTTGGATTTTCTTACATTTCTGCCTAAATTGCTCATAAACTGTGGTCTGATCTAGATTAAATTAAATTCTAGCCTCTATGTCCAAACCCGAGCTCCTGATCCTTAACCTTTCATGGGTCGACTGTTCGATCTCTATGCAATTAGTGAACTTTTGCTTCAGCAGCATTTTCCCAATTCGACCGTCCTTACCCAGGGGAAGGGGAAGTGACATCACCAACAGCTGCTGTTCTTCTCCTTTAAAGGGGGAGGGGGGGTATTATGCAAAATCAACTATTTCAAGCTTTACATCATGTTATTCTGTCATTCCCTCATTAAAAACATGCCTGAAGTGTTGCCTTGGCACATTCACATATTTTTGAGTAATCTGTAAAAACTCTGATGGCGGCCATTTTAGGGATAAGTTTGCATGAGTCCTCCTAGGAACGCCCCCACCTCCTGGGGATTTTTGTAATTTTTTTTCTGGATTTTTGTAATTTTTTTTCTGGATTTTTATATATTTTTTTGCTGGATTTTTGTCTTTTTTTCTGGATTTTTGTCACTTTTTTGCTGGATTTTTATCTTATTTTTTCCTGGATTTTTGTCACTTTTTTTCTGGATTTTTGTCTTTTTTTTGCTGGATTTTTGTCATTTTTTTGCTGGATTTTTATCATTTTTTTTCCTGGATTTTGATCATTTTTTTCTGGATTTTTGTCTTTTTTTTGCTGGATTTTTGTCATTTTTTTGCTGGATTTTTATCAGGGCTCGACACTAACTTTTTTCATGACCGTCCCGACACCGTCCCGAAAACCATTTGGCATCGTCCCGAAATGGATGTGAACCGTCCCGAATTTTATAGAGCTCTCGCTCTTTTATAGGGAAGAGGGGGGCATGCACACTCGCTTACATAAATATTAGGGCTGCAACTATTGATTATTTACATCAATTTGTCGAGTAATCAGATATGTATTGCATTTATATTGAAAAACTACATTTCATGACTTTAGAGCAGATTATAAAAGGAGAAAAAATGTTTTTAACAAAGGATTTTTCTGCTAGAAATAACATCATTTATTCTTAATTTCTTAGTTTGTCCCAAAAGCAGCAACATTTGACTCTCATTAAGAGACGCCTGTCCTTATGTCCATGACGAGGAGCGAGAGCAGCTTCAGAGTGTCTTTATATTATTCAGTACTTTTGTTCTTATTCAAGTGAAGTAGGTCCTGACTGGAAACAGAATCTTGAAATGTTCTGCTGAAGCTCAGGTGATTCATTTCTTTCCCAGGATCTCAACCAGAGGGGTTTCCTAAAAGAGGAGAAACATTTTAAGTATTTTTGTCATAGTATTGCTATAGCAGGGATTAATGTGTCAGTGTTTATGGTTCATAAATGTATTTGTTGTGAGCAATGAAAGGATGGATATGAGAAATTTAAAGTACAGATGAAACAGTCTGACTGTTGGAGTTTTATTCTGCTTTTGAAATAGTGTGACCGCCTTAAATAGTTTAAACAGACCAGTGGGACAATTTGGCAGAACTTTGAAGTACAGAGGAATTAGTTTAGTTTTTTATAGATCAGGGTTTTTTTTTTATCCCACTAAAAAAGACCAACCTTTTCATTATTACAACTTTTATAACACTGGGCGAGCAACAGATTGCAATATATTATTAAGCAGTTAAACACAAAAATCATGAGGGCTTCAGCGATAAAGTGGGACATGTTAAGCATGGAGGAGAACGACATGGCTCTGCAGGACAGTCAAAAGAGGGACAGGTGGTCACTCTACGTAAATCTGTGTTTTTATTTATCTTAATTTATCTTATTTAAATCGTAGATACAGCGTAAAGATATTTAGAGCAAACCACTTTGCAGCGACGGAGGAGTAGATACAGTAGGATGTAAAAGTCTGTGTTTGGTGAGGGGGGAAAGGAGAGAAGTTACCTTATCATGTCACACTTTGAAGTAACAGTGGATGAAAGTGTAGATCGTCCTGATGGTAAATCATCACTGATGCCGTTGTCAGTATTGTTGTGGCGGTAGCGGGGGAGCCGTGTCCTTTCGCCTCGCTAACCTCCGTCCTGTCTTCGCCTCTCGTTGCGGAGTTTCTTCTTGTTTGAGCCGTGTTTTGATGATTACAACAGCCTGGTTCTCCGCTCTGCTACCTGGCTCTGCCCGGCTACGAGTTTTAGCACAGCGAGCTGCGCTCTGTTGTTTACAACCATAGAGCTGTGCTCTTGAGAAGCGGCCGTGCGGAAACAAGCGCCACTTAGTTCCGAGCGCGTAGGCGGCCCCGTTTCATACGGTTTTAATGAGAAATTACTTAAGCAAATTACTTAAGCAAATCATCGAAGCGGGAAAATATTATTCAAAGCATTTTACTAATCGAGTTCATCGATTTAATCGATGAATCATTGCAGCCCTAAAAATACATATATATTAAAAAGGCCTATCGTCCCGAGACCGTCCCGGGTAAGATCTCATCTCGTCCCGTGCATTTTTTTTTTCGTCCCCGGGACGACGGGACTAAGTTAGTGTCGAGCCCTGATTTTTATCATTTTTTTCTGGATTTTTGTCCCTTTTTTGCTAGATTTTTGTCTTTTTGTCGGATTTTTGTCTTTTTTTTTGGATTTTTGACACTTTTTTTGCTAGATTTTTGTCTTTTTGCCGGATTTTTGTCCTTTTTGTCAATTTACATCCTTCCCCTGTCAATTTACATTTCTTCTCGTTTTTTTTGTCGCCATTTTGAAGAAGCTTTTAGATTTGGAGAATTTGCAGAACAGGTGAAAACATGTTCAGGTGGGAGTTAAGAGGTTAAGTAAAGATCAGACCACATTTTATGAGCAATTTAGGCAGAAAATGTAAGAAATTCCAAATGGCGTCCTCTCTTTTTTTCCTCCCACTGTACATTAACACGTTTTTAACACGCCCCGCCCGGCTTACCCCCGCTCGTGTCGCCCCGCAGCACTCCCCCGAGGTGTTGGAGGACGCCCTGCAGTGGCTGGAGCGAACGGGAGAGCTCCACATCCGCCACCGGGTGCTGGAGTTCGGACACTTGGACATCTGCTTCAAGGCGCTGCACCTCATCTTCGTGGAGTGTAAACGAACCACACGCTGCACATTCACCACACACAGGCTCCAAAATAACTCAAAATAAAAGACATTTTCCAGAAGTTCAGTTGCTTTAGACCTGCTTGTGAAGGAATTGTGCCAAAATTAAGGCCTTAAAGCATTTCATTGTATTCAAACTGACATTAACTCTAAATTTCTCTAACTAATTATAAGACTTGCTGAACTCTGGCCTTGCTCTTTCTGGTTGTGTTGCAGTTTCGCAGTATATCAAAGCCATGTCCTTGAGCATGGAGGGGACGATGACTGCGCTGGGGGCCCGTCCCGCTGACATGCTTATCAGGGTGAGTCACACGGCAGGGTTTTCACGCTTTATGTTTTATTGTCCGAAAAACAAACTCAACCTTTGGACCTTTTATTCTCTGACTTTTCTCTAACATGTCTGTGTCGCTCCCTGGTCTTTCCCCACGCTTATCCACTCACAAATACTGACCCGTTTGGTATCCACGTGTAGCATGAAAGGCGGTGACCGAGATGACGCTGTGATCCAAATATGGTCATTTCCTTTGCGGGAGACAGCGGCGGCTAAAGACGGGAGAAATATTTTCATTCGACTCTTTAACAACATCTGCTTTAGTCGCTCCATAAGACCATACCGTAAATTCTCTAATACTGGCCTGTATTCCATTAGAGGCCGGGTCTCTGACAGGGGCCGGGTTCGCGGCTGGCGGAGGCAAATTAAAGCTGGTCTCTAAAACAGGCCGGGGCTTTTATTAGAAACTATAACAGTAGAAATATTCCCCATGTTAGGAATTTGTCTCATACTCGTGTAAATGAAAACTCACGTGCAGGAAGTAAACAAACGACCCGGGCCGAGGGGGACGCTGCGGAGGAGCTGATCCGAGCGTAACTTTGACACAGATTTAGCCACTTTTCAAACCTCCTGTGACGATATTTGGAAATAGGGCAACAAATGTTGTGTGACCCTCCAGGGTTTTAATAAAGTCACCATCGCGTCTTCAAAGCACGTCCAGCTGCTCCGTGTGCAGGTCAGTCCCACGCCTCAAAATAACTCCTCCCATCAGCGCGAGCGTCTCGTCTTCTCTCGGGTCAGTCTCATGATCGATCACAAACACAAACGCTCCGTCTAAACTCGCCTTTTACACAAGATAACAACAAATAATCCGGTCCGCGGTAAAAACGAAACAGAAACCTGCAGTGACATTGATGTCAAAGCTCCGCTAACAGCAACGAAACACTTCCTGTTGTCCCGACAAAATAAAAGGCGTCAATGTTCCAGCCGCTGGGAGAGGGTTTGAAATGTTCATTAATAAATGAATAATAATAATGTTTTAGGTGCAAATGGACACAAATCTCGTTTTTCTTCATTTTCCTGGTCGTATTTTGCTCAAATAGAAATAAAGGCCTGTCTCTTATTGTGGCCTGGTTCCAATAAAGGCCTGGTCCTAGATGCCCTTGGTAAGTAAAGGCCCCGGCCTATATTAGAGCATTTACGGTATATATCTAATTCATTGCCTGATATAAATCTACCAGTATAATCCCTGATGATTTTTTGATTAAAGTATTAACAAATAAACGCTGTGGTTTGATTAGACGAGTCCTCCGGTGCTGTAGTGTGAGAGTGTACAGCCCTGTCTCGTCCCGGTGCAGGCCGTGGTTCTAACCCGGTCTGTTGGGTGTGGCGGGTTTAATCCTGTGTGTGAAGAGGACAAGTGCTCACATGTTCAGCGAGAGCAGCCGGGGCGTGTCTGGACTCTGCGCAGAGAAAAGGCTTCACTTTACACCCTGGAATAACTAACTACAAACTAACTAAGGCTGTATAATGCATCGCCAAACAATCATTATCACAACATTATTTATTTAAAGGGACAATTCATATTAAGCCCTTAACTCCCACCTGAACCCATTGAGCACATTTTCTCCAGTTTGGCTTAACCCCGGTCCAAAAGCTTCTGGAAAAAAGCTGTGAAAAGAGCAACAAAACTGACAAAAATAATTATGGAAATGTGACAAAAAAGTGACGAAAAATTGATGAAAAAGTGGCAAAAATGTCACAAGAAATTGACAAGAAATTGACAAGAAATTGACGGAAAAATGACAAAAATGTGACAAATTTGAAAAAAAATGTGACAAAAATTTGCAAAAAAATTGACAAATGACAAAAGTGACAAAAAATGTGACAAAAAATGACACACATTTGATTAAAAAAATGAAAAAATGACAAATGTGACAAAAAATGACAAAAAAATGACAAAAATTTGATAAAAAATTGACAAAAAAATGACAAAATGTGACAAAAAAATGACACAAATTTGACAAAAAAATTACAAAAAATTGACAAATGACAAAAAAATGACAAAAATGTGACAAAAATTTGATAAAAAATGACAAAAATGTGACAAAAAATGATACACATTTGATTAAAAAGACGAAAAAATGTGACACAAATGTGATAAAAATGTGACAAAACGTGACAAAAATTTGATAACAATTGGACAAAAAAATTACAAAAAATATTACAAAAAATTGACAAAAAATTTGACAAAAATTTGACAAAAAAATTACAAAATGTTGACAAAAAATGACAAAAAAAGACCAAAAAAATTACAAAAATGTGATAAAAAATGTACGAAAAAATGACAATGTGATAAAAATGTACGAAAAAATGACAAAAAAGTTACAAAAATGAGTTGAATACCCAACAAAAAAATGATGGAAAAAAAAAATCTGATGACGTGAGGAGAAAGGTCCTCGGTTCAGGTGGGAGTCAAGAGGTTAATCGACATATAAATGTAAATATGCCAGAATTAGCCAATGGCTCCGGTCCATCTGTAGTCCCTGCCAGATGAAGAAAAAACAAAGATTGTCCAGCTCTACTCTTGTCTGACAGATTCCCTCAAGTAAAATAATATTTCCTTTAGTCTCACCTGAAGGGCTTTTTGTGGTGATTATAAAACTGAACATGCGACTGAAACGACATCTTTCTGGACGTGCTACGTATTTATGATGATATCAAGTTTTAACTCGATTCTGTCTCGTCTCCAGAGAAGTGAAGAAATGAAGCGTAAGGGAAACGAGCACTTCCAGAAGAGGCTCTACGAAGAGGCCGTCAAGTTCTACTCCAAAGCGCTGAAGTATTAGTAAGTGTGGAGAGAAACAGAAACGTCAAAGTCTCCATAGGTTTGTGTAAAAGTGTTTTTTTTTTTATTTCTAGCCCCGATAACCACATCATCTACGGGAACCGCGCCCTCTGCTACATCAGGTCCAACAACTATCTGTGAGTGCCGGCCTGTGAACACGCTCTGTGAACACGCTCTGAGAACACGCTCTGTGAACACGCCCTGTGAACACGCTCTGTGAACACGCTCTGTGAACACGCTCTGTGAACACGCTCTGTGAACACGCTCTGTGAACACGCTCTGGGTCTGTCCGTGTCCCGCGGGTGAAACTATCCCTCTGTTTCAGGAAAGCTCTGGGCGACGGGAAACGGGCCACTCTCATAAAGCCGTTCTGGGCCAAGGTACTGCTCCTCCCTCTGTGTCTGTGTTACGTTTCACTGCATTTGTTTCCTTTGTGTCGGCTTCAAAGAACATGCAGTGCCCTCTGGCTGACTTGTGGAGTTCATAGCACCGTAGTTACATTAGTAACCACATAAATCTGATTTTTACTTGTTAAACCAGAAAGAAAAGCCAAGAGAAATTGTAATAAACAGATCAGCCCAGCATTTTCTAGATCAAGATGTTATTGACATTTTTACCAAGTTCAATCATTTTTATCAAGTTCTTTAACTTCTTAGACCCCGCCTTACCCAAGTGCATTTTCTCCAGTTCAGCTTTACCCAAATCTAAAAGGTTGCAGCCATTAGGCCAGAGTAAGGCCCCATTTGAAAACTTTTGTCACATTTTCGTCACTTTATTCTCCCTATTCCGTCATTTTTTTCTCACTTTTTGTAACTTTTTTTAATCACTTTTTAGTCAGATTTTTTTTTTTCACTTTTTAGTCAGATTTTTGTCACTTTTTTGTCCCTTTTTTTTTTTACTTATTTGTCAGATTTTTGTCACTTTTTTTGTCAGATTTTTTAAAACTTTTTTTCAAATCACTTTTTAGAAACTTTTTTGTCAGATTTTTTTCCGCTTTTTTTAAAAATCACTTTTTAGTCAGATTTTTGTCACTTTTTTTCTTTTCTGTTTTTGTCAGATTTTTTCACTTTTTTTAAAATCACTCAGATTTTTGTCACTTTTTAGTCACTTTTCTGTCCAATTTTTTTTCACTTCGTCAGATTTTTTTTGACTTTTTAATCAGATTTTTCTCACTTTTGTGTTGGTTTTTTGTGACTTTTTCATCCTCGTTTTCGTCTCATTATATTTTGCTATTTTGACACTTTTTTTCAAAAAGCCTTTGAGATTTGGTTAAAGTCGAACAGGAGAGAATGTGCTCTGTTCAGGTGGGGGTTAAGAGGTTCAGGAGAGTGACTTTGTCTTATCTTATGAACCGTATTAAGATCAGCCATAGTTATTTGGATCCGTCTCCTCCTCCAGGGCCATTACCGGTTCTGCGAGGCGCTGTTTGGACTGGGCGAGGTGCGCCTGGCTCTGGAGGCCAACAGCTCAGCCCAGAGTCTGTGTAAGGAGGACATCGAGGGCATCAAGGACCTGGAGAACCAGCAGCAAAAGTTCTCCACTCAGGTCACGAACGGTACGAGCCAGGTCCTCCTCTGAACATGTGGAGTCACTTTTGATTTGACTCGCTGGTCACTAAGCGTATATATGATGTTCTTATTTCATTATTTCAGCTCAACTAAAGCGCAGTACGCCTCAAAGGTAAGCGTTTGCTTTTGAATATTGAAGTTTATCATTCCTCTGTTTGATGGAACAAATCGGAAGAAATGAAATAAGCACAGATTTTTGCATTTGTCTAGAATTTAGATGCATTCAATTTGATCTTGTGTAAACCCTGGTGAGATAATCTTTATTATAGACAGAAGGGGAGCTCTCTGTGGAATTGTGGAAGCAAACCAGGACCTCAGGCTCAACTGCGTCTGTAGACCTGTACTTTCTGGATACAATGTGGACATGGCTGTATCTACCATTGAGGTCACCGAGGTCCGGACCTCGGTAAAATTTTAGCTTTTTTTTTTTTCTCCACATTGAATCCTTTACTGCGCAAATGAATGTTGTAAACACGCGCTTCTACAGGCAGAAGAGCCTCTAATTCAGACGTGGATGAGCTTGTTCTGAACCTAAATGTGTCTCTAAAACCGAACCTCATGAGCTGCTTTGGACCCAAGTGCGTAAAACTCGGCGGAGGCGGGGGTGCTGCTGTGCGTCAGCCTCACTACAACAGCAGCGCCTTTAGCACGAACCGCGCCAAAGTTTGATCGAGATGCAATTTCTTTGCTCTCTGTCATAAAGAGGGAGGAGCCAGTGCCTCAGACTGACGGTGACTTCATTTCTAACAGGAGTTTTCCTCATTCTGATCTGAGGAGCGAGAGGAGAAGGAGAAGCGTCTGTGCCTCATCATTGCTCCTCCTCTGATACTCACTTTGTTTCTGTCTCATGCAGAGATTGTCCTGCGAATAAATGATCTTCGCTTTAATGAGAGCTTAAACCAGCGCATTCACCTTTGTAGCTCCCAGTGGTTTGACAGTGAGGGTGACACGGGGGGGGGGGGGGGGGGGGTCTGGGGTCTGATGTTCAGAATGAGCCAAAGCAAAACCCTCGGCTTTACCCGTTCACACCCACAGCCTCGTTTTCACAACTATTAAAAACTGACATTTTCATTTAATATTTTAGTATTTTTTTAGGACAAAACATTCTTATTGCCTCTCACTCAGGCGAGCAAAACTGTTTGGAAAACCTGCCTCACAGTAATACTGGATGAAATAGACATTAAATAGATATGAGACAAAAGTGTTTTTGATCACTTAAAATAAAGGAAATTACATGTGATTCTTTAAAAAATTCCTGGGGGAGGACCCCAAGACCCCCCAGTTTAAAGAATTATCTGGACCTCACTGTTTTTTAAATCCTGGCTACGGCCCTGAATGTGGATCATTTTGGATATTTGTAGAAACCTTTGCCAACTTCAACTCCCCAGTAAATCAGTCCTAACCATATTGGTCTGGACATTCTGCTTTTTTCATCCACTTCAATCACACGTCAGGCTGCAGCTGTAAGCCCTGGCAGCTGAAGCGGCAGGTTTGAGTTAATTCTGTGTCTGCACTTTTACAAACGTGACTCTAGTGCTGAGTCCGGCTGGGGCGAGTGGAAAAGGCGATGGTCTGTGGTCCGGCTGGTTGACCCCCCTCTTGTTCATTCGTCACTTTGCTTTGTGTGGTTTTGGTGTGCACTAGATCGGGGATGTTTGCTGAAAATGTCAGCGTTTATATCCCCAACGACTTGGAAGACCTGTGTCTTCAGTTAGCCTTCAGTTGGTGCCGCCGTGCTTTTCAAGCCCCGCCTCTCTCTCCCCCTGCTCCTCCTGTAGCAGGCGCTCCTCATTTATCCATGTACAAAATACATGGATGTACAGCATAAACAGGGCAATAGCCGTTAGGGCTGCAAAGTTTATTGATATCTAATCGCAATCAAGCTTTTAACCTCTTAACTCCCGCCTTAACCAAGTGCATGTTCTGCAGTTCAGCTCTACCCAAATCTAAAAGCTTACAGCGAAGGGAAGTGTAACGCCTCATTTGAAAGCCTAGACCTACAAAACTGATCTTTTTTCTTGTGTATTTGTTATGTTGTTGCCATTTTTTTGACTTTTTTTTTTTGTCACTTGGTTGCCACTTTTCTGTTACTGTTTTGTTATGTTTTCAACACATTTTCGTCACTTTTTTCACACTTTCTCGTCATATTTGTGGAACTTTTTTGTTAATTTTTTTCTCACTTTTTCGTCACTTTTTTGTACATTTCTCGTCACATTTTTGTCACTTTACTGTTATTCCTTGGTTGCTTTTTTGTTGCGGTTTCATTCTTGTTTTTATGTAATTTTTCTCACTATTATGTCGCAGGTTTTTGTAAGAAGCTTTTAGATTTGAGTAAAACCAAACTGGGGAAAATGTGCTTGGTTCAGGTGGGGGTTAAGAGGTTAATGACTGCAATAACCATCCATCCATCCATTGTCTTCCACTTGTCCGTTTCCGGGTCGTGGGGGTAGCTGTTGGAGCTGCCAAAGTCACATTGCACCTGCCCCTTAATGCTCCTCCTGCAGGTGGTGGGTCCACAGAAGGACCAATGGATGGTCCAAACCAGGCCTGTTGGTCTCTCATAAGGAGCTTCTGACCCGCTCTGTGTCTGACCCGTCATCTATAGGACCTGTTTGTCCTGGGAGACCCTACAGGGGCACGAAGCCCTGACAACATAGCTCCTGGATCATTCGGGTGCTCAAACCCCTCCACCACGTTAAGGTGGCGGTTCCAGGAGGGGGACTGCGATAACCTAACCACAAAATAAGGTTCATTAATCTGAATTGTCAAGCCTCTGATCTCCGGTTCAGCTGCAACAGACAAAAGGTCTGAGTTTCCCTAAAGAAGATTCTAAAGTGTTTCGATGGACTCAATGTAATTCCATCCCAGACTTATTTTAGTCTCTCCACTAGTTACTTCACTCATCATTTTATCAGTTTATGCTTTTAAAAGTCTCAAACATAGCAGTTGCAGTATTTGTCGTTCTGCCCTAATAGCCGTTTACAAAAGGCACAGATGTAAAAGGCTTTACCGTTGACCTGTGACCTGTCCACAGGCCGAGCCAGACTAAAGAGGCCAGTGCTCCTCAGCCTCACTCCCCGAAGGCGAAACAGAAGAAGGCGACGCCGGTGAAGAGCTCTAAGGTGAGTCTGTGAGAAAACGTGCTGTTCATGTTCTCATTTCTGAACAAAAAAATGTGAATAGGAAAGGAAATTCTCCAGTTTGATGATGATTTGTGTTTTGCAGGAGCCGGAGCCAAAGGTGGAGAAAAAGCCTGGTGAGTGGGAGGACATCTATGATTTTAAATTTAGTTGTGATTAAGGCCTAAGACGAACGTATAATTGTCAGGGTGTAAAGGCAAATTTCTACTTTTTTTCCAGCCAACAATAAAACCAATAAGACGACATCCTCGGCTGCACAGAATGGGCCTTCAGAGCCGAAACCAGCCAAGAGGTTTGTGAAGTTCCTGCCACTTCTCTGATAATACTTGATGATCATTGGTCTCACTCGTGTCTAAATACAGTGAAGGCCACTCGTGTGACGGGTGAGAAATGGACTTTAAAGATTTCACTGTTCAGAGACAAAAGGAGAGGTCCTCACTGATATAAAGTTCATCCACAAAGAGGCTCACACACTCATACACAAGTGACCGTGCCCGACCTGAACAGTCAGAGCCAGTGTCCAACCATCCTTAGATGTCCTCATACCAGCCAATAAACAATATTTTTCAGAGATATTTGTTATTAAATTGTTGAGTCCTCTCCCATTTTCTTGAGAGTTTGAAGGATTTGCAGAAACAGATTTCAAAACTGTGAACGCAGTTCCCTAGCGGTCTGAATCTTGAAAAGATGGGGGTTTAGATTTGAAGCGTGTGTTTTTAAGACCAAGGCTAAAAGCTAAATTTTTTTTAAATTCATACCACAAAAAACTGCATGGCTTCATAAAATATCAAGCTTTAGAAACCCTAATATTCTTTGAAATCAGGCTTTAAAGTTGTTTTTGACACACATTGGTTTTCACATTAAACAGTTTTTTCTGAAATCGCATCGAGCCACTGGCAGCGCCCGTCATGACGGTCATGAAACATTAAGGCTGGGACAAAATATTGGATTAGATCCATCCATCCATCCATCTTCTTCCGCTTTATCCGGGGCCGGGTCACGGGGGCAGCGTCTCAGCAGAGATGTCCAAACTTCCCGATCCACACACACCTCCTCCAGCTGTTCTGACCCCGAGGCGACACCAGGCCAGCTCGGAGACATAGTCCCACCACCGTGTCCTGGGTCTTCCACGAGGCCTTGTCCCACTAGGACATGCCCGGAACACCTCCCGCGGAATCAGATCAGATGTGGATCGCAATACCAAATATACACTTTCAATACTTGTATTTGTATCATGCACTTCTACATATTACTTATCACTTACTGTATTGCCATATGTATCCGCTCGGCCCTGAGTATAAGTGATACGTATCGGATCGGCCCTGAGTATAAGTGATACGTATCGGATCGGCCCTGAGTATAGTGATGCGTATCGGATCGGCCCTTAGTATAAGTGATGCGTATCGGATCGTGGCAGAACTGGATCGTCCCAGCCCTAAGAAACAGTGTCATCCTCGCCTATTGCTTTAGCTCTAAACCCAGCTCACTTTGTATTAGACTTGGTTCATTTTGGAGTTATATTTAAAAAATATTGCTGGCCCTCTTCTCCGAGCAGCAGAATTAAAGAAGGGCCAAGGTAGTATTGAATTAAGTTATTCAGCGTCATTCACGTCTCATTTTCACACCTTTCTCACAACAAAATATGGCCAGTAAACCTGAACACTGTCTCCTGCTATAATTTGCTGCCGTTATTTTACATGTAGTTTAGGAATTGCCCTTTTTTGCTGTTTCTGTAAACTTGAACAGCAGGTTATATTAATCCTGACCTTCTATGTGTTGCATTTATCCTCACATTTTTGTCACTACTTTAGTCAAACATTTGCGATTTTTTTTTTTGCACCAATATAAATCTATCCTTTTTTTATTTTTTATTTCTTATTGACAAGTATATGAATATACTGATTACAAAATATGCCAGGGGGTAACAAAATGGTACAATACAATTATTCAGTTACAAATATATTGTATTTTGAGCAAATACTGATTGTTTTTAGAGCCTTTTTGTTATCAGAACCTTCCAAAATCTTAATATATGAGAGAGTATCACTAAAAAAATGTGTAAAGTTGGGTTTCTGCTTAGAATATTTACATTTGTGAATATAAAATTTGGACAAAAGGATAAGTAAATTAATAACAAAAATATAAATCTCTACTCGGCTACATTTATTTCCCAAATGTGTCGTTTGTAAGGCGGGAAGGTCACGGCCTGGAAGGGAAACGCTGCTAGCACTGTTAGCTGCGGTTAGCATCGCCGCGTCACTTTATTTCTTCGCAGTTTTTCTTATTTTCATTACTGTAATTGAGGCAGTCGATCCGTCTGAAGGATAGAAGAAAGAAGACGGGTAACATAGGCCTCAAGCGCGCATGTTTTTGGTACGTTAGCTTCTCGCGGCTAGGCTAACGTTAGCTTCTCGCGGCTAGGCTAACGTTAGCTTCCCGCGGCTAAGCTAACGTTAGCTCATACGGCCCTGGGGGGAGCGCCTGACCGAGGTTTAACGACGCTCTGAAGTAAAGATTTCATTTCTTTGATGCATCAGAGCTGTCTGGTCTAGTTTGGGTGGATAGTGAACTGGTGAGTGTGACGTGAACTGGTTATTAAATACATATTATTCCAGAGAGTGATGATCTGGATTATTTCCCTCCCGTTTAATTTCATTGCTAACAGTGTGGGAAAAAAAAACATAAAACCTTTTGGATTAACCTCTTAATCCCCACCTTAACCGAGTGCATGTTCTCCTGTTCAGCTTTACCCAAATGTAAAAGCCTCGACTGGAGCTTAACCTCTTAACTCCCGACTGAACCGAGAGCATTTTCTCCAGTTCAGCTTTACCCAAATCCTGTAGGCCAGTGTAACACCTCATTTGAAAGCTAAGACCTACAAAACTAAATTGGTCTTTTTCCTCACATTATCAGATTTTTTTTCATCACTTTTTTTGTTGGGCAGTCATTTTTTGGTCCATTTTTTGTCACTTTTTCGTCAACTTCTTCACATTTTTTTTTGTCAAATTCTTATCACTTTTTGTCAATTTTTTGTCACTTTTTCATCCATCTTTTTTAAATATTTTTCGTCAAATTTTTCTCACTTTTTTGTCAAATTTTAGTCAATATTTTGTAAATTTTTTGTCAATTTTTTGTCACTTTTTTCACATTTTCATCCTTGTTTCATCTCAGTTTGGTACTATTTTCACACCTTTTTTCCGGAAGCTTTTGGATTGGGGTAAAGCTGGAGAAAATGTGCTCGGTTCAGGTGGGAGTTAAGGGGTTAAACCCTCTAGGCCAGCATAACGCCTCATTTGAAAGCTAAGACCTACAAAGTATTTATCACTCTGTTGTGGCTTATTTTGTGGCTCTTTTTTTGCTTTTTCATCACTTTTTAATCGCCTGTCGTTTGTTGTATTTTCATCCTTGTTTTCACTGCTGATTTGACGCTTTGTTCCAGACGCTTTTAGATTTGGGTGATGCCAAATTGGAGAAAATGTGCTCAGTTCGGTTCACAACACACAAAATAGACTTATGACCTGAAGAGCTATGAAAAAGCTTCTGTGTCTAGAATATTCTCAACTTTAACAAACCCAGTCCCGTTGAAGTTTTAACCTTTTTCTACGATGGATACTCCCTGGATAAATGCGAGCCTTCACAAACACACAAGCATAAAACAACATTCCCTGGAACCGATAGTTCGAGAAATGGAGGCGGTGAACCTCGAACTCTACACAGAGGATCTCGAACCTGGTCTGTTTTTCTCCTGATCCGTCCGTTACTATGTCCAGACCAGCAGCCAGAGATTCTAGTTTGAACAGAAAAACTTATCTACCTGGAAACCCGCTGTTATTAATATTATTTAATGACACATTGGGCACATGTCGTTGCAGTGAGAAGCAGTCGGTGCAGAAGTCTGCCCCAGAGTCTGTCCAGAAGAAAGCGGAGGCCGCCATGAAGTCCAAAGAGAATCCGAAGAGTGCTCAGAATGAACAGAAGGTAAAGGAATGTGTGAGTGATATGGTTTAGGGCGAGAAGCTGCAGGTGAAAACATGGATTGTTGGTTTCACGTAATGGTCACTATTTTCACTTCATTTTTTCCCTTAACATTTTAAGTTTTAATGTCAAAATACAAAAAGACAAAACTTATCCTGGTGACGCTTTAGAATACAGCCCACGAGTTCCAGATGCAAGTACGGGTAACAAGAAGGTAATTACCGTAAATTCTCTAATACTGGCCTGTATTCCATTAGAGGCCGGGTCTCTGACAGAGGCTGGGTTCGCGGCTGGCGGAAGCAAATTAAAGCCGGTCTCTAAAACAGGCCGGGGCTTTTATTAGAAACTATAGCAGTAGAAATATTCCCCATGTTAGGAATTTGTCTCATACTGGTGTAAATGAAAACTCACGTGCAGGAAGTAACAAACGTGAACCCGGGCCGAGGGGGATGCTGCGGAGGAGCTGATCCGAGCATAACTTTGACACAGATTTAGCCACTTTTCAAACCTCCTGTGACGATATTTGGAAACAGGGCGAACAACAAATGTTGTGTGACCCTCCAGGGTTTTAATAAAGTCACCATCGCGTCTTCAAAGCACGTCCAGCTGCTCCGTGTGCAGGTCAGTCCCACGCCTCAAAATAACTCCTCCCATCAGCGCGAGCGTCTCGTCTTCTCTCGGGTCAGTCTCATGATCGATCACAAACACAAACGCTCCGTCTAAACTCGCCTTTTACACGAGAAAACAACAAATAATCCGGTCCGCGGTAAAAACGAAACAGAAACCTGCAGTGACACTGATGTCAAAGCTCCGCTAACAGCAACGAAACACTTCCTGTTGTCCCGACAAAATAAAAGGCGTCAATGTTCCAGCCGCTGGGAGAGGGTTTGAAATGTTCATAAATAACTGAACCTAATATTTTAGGTGCAAATGGACACACGTCGTTTTTCTTCATTTTCCTGGTCGTCCGTTTTTTTCAAATAGAAATAAAGGCCTGTCTCTAATTGTGGCCTGGTTCCAATAAAGGCCTGGTCCTAGATGCCCTTGAGTAAATAAAGGCCCCGGCCTATATTAGAGCATTTACGGTACTGTCACATTGATGTCTCTCCTAAGGTTGTGAATTTTGTTGGTGTCTCTGCAGAAGGGGACGGTGGACATGTCCAAAGAGCTGTCGGCCGCGGTCAGAGATGCACACGCTGCTCTGGAAAACCGCCGCAGCCGTAACGCCGAGCAGGCCTTCAGCCGCGCCCTGGCCCTGGCGGGACACGGGGCCTCCAAGGTACTACTGCCCCTCTGTCTCTGCGCTCTGTCCCCGTCTCTATGTCCCTGTCTGAGTTTTCTAAACGGTCTTTCCAGGTGCAGGGCGTGTCCTCCATCGACCTGCTGCTGCTCCAGTACGGCAGAGCCACAGCCCTCACCGAGATCGGACGCCCCGAGGTAACGCTGTCCCCTCAGAACATATCCACCTGTCCTAGTACTGTTGGGAGGGATCAGGAAAATGAGTGGGAAAAAAAGAGATGAGGGCCTGGCCGATGTATTGTCTGTCGGTGGATCCAAAGGCTGAGTCTCGGAGTCTCTGGTGTCCACGCTCACGTCCACGGCCGAGTCTCACGCGTTTGTAAATGTCTCACAGGAGCTGTCTGAGGCCGTGCAGGTGTTGGACAGAATCCAAGCGTCAGAGGAGAGGACCTTCCAGTGCCTGGTGTGTTTGGCCTACGGGCGCGTCTACGTCAAAGAGAACAGGTGGGCCTCCAGTGCAGAGCTGAGCGCATCCATTCTCATGATGTTAAAGGAAGAGTCCCAAGAGTGCTTCCTTTTAGATATGCCTAATAATAAATATCTATTGCTATTTATTATTTTAAAGGGGGGGTATTATGCAAAATTACATCATTACATCATGTTATTATGTCATTCCCTCATTAAAAACATGGCTGAAGTGTTGCCTTGGCACATTCACGTATTTTTGAGTAATCTGTAAAAACTCTGATGGCGGCCATTTTAGGGATAGGTTTGCCTGAGTCCTCCTAGGAACGCCCCCACCCAGCGTGTGGAGGGGGCGTGTCGGAAAGGCTCAGAGGTTCTTAAAGAGACAGAGGCCTATTTCAAGACATTCACTACAGCCATTTTGAGAGAGACATTTTATACAAGGCAGTTATTGTAATGTTCTGCATTTACAGACCAACAGAAGGTTTGGTCATTGTAGTGTGATATGGACTGGTGCTATGTGATTGAAAAAAGCAGAATACCCCCTCTTTAACCTCTTACCACCCGCCAAAACCAAATCCATTCTCTCCTCTATGCCGTTGTCGTCACTTTTTATTTCCCTTATGTGTTTTTGTCACTTTTTTATTACTTTTTTGCTGCTCTTCTGTCACTTTTTTGCTGGATTTTTGTCTTTTTTTGCTGGATTTTTGTCTTTTTTTCTGCTGGATTTTTGTCATTTTTTCTGCTGGATTTTAGTCACTTTTTTGCTGGATTTTTATCTTTTTTTTTGCTGGATTTTTGTCACTTTTTTTTTAGTTTTTGTCATTTTTGTCGCTTCTTTTGGTCACTTTTTAGCTTTTTTTGTTGCGTTTACATCCTCATTTTCTTCTCGTTTTTTGCCTCTGTTTTGAAGAAGCTTTTAGATTTGGAGAATTTGGAGAAAAGATGTTCAGGTGGGAGTTAAGAGGTTAAATAAATCTAAAAATGTAAAGGTTTTGCGAAATTATCTGTATTTTCTTCCTTAATTTTTGATCATTGTGGAACATCCCTCCTTTGAACTTATTTTAAAATGTAAATCTCGCAGTTGTGTTAGAAATTTCACCAAACTGTGTCTGTGTTTCAGGTATAAGATGGCGCTGCCGTACTTCTGGGACGCACTGAAGATCGTGCAGAACCAGATCACTCCGGGGATCCTCACCTGGCCCCTGACCTCACACGACGTCCCCGAAACTAAAACAGAGTATTTAACGGTGACTACCATCTGCTTTAACAAGTCATTGAATTAATCTAACCATCTTTATATCTAAATGTATTGGACAATCTAATCTTCCTAGTTATCCAGAGTGTGGATTTCTTTTTGATTCATGCAGTCCTTATATTTGAAGAGTCTAGCGGTGCTACACTAGTGCTAGGCTAGTGCTAGGCTAGCGCATGTCTATGGTAACTCGTAGCCTGCATTACAAACCTTGTCAAAATTATGGGCTCATCCTCCGAACGTTGCCATATCTGATTTGTAGAAAGCTCCTTTGTGAATTCCACGTGTAGTAATGCAGTAAACAAACTACAGTAGATCCGGTAACCGAGCAGATCACTCTGTTAGAGATTAAAGTAAAGTAAAGTGGACAGCGGGACAACACAGAGGTGCTGCTGTTAAAATTGCATTAAAAGCATTAAATATGACATGCTGCCAGAGCAGGGTTTCCGTTAGCCGGCTGTAGCAAATGGCCGGTAAAAATAATTTCCATCGGCCAAATTGGCCGACAGTAAAAAAATATGGAGAGAGAGAATCTAGAAAAATATATTAAATACAACATGTCACCTGGGTCATTGACTAAAATAACAAAGTGTTTTTGAGACAGCCCCAAATATTAAAGAAAAGTTAAATGTTTTTATCAAAAAGCTCATTTTACAAAGCGCAGTTGAAGCGCCATCGTCACGCTGGAAATGAAAGGATTTTCTCTTTGTGCTTCGTCACATTTTCCAAGAAAGCTGAACTACAGGTACTTTTACTTTTATAAAAGTGTGTTAAGAACTCAGCAGTTTTGATTAGGATATTCTTTAAACGAGCGTGTGTTCAGTCAGACTGACGCGCCGTCCTGCACTGGCTCTTCCTGGGAGAGTGGCCGGGTTTAGAGGCGCTTCCCTCAGTCTGCGCAGACGCCTCTGCTCAGTTACCGGTGTTTGAGCCGCTCTAGAGCGCGGCAGAGCTGGGTCCATGTTCAGTCGATTTGCCCCTCCATAATATTTCAGCGGTGACAGACAAGTTAATCATTATTTTACATCTGATGTCACGTTAAAGCCCAGCCCTCGCTGAGCAGCTGATGTGGTCAGACCTGGATAAGGAGGGTCACAGATATGGGCTACTTTCTGTCTGAGTTAAAGTGCAGATGAGTGGGCTTGGTCCGCGTGACACCTGCCGCTCTCAATCATCCACGTGCACTTTATATTTGGATTTCAGCTGCATTTTCTCACGTCATTTTTTCATTAGCAATAGCCGCACATTTTGACCCGTCTCCCTTTTGTTTCAGGAAGTCCTGGAGGACTCTATAGAGCTGTGCAGATTTCCTCCTTTACCAGACGCTGTTTGTCGCATTGAAAATTGTATAAGTTCTGTTAAGAAAGAAATCTACTTTACTGACCCTGATTTTAAGGTAATGCCGTATTTCCAGTGTCCACCCAAAGTGCAGAGTCTTCACACTGAACCTCTGTGCCTCTGTGCTCCTCAGGGCTTCATCCAGCTGCACTGCTGTCACAGCTGCAGCGTGGAGTATCACATGAACTGCTGGAAGAGCCTCAAGACTCTGGCGTTTTATGAGAAGAGTGAAAAAGTACGTCAGCCGCTTTTCTGTGCGAGGCCAGACGCTGCAAACGGCTTTTAGATCAGAACCAGCAGTAGGAGCTAATGTTTGAATCATTTTCTCTGCAGGATATTCTCCAAGACTTGTGTTTAACCCCCGACTGCAGAGGGCAGATTAACTCTATAAAAATCTACGGTCCAACTGGTTTGGTCAAATGTAAGGTACGGATATGTGATTTAAAGATAATGCCATCCTTTTTTCCAAACACTGGCGTTGTTTTAAGTTCAAAAACATGATTTAGAAGAGGAAACTGTGTGTCTGAACACCTCTCTCCGCTCTCTTTCAGTTTGAAGTAGCGATTCCCAGACCAGTGGCTCCTAAGAAACCTAAAGTCAATCAGAAATGTACCAGGTAAGTCCCGGTGTGACCTGAAGCCGCTCTGTTTCTGTGTCAGAGTAAAAACGTCATGTGATTTACAGTTTAAAGAAGATAAAGTCTAAAGAGGAGCGTCAGCTGCGGAGAAAGAGCTTTAAGCAGCAGGCGGACGATACAGAGACGATCAGCACGGAGCCTGTAAACGACACCTCCGCCAAGACGCCACCGAGAGGTCAGGAACTAAAGAGAACAATGACACAACAGTCTTTAGAGAGTGGTTTGTTCAGTATGTGTTGTTGTTGTTGTGGTCTCGTCTCCAGCTCGCCTGCACTTCCGGGACCACGTCCTGCTGCAGATCAGCCAGCACCTGGAGCTGCTGCGGCAGGAGCAGGGCTCGTGTGTGCCCGCCCTGAGCTGCAGCCTGAGGCCCTGGCTGATGCTGGACCTGGGCAGAGGTAGCGGCGGTAATGTGGCGTCTCGGCTGCTGCAGGGCCTGGAGGAACCCGCCTTCTCTCTGGGGGCGGTCGTGGAGCTCGTGTTGGAGCGCAGGAACCGCGTGTGGGCTCGGCTCCTCATCCAGGTGCTCAGTGACACTGTGGAGCTGCAGCCGAAGGTCAGCAGCTGGGCCCAGCGCCTGGACGCCGCAGGTCAGTGTGAGCGGAGCCAGGTCCAGGTCCAAGGTTAAAGCGCTGAAGTGAGCTTGTTAACCCCTTAACTCCCGCCTGAACTGAGCACATTTTCTCCAGTTTGGCTTTACCCCAATCCAAAAGCTTCTGGAAAAAAGGTGAGGAAATAGCGACAGAACTAGATGAAAACAATGATGAGGATGTGACAAAAAAAGTGAGAAAACGTAGGAAAAAAACGGACAAAAAATTGACAAAAATTTGACCAAAAATTATGAAAAAGTGGCAAAAAGTCACAAAAAATGACAAAAAATATGACAAGAAAATGACAAAAAATGGACCAAAAAATTACAGAAAAACGTACAAAAAATGATGAAAAAGTGGCAAAATTTGTCAAAAAACTGACAAATAATGTGACAAAAAATCGACAAAAAAATGACGAAAAATGTACAAAAAAAGATGATAAAGTGGCAAAAATTTGACAAAAATGTGATAAAAATTTGACAAAAAATGTCATTGAAAACAAAAAGACAAATGTGAAAAAAAGTGACTGAATGTGGATGAAAATTTACAAAAAGACTAAGTCTAAAGACTTTTTATATATGTGAGTGGACACACGTTTAGGGACGATAACAGGGTTCAACACTTTTTTTTAACACTTTGTTAAAAGGAGCGTCTGATGATGTGATAACAGCCTGTAATGCTTCAACAACCAATAACGGAACAAAACAAAAAGACAAAAATATGATTTTTTTTTTTTTTAAAAAGACAAAAATGTGACAAAAAAATGACAAAAAAACAACTAAAATGTGACAAAAAATGTGACAAAAAAAGACAAAAATGTGACAAAAAATGACAAAAAAATGTTTAAGACAAGACAAAAAACGACAAATGTGACAAAAAAATGACCAAAAAAATGACAAAAATGTGACCAAAAAAATTACGAAAAAACGACAAATATGTGACAAAAAAAATGACAAAAATGTGACAAAAAGTGACTGAATGTGAATGGAAATTTACAAAAAAAAGTTACAAAAATGAGTTTGTAGATCTTAGCTTTCAAATGAGGCGTTACACTGGCCTACAGGATTTGGGTAAAGCTGAACTGGAGAAAATGCTCTCGGTTCAGGCGGGAGTTAAGAGGTTAAGGGGGTGATAAAAATTGAAACTGGCAGTAGTCCCACAAGTTTCTGAAGGTCCTCTAGTAAAGATGCTAATACGTTTTTAGAGCCAGACCTGTTTATATTTCACATCTGACACTTCGCTTCACTAATACACAGGTCTAGCTATAAAACCTCATATTCAAAATCCCGTGTTTGTGTCCCAGGCCTGAGCGCGGCCCAGTTCTTCCTGGAGCAGCACTCCTCAGACCTGGAGAGCCTGGACCTGTCTCTGCTGCTGCGCTTCAGCCCGGTGCAGGAGAACATCCTGGAGAAGCTGGGCAGTCGGCCGGAGCTCTTCTCCTCCCTGGGCCTCACCGTCACCGAGTACCTGAAGCAGTCTCCTCCGCGGGACGTCCGGCTGTTCATCTGGGCGCTGGAGGAGCACCGGCAGCACTACGCCGCCTGCCACGGCCTGCTCGACCACTATTTCGATATGATGGGTAAAAACGCTCGTCACTCGCCTGCACCTGCCGCCTGAATGATAATAATAATAACCTGCTTTGTTTTTCCAGACGGTCTATGTTCAGTTTTAAAAAAGTCAGAAGATAATAATATTGTAAGTTCTCCTAATAAGTCTAAACATCGTTCCAAAAGGAAGAAGGCGCCTAAGGTAAGCCCCGCCCCCTGCTCCCCGTGGTCAGTGTGTCGGACTGTGATGTAACTTCCTGTTCTGCCGCAGCCGCTCCTGGTTTGGTCGGGGCCGCGGGGGAGTCCAGTATCTGACGACTGGGGCCCGGGGCTGATGGACGACGATTCTCTGTACGTCACACACACAGACACATAAACAAACACATAAACAAACAGAGAAACAGACAGAGAAACAGACAGAGAAACAAACAGAGAAACAAACAGAGAAACAAACAGAGAAACAAACAGAGAAACAAACAGAGAAACAAACGGAGAAACAAACAGATAAACAAACAGATAAACAAACAGATAAACAAACAGATAAACAAACAGATAAACAAACAGATAAACAAACAGATAAACAAACAGAGAAACAGAGAAACAAACGGAGAAACAAACGGAGAAACAAACAGAGAAACAAACGGAGAAACAAACGGAGAAACAAACGGAGAAACAAACAGAGAAACAAACAGAGAAACAAACAGATGAACAAACAGAGAAACAGACAGAGAAACAGAGAAACAAACAGAGAAACAAACGGAGAAACAAACGGAGAAACAAACGGAGAAACAAACGGAGAAACAAACAGAGAAACAAACACGTAAACAAACGGGTAAACAAACGGAGAAACAAACAGAGAAACAAACAGAGAAACAGAGAAACAAACAGAGAAACAAACGGAGAAACAAACAGAGAAACAAACACATAAACAAACAAACAGAGAAACAGAGAAACAAACAGATGAACAAACAGAGAAACAAACAGAGAAACAAACGGAGAAACAAACAGAGAAACAAACACATAAACAAACAAACAGAGAAACAGAGAAACAAACAGATGAACAAACAGAGAAACAAACGGAGAAACAAACAGATGAACAAACAGATGAACAAACAGATGAACAAACAGATGAACAAACAGATGAACAAACAGATGAACAAACAGATGAACAAACAGATGAACAAACAGATGAACAAACAGAGAAACAAACAGAGAAACAAACAGAGAAACAAACAGAGAAACAAACAGAGAAACAAACAGATAAACAAACAGATAAACAAACAGACAAACAAACAGAGAAACAAACAGAGAAACAGATGAACAAACAGAGAAACAAACAGAGAAACAAGCAGAGAAACAAGCAGAGAAACAAGCAGAGAAACAAGCAGAGAAACAAACAGACAAACAAACAGACAAACAAACAGAGAAACAAACAGAGAAACAAACAGAGAAACAAACAGAGAAACAAACAGAGAAACAGATGAACAAACAGATGAACAAACAGATGAACAAACAGAGAAACAAACAGACAAACAAACAGACAAACAAACAGAGAAACAAACAGAGAAACAAGCTGATAAACAAGCTGATAAACAAGCTGATAAACAAGCTGATAAACAAGCTGATAAACAAGCTGATAAACAAGCTGATAAACAAACTGATAAACAAACAGAGAAACAAACAGAGAAACAAACAGAGAAACAAACAGAGAAACAAACAGAGAAACAAACAGAGAAACAAACAGATAAACAAACAGATAAACAAACAGAGAAACAAACAGAGAAACAAACAGATAAACAAGCTGATAACAGGGTATCCGCGGGGTCTTAAAAAGTCTAAAATTCAGCCTATTTGGTCTTAAATCCATGGTAAACTGGTCTTAAAAATTAACGTTCAACAACCCAATTATTTAAAAAGTAACAAATGAAGTCCCAGAAGCAGCGATGAGGAGCCGCCGGTGTCGCTCATGATCCGAGAGGGCGAAGCGACGCTGACGCACAAACAACGTAAACTCAGCGATAGTCGAGCGAGGCAGAAGGACTCTCCTTCAGAGCTTTATCCTCCACAAACAAACCACTGAAGTCAGCAGAGTTTAGGATCCAGAACATGACCGAGGTGATGGATCCGTAATGCTGCTGTCGGTGAAAGATACGTCCGATATGAAACAACGTGGAGATAATCCTTCACTGTAAATATCCAACTCAGGTCATGAACGGCATCATTCACAATAAAGTTTGTCCAAATGTTGGGAAACACAAAGCGAACGCTCCTCTGCTCAGGGACAGAAGGAAAGAGAAAGTCCTCTTACTTTAGAAACACGTTTCTCACTTTGTTCATCAAAACATCTGACAAACAAGTTTAGAAAACATCAAACCGAGACTAGATTCTGGCCTGATAATAATAACATTATAATAATGATCATGAATGAGTTGTAAAGTTGACAGTGTTTTGTTCTTTGCAAACGAGTGGAAAAGCTGCTTTTATTTTTAGAAACAGTGAATGTTTAGCAGCTCAAGTATTACAAAGCATTTTAAATACACAAACTAAATATCTGTTGTTTTCTTTCATTCAGTCGAGTAATTATTCAGTCTCAATATTCTTATTATGGGATATGGTTGTTAAAACTTGAAATGAAGTTCTTACATTTGTACTTCCCACTGTGAAATCAGAAACAACAGTTTGACACTTGGATTTTTGTGACAGTGATTTTCTTTACAGTCCATTTATATATTGCACGTTCAAAAACAGGTCTTATTTTTGAGATTTTGTGGTCTTAAAAAGGTCTTAAAAAGGTCTTAAAAAGTCTTAAATTTGACTTGTCCAACTCTGCAGACACCCTGTGATAAACAGAAGTTAAACTAAGAGATGAGACAAGTTTACAGGATAAATCAGCTGCCCTTTCATAATTAGAAAGAAGCAGAAATAAACCAGTAGGCGAATGCAACATTTGCACTAGCAGCAGAGCTAAAGCTAGCATTTGAAGTCTTGAACAAAAACAACAGGCCTTAGACGCGTTTTATGCCGTCATTGATCCATGAGACAAAGACTTGAAAGAGATTCAATAGTGTTTTGTCTGTTATTAGTTGGGCCTAAAGAGAGTTAACACATTGAAGTCACGCTGTTTTTGACTCTAAGCTCTCCGTAGGTGAAGCAGTTTAATTCTCAGTGCCTCGGTTCTTGAGAAATCCAAAGCTAAACAGAGGCTAGTTTGGATCAAAATCACAGATAACAAGTTTTTCCGTTTTTGGCGCTCAATGTGTTAAGCTAAGGCGCTACTCTTAGCTTGATTCTAGCATTATGTAAAGCAGGATTTTCTTAATTGTAAACTGACCGAGGGCCGAAGCCGCTGATTATTAGCCCAAAGCAAAGCACTACACTGGAAAAATTACCATCTTAAATGAGATAAATGACTTAAAATTGCTTGAATTTAAGTTCTTCCATGTTGAATTTGAGTCTGTTTGAACTAATCCAAGATACAAATGCTATAGCGCCAATGGAACAAGAAATCAGAATCAGACATTCAGACATTGAAATCAGAAATCTGACACACAATTATCTGAATTAAGAGAATCGCTGCTACTAGAGGTTTTATCTCATCTAAGACCAAATCTACTAAAACCTCCTTAATTCAAGTATTAAGGAGTATTTCTACCTTTTTTTTCTCCCATTTAACTCTAATAATGTTAAAAGTACTCTCTGATTTGTGTAATGTTTCTCAAAATCATCTTGAGGGCCAGAGGATCTGTGCTGAAGGGCCGGATTTGGCCCCCGGGCCTGACGTTGCCCACCCTTGATGTAGAGAATCAGTTATACTACATTGTGGGAGCAGGTTTGTTTTAAAAGATGCATTGCTGCGATATCACCTTTAGTGGCCAGGGGCGACTCCTGAAAGAACGTTGTCATGTGGTATCCTATGTAAACTTAACATCTAACAAAAACACCTTAAAAGCACAAACACACCTTAAAAGCCTGAAGAATATTACTCTTGGTTAAAATGGACTGTCCTCCGGTGACAACTCTTGGTTTTTGTTCTGTGGATTTGAAGTTTGAGCTACCGGATTTGAGTGACCGTTCCTGGAACTTCCCGCCTTTTAGCCCGTTTTAGGAATATGCTCTTGCACGAGATGATGTTTCTGCCTTTTTTCACTTGATTGATTTGTTTTTTGTGTGTCGGCAGGTCGTTCATGGACGAGCCCTTCAGTGTACCGCCTCACCTCCGCCAGCAGGTGGTGTCTTTCGAGCAGCAGTTCCACAGGAGCGGGATTAACTATGTGGTAGAGGACTCTGAGCCCGAGTATTCTAAAGACTTTTTATATATGTGAGTGGACACACACGCTTAGGGACGATAACGGGGTTCAGAGGTTTAACACCGTGTTAAAAGGAGCGACTGGTGATGTGATAACAGCCTGTAACCCCTTAACTCCCACCTGGACCTTTACCCCAATCCAAAAGCTTCTGGAAAAAAGGTGTGAAAATAGAGACAGAACTGAGACGAAAACAATGATGATGTGGCAAAAAAGTGAGAAAACTTTGACAAAAATTATGAAAAAATGATAAAAATCTGACGAAAAAACGTGACGAAAAAATGATGAAAAAATGACAAATCTGACGAAAAAAGTGACAAAAATGTGACCAAAAATTACAAAAAAGTGACGAAAAAATGATGAAAAAATGACAAAAATCTGACCAAAAAAAAGAAGAAAAAAATGACAAAAAATGTGACAAAAAAGTTACAAAAATGAGTTTAATATCCCCCCAAAAATCTCATGATGTGAGGAAAAAGATCAATTTAGATGAGTTTTGTAGATCTTAACAACCAATAACGGAAAAAACAAAAAAAAATGACAAAAAAAGAGACGACAAATGTGACAAAAAATTACAAAAAATATGACAAAAAAAATTACAAAATAATTACAAAAAAGTTACAAAAATTAGTTGAATATCCCCCAAAAAATCTGATGATGTGAGGAAAAAGATCCATTTAGATGAGTTTTGTAGGTCTTAGCTTTCAAATGAGGCGTTACACTGGCCTACTGGATTTGGGTAAAGCTGAACTGGAGAAAATGCCCTCGGTTCAGGCGGGAGTTAACAGGTTAACAACCAATAACGGAACAAAAAGAAAAAGAAAAAAAAAGACAAAAATGTGACAAAAAAACCCAAAAATGTGACAAAAAAATAACAAAAATGTGACAAAAAAATGACAAAAATGTGACAAAAAAAAAGACAAAAAATTACAAAATAATTACAAAAAAGTTACAAAAATGAGTTGAATACCCCCCAAAAAAATCTGATGACATGAGGAAAAAGATCCATTAAGATGAGTTTTGTAGATCTTAGCTTTCAAATGAGGTGTTACACTGGCCTACAGGATTTGGGTAAATCTGAACTGGAGAAAATGCTCTCAGTTCAGGTGGGAGTTAAGAGGTGAACAACCAATAACGGAACAAAAAAAAATGACAAAAAAACAAAAAAGTGACCAAAAAATGGAAGAAAAAAAAGACAAAAAAAATTACAAAATAATTACAAAAAGCTACAAAAAATGACGAAAAAATGACAAAAAATGACAAAAAAGTGACGAAAAAATGACAAAAAATGTGACAAAAAATTACGAAAAAAGGCCCAAAAAATTACAAAAAAATGACAAAATAATTATGGAAATTATAATGGATCTTTTTCCTCACGTCATCAATTTTTTTGGGTGGGAATTCAACTCATTTTTGTAACTTTTTTCTCACATTTTTTGTCATTATTTGGTCTTTTTTTTGGTCCTTTTTGTCTCATTTTTGTCTTTTTTTTTGTTTGTTTTTGTTATTTTTTTGTCATTACCATACATTTTTTTCCTTATTTCTCCCCCCGTTTTTCCCACTTTTTCCACATTTCTGACACTGACGATAAACTCGATGTTATAAATTTGCAGATATCGTTCAGCTCTAGACAGGCCTAGTAAACCCTAGCACAGAATACTCAGAGTACTCTATAAACGCAGTAAAAGTTGTAGTAAAGTGCGTTTTGTCCTTTGCAGAATTTTCACTCAGATTCTGGCGGAGCACGGCCCGTTGGCGGCGGACGACCCGTTGTTAGTGGGCGAGCTGAATAACCTGCCCGTGTCGTCGCAGCTGCAGGTCGAGGCGGCGGGCGGCCTGGAGGCCTTTCTCCTGGCGGGCGAAGCCTTTACGGCGGTGGGCGGGTGCGTGTGCCTCGCCAGCACCGACCCCGCCCCCGCGCCCGCCCCTCAGTGCAGCCTGGACCAGCTGGACGCCATCGACAGCCCGCCCTCCCACTCCCCCGGCTTCTTCACGTTCCTCAGAGACACTTTCCCCACGCTGCCGAGCCCGTACGACCTGTACACGGACCACGGGCACGGCTCCCCGCCCCCCGGCTGTGACGAGCGCCCGGAGGCGGAGGCGGCGGCCGCGCCCGACAGACCTTCACACCAACCGCAGAGACGGAGCGAGGAGAAGAAGCCAGAGCTGCTCAGCGTCGCCGTCAATACAGAGGCGCTGCAGGAATACGAGAGCTACCAGGTGAGGGCGCCGTTTAGTAACGATTCACCCGTGTCTTCCAAGGCGAGAACGCAACTACGCACTATTAGGTAACGGATCTGTAATAACCAACAAACAAATCAGGGTTCTAGACTGCGACCAAAAAAGAAAGAAAGTCTAATAGGCTTAATGAGGAGTGCTGCAAATAACGTTATAAACAGCGCACTGACACACTGCACAAACACGCACGCACCACCCAAGCTTCTACTATTATTGAAGAAGTCAGCTGGAAGTTTAGGCTAAACGTTTTGTCCAGGCAAGTGCCCACTCTCCCTGTTTGTCCGAGGGACAGGTGAAACACAGACAGCAACAGAAGCCACGTGTCCCAACATGAATTAACCTTCTATTACTTTCTGCCAATACGCACTTTCCCACAGTTTATTCCCCAAAGAAGTATCTATTTTCACTTTTATGTTCGCCTTTTGGGGCGGTAGCGCTGCAGCCGAGCGGCGAGCTCACGAGCGCAGGTCTGAGAGAAGCTCGAGCTCCAGAGGAGACAGGAGCGACTGGAGAGGAGGAGACAGGAGCAGAAAGAGTTTAGCGGTTTATGTTCCTACCTGAGCTCGCTCTGATCTCCTCACGGTCAGAAAAAGCTTGTTTTAGAGCGCAAATGTAAAGCTAACAGAGAGCTAACGCAAAGCTAACAGAGAGCTAACGTAAAGCTAACGGAGAGCTAACGCAAAGCTAACGTAAAGCTAACGGAGAGCTAACGTAAAGCTAGCAGAGAGCTAACATAAAGCTAACAGAGAGCTAACAGCTGCTGTTATGGCCCGCCCTCCCTCAGCCGCAGCAGATTCAACTCCTGTATTTTATTTAGGCTTTAGGCTAAAACGGGTACTTTTTGCCTGTGATTGATATGGTCTTAATTGGCAGTAATACATTATTTTATAAGTGAATATCCTGTAAGTGACAGTGATGTTGCAGATTTGGAAAGAAAGAGACAAGCAATTGCCAAGGAAGATGAATAATAATGGATTGAAAACACAAAATTAAAGCAGAACAATGCAAAAAAATATATAATAAAACTATAAAATCACTAATATTAATATGAAAAACTCAATTTTAAAAAGTTTTAACATTGTTTTAATCATTATTAAGATCAATTATTAGTGATTTTGAACATGTTTATAATTGTCCTTGTTTTAATTTATTAAAATGGTGAATTTTGATATTGTGTCTCGAGTCTGTGCGACCAAAATATTGTCTGTGCGACCAAATGAAAAAGTTGGTAGCACCAGCGCTACTAAAATAAAAGTTAGTCTTGAGCCCTGCAAATGAATTCGCTTTGGCTCTATTTTATATGTGTACGGCCACATCCCACCCCAACGCTTGAGCGTAAAACCCGTTGAACAACAGAAAACAACGCACTAAGGCGTAAATACAGGTCCAGACCACGAAGCCTTGAATCCCACCGCAGGCCCGGTTTCTACGGGACAAAATAAACGCGGTTGTAGCAACAGGTAGCCGGCGATGTGGCCATCGGCAGCCAAGTTACTCACAACCCGAGCGACTGCCCTCCCGCAGGCAGGGCAACGTGGCCAAAAATGTATATCACGGTATGAAAAAGAAATATAACGGTATATTTGGCGATATAATTTACATCTGGCAAAATACATAAAAATCAAAGCCTTTCGCCGATTCATTTACAGCTATTTTTTCTTTTTATTCATTTAAATTCACCTAAATCTCTAAAAAACACAGAAGATACGATCAAATAATATTGCTACAATTATTTGCCCCTTCATCTCCATAAAGGTAAAATGCTCCTGTAAGTTCACCTCCTGTGCAGTTTATTGTTATTATTTTATTAGCCTTTAACCGCGTTTGCAACGTTTGTCTTTGTTGTTATTAGCGCCAGAAAGTTAGCTAGCGAGCTAGGCGATGCTACAGTTCATCTAAGACGCAAATCCTGAGCCCTTTCCTCGCAAATATGAGCGACAAAAGCAACAAACTTCCTTCATATCATTAATTCTTTAAGCGCTGCCCCTGAAGCTCCACAGTCATGTTTCTGCAGCTGCTTTGAGTGACTCTGAGCAGCGTCTCCGTGAGGTTCTGACATGAGCTGCGCAAACGATCTCATTACCGCGGTATGAAAGTTACACCGGTGTCCAAAATCTATACCGGTATTACCGTGCACGGTATGATATGGACCAACCCTACCTCCCGTGCACCCGAAGTCGGACCACAAAAGGTTAGCTCCTCCTGGCAACGCAACTCTGGCAAAGTGTCCCAGGTCGGCGTGTGACCCATTACCCTGATAAACCGGTAACCCCTAATCCCAATTAACACAGGAATACCACCGGAATACAACTGTAATACAATGACACAAATACAATAAACATATTCTATGCTCACTGTGACCCGGTTCTTTGGACGGTTTGATGTTTATGTTCAGCCCGATGCGCTCACTGGTGGTAGAATTTTGGCTCACAATCCAAAATGAGTTTTGCACCACTGGTTTAGCTGATCGTTTGTGTTCAGGGGGAGCTGATCGTTCTGCTGAAGACGCACGAGGACATGCGGCGGCAGATGAGCTCCGTGAGTGAGGACAGAGTGGAGCTGCAGCAGCTGAGGAGCCGAGAGCTGAAGGCCCTGGAGGAGGAGCTGAGCCAGGCCTCCACCAACGTGCAGGTAAACCACACAGGAAACAGCAGTGAGTGTGAACATTCCTGTAGGACATTTGTTCTCTCCTATTTGACAGGGAAGACCAGCCAACTTTGTCGTTAACAGTGAAGAGTCCTGTTTTCGTCAGCAGTTTCATGTGTGTTTGTGTTTGTGGCGCAGGTGACGCAGCAGGAGCTCTCCATGTTTCAGCACAAACTGGAGGAGGAGGTGAAAAGAGACCAGAAGGACAAGAAGGAGCATCAGGAGCAGATCAAGGCCCTGAAACAGGAGCTGGAGGCGCTGCAGCACGAGAAGAACAGGTATAGATTATCCCACACTGTCCCACACTCTCCATATTGTCCCACACTCGCCACACTGTCCCACACTCTCCACACTGTCCCACACTCTCCCTCTGGTCGTGTGTTTCAGGATGAAGAAGAGCATCAGGGAGAAAAACGCGGCGTACGAGGCCAGACTGCGTGACTTCCTGGAGCTCGGGTACGTCAGACTTTCTCTCTTTGGAACACGGTTCAGTGGAGACGAGAGAAGTTCAGGATTTTGTGTTTGCTTCTCCTCACGCTCCTGCAGTAACCAGTCGGCCGCGGAGAAGATGAGTCTGGAGGAGGAGCTGAAGCGCTGCCACGACGCCGTGACCAGATCCTCCACGAGGTCCCTCACTGCCCAGGTACCGCCCTCGCCCCCACAGACAGAAACACCTGAGGAGTGGATGTTTTCAGCTGCGGCATCTCTGTGTTCCAGATGGCGATGTTGGAGAGCAGCCGCGAGCAGAGCCTGTTCTCTCTGCACCGGGAGCTGGCGGATAACCGGGCCGTGCTGCGCCGCCTCGCAGACGTGTCCCCCAGGTCAGGACACGCCTCACCTGCAGCTTCAACGCCCTTTATCCCCCCCCCCCCCCCGGTTATGGCACTTTTATCCCCTTAACTCCCACCTGAACCGAGCATATTTTCTCCAGTTTGGCTTTACCCCAGTCCAAAAGCTTCTGGAAAAAAGCTGTGAAAATAGCAACAAAACTGAGACGAAAACAATGATGGAAATGTGACAAAAAAGTGAGAAAACATTGACAAAAAAGTGACGAAAAATTGATGGAAAAAGGGGCAAAAATGTCACAAGAAATTGACGAAAAAATGACAAAAATGTGATTAAGATTTGACAAAAAAAATTAACCAAAAAAAGACAAAAATGTGACAAAAAATGACCAAAAATTGATGAAAAAATGACCAAAATGTGACAAAAAAAGACAAAAAATGTGACAAAAAATGACAAAAAATTGATGAAAAAATGACAATGTGACAAAAAATTTAGTAAAATTTGACAAAAAAAAAAATTTGACCAAAAAAAGACAAAAATGTGACAAAAAAATAAAAAAATGATTAAAAATGGACGAAAAAATGACAAAAATGTGACAAAAAATGACAAATTTGACACAAAAAAATGAAATTTGACAAAAAAATGACAAAAAATTGATGAAAAAATGACCAAAATGTGACAAAAAAAAGACAGAAAATGTGACAAAAAATGACCAAAATGTGACAAAAAATGACAAAAAATTGATGAAAAAATGACAAAAATGTGACAAAAATGGACAAAAAAATGACAAAAAATGGACGAAAAAATGACAAAAAAATGGACGAAAAAATGACAATGTGACAAAAATTTGAGTAAAATTTGACCAAAAAAAATAAAATACAAAAATGTGTCAAAATGTGACAAAAAAAATTGACCAAAAAAATGGCCAAAAAGTTACAAAACTGAGTTGAATACCCAACAAAAAAATGATGAAAAAAATGTGATAACGTGAGGAAAAAGATCCTCTGGGTTCAGGCGGGAGTTAAGAGGTTAAACACCTCGTCGCTTCTGTCTCCGTCTGAGCAGGTTCTCGTCTCCGGACATGGACGCGGCTCAGGACAGACTCCAAGCCAGGCTGCAGGACATCGAGAAGAAGATCTCCTCCACACAGGTACGGGTTAGCCTGAAGGTTCTGTGGTCTGTGTGGATGAGGCTCACGCTCTGTCGTTGTCCAGGCGCAGTACGAGCAGCAGATGAAGGAGCTGAGGAGCGGCGGCGGCGGCGGCGGCGGTGGCGACCCGCGGCCCGTGAGTGAGGCCCGGAGCGCGGACACCGCTCCAGAGCAGGTCGGACTCCAGGGCTGGACTGGAAACTACTGGGTTAGACTAGAAATAACCTTTTTCTGATGGTTGTTCTTAGGCTGCGGCTCCACAGGCTCCGGCTCCACAGCCCGACAGAGACCAGGCCTCCCCTCAGCTTCCTGCAGGGGGCGCTGCTGCTCCGGTGAAGAAGAAAACGAAAACCAGGAGAGCAGTGGAAGTGACGGCTCCGACTGTGTTCGAACGAGCTGTGGAGAGACTGAGCGCCATCTTCCCCCACATCAGCAGGTAACTCCTCCCCCACATCAGCAGGTAACTCCTCCCCCACATCAGCAGGTAACTCCTCCCCCACATCAGCAGGTAACTCCTCCCCCACATCAGCAGGTAACTCCTCCCCTACATCAGCAGGTAACTCCTCCCCCACATCAGCAGGTAACTCCTCCCCCCACATCAGCAGGTAACTCCTCCCTCCCCCACATCAGCAGGTAACTCCTCCCCCACATCAGCAGGTAACTCCTCCCCCCACATCAGCAGGTAACTCCTCCCCCCACATCAGCAGGTAACTCCTCCCCCACATCAGCAGGTAACTCCTCCCCCCACATCAGCAGGTAACTCCTCCCCCCACATCAGCAGGTAACTCCTCCCCCACATCAGCAGGTAACTCCTCCCCCCACATCAGCAGGTAACTCCTCCCCCCACATCAGCAGGTAACTCCTCCCCCCACATCAGCAGGTAACTCCTCCCCCAACATCAGCAGGTAACTCCTCCCCCCACATCAGCAGGTAACTCCTCCCCCAACATCAGCAGGTAACTCCTCCCCCACATCAGCAGGTAACTCCTCCCCCCACATCAGCAGGTAACTCCTCCCCCCACATCAGCAGGTAACTCCTCCCCCACATCAGCAGGTAACTCCTCCCCCCACATCAGCAGGTAACTCCTCCCCCCACATCAGCAGGTAACTCCTCCCCCACATCAGCAGGTAACTCCTCCCCCCACATCAGCAGGTAACTCCTCCCCCACATCAAGTCTGTGATGTTGTTGAGGGGGCGGGGCCATGTGCTTGCAACTTCAAAGAGCTATAACTCAATGACGGAACAATATTTTTAAAAACCTTTTTTTTTATTTTGAAGGTGTGACTGTCCTCTTTTCATACATATAAACATATTATAACTTTATAAATATTTTAACCCTTCAAATGCGAACTGTCTGACCCAAAGTTACAATAGTGCATGTTCAAAAAACACAAAAAATGAAATAACTTTAAATTTTCCAGAGCAAAATGTTAAATTTCTGGTCTGGCTGATGTGCCCTGAGGTCTGTGACCTATGACCTGAAGGATGTGTTTCTAAGTTAAAATTTGTTTTTGTAGCAGCGATTTTAGTTAAAAAAAACTCCTTCGACACAAAAATGTGCTTGTAACTTTAAAAAGCTATAAATAAAAATGAAGGAACAATATTTTTTAAAACTTTTATTTTTATTTTGAAGGGCTGACTCTCTTCTTTCCATACATATTATATCTTTGTAACATTTTTAGTGTTTACAATGGTGTAAAAATCCAAATGACATCAAATTATTTTAGATCACCAAAAATACACCCCCTGGGGAAGTTTCACTCAATACGGCTTTAAAACTGTAGGAGTTCTGCAAAAAATAAAAGTCCAAAAGCACAAAAATGTGCTTGGGTGTAGTTAAGGGTTAACCCTAGAACACGATCGCTCAAATCCATAACACTGTCACTAACGCCGGGGGAGTTTTACCCGAGATAATCCACCCGATTAAAAGTACTTCATCAAAATCTATCAAAACATGACAATACATGACACATGCGAGTCGTGTTCTTTTATATTGATCTGTGTCATGTCTAACAAAAAGAAGAAAAAAAATCCTCCAAAATCACTGGAAAATGAGGAATTTGGGAACAAAAAATTCCTAAAAAATAAAATGAAGATGGAAACTTGTGTGAGACTTCACTGGTGAAGCTCAGTGTCCTCGGCACAAACAGCCACAGGAGAGAGAAACTAAATATGTCTGATTTTGAATGGGTATAAATGAGCAGCTAAAATAACTACGTGTTACTCACTTACTGTGAGGCCAGAGACACGAACTCTGAGACATAAATGTGTCAGTCCTGAATGTCAACCTTGAAAGGGGAAGAGCCTGATTAAATACTCTAAACCAGTGTTTTTCAACCACTGGGCCGTGGCACACTAGTGTGCCGTGAGATATTGTCTGGTGTGCCTGTTGTTGTTTTGTTGTTTTTAAACAAGTGCATTAGAGCTGCAACTAACGATTATCTTGGTAGTCGATTACTCTACCGATTATTTTTACGATTAATCGATTAATCGCTTGGCTGTGAATGGTATATGAACATTTTATTTGTGCATTTTTTTTAATCACATAAAGCTAAAGTGGCATCATTTGAGGACATGTTGATGGAGTAAACTTAACGTGAGTGTTTTTGGAGGCTCTTTCTGCTGATTCTGCTTTATGATTGGATGAGAAACAGACAGATATTTATGAAATTCTCAATGTACAAAACACTAAAGACCCTAACCTAGAAAAACAAAGTAGGTTTCCATCAAAAAAAAAAAAAAATGTTCACGTAATTTGCGCTTTTTAAGTCTGTGTTTACAAGAAAACGATTAATCGATTAGTAAAATAGTTGACAACTATTTCAATAATCGATTAGTTGTCGATTAATCGATTAGTTGTTTCAGCCCTAAAGTGCATTATTATCCACAAATAATGTTCCGTTTTCGAGTCTGTGCTGTCTAGTGATCGGCAGAGTAACCATATTATACTCTTCCATATCAGGCAGTTAATTTCTTTGAGACAAGAGATTTAGTGATGTATTGAGGCATTGTGGCTAGCGAGACTATACGGTGTTCCTATTCAAGACACTTTGATGAGAACATTTTCTGCTGGTGGTGCCTCGTGATTTTTTCAATGAAAACAATGTGCCTTGGTTCAAAAAAGGTTGAAAAGCACTGCTCTAAACCTCCCCGACCTTCATCACTATTGCAAACATGAGCCTGTAGGAGAAACACCCAGGCCATCAGAGATCGCGATCATACAGGGGCAGCTCCGGTCTTATAGTGTGGAGGGTTCAGTCGACCCGCCGTGTGTCAGATCTAAACCTCTGTCTGTCTGTGTGTGTGTGTGCAGGTCTGAGCTCACGACGCTGATCCAGAGGCTGCGCTCCTCCAGTGGGAGTCTGCACAGTCTGAGTCTGCAGGACGTGGTGGGCGGAGTCAGTCAGCTCATCCTGGACCAGCAGGAGGAGCAGGACCGAGCCCGAGCGACGCCTCCTTTAGGGAACAGCGCCTCCGCCTGGCTGCCGCTGGAGCCGCACAGGAGCGCCCACGTGGACGCCGTGAGTAGCCGCGGCTCTTCCTGATCAGGAAGTGGAGCTGGTTTAGTGACGGACTGTCCTGTTGCAGCTGAACTCTGAGGACCCGTGCATCATCTGCCACGAGGACATGAGCAGCAGCGACATGTGTGTGCTGGAGTGCAGGCACAGCTTCCACAACGAGGTGAGACCCCGAGGAGGCGGGAGAGACTTTATACACAACATAGGAACCACAGGAACAACTTTAGATTCATTAACCCCTTAACTCACACCTGAACCAAGCACATTCTCTCCAGTTTAGCTTTACCCCAATCCAAAAGCTTCTGGAAAAAAGCTGTGAAAAGAGCAACAAAACAGACGAAAACAATGATGGAAATGTGACAAAAAAGTGAGAAAATATAGACTAAAAAATTACCAAAAAATTGATAAAAAATGTACGAAAAAATGACAAAAATGTGATAAAAATTTGACAAAAATGTGACAAAAAAATTACAAACAATTGATAAAAAATTGACATTTTTTTTTTTTTAAATTGACAAAAAAAATACCAAAATGTGAAAAAAATGTGATAAAAAATTGACAAAAAAATTACTAAAAAATTACTAAAAAATGACGAAAAAATGACAAAAGTGACAAAAAAATGACAAAAATGTGGAAAAAATGTGATAAAAAATTGACAAAAAAATTAAAAAAAATTGACGAAAAAATAACAAAAATGTGACAAAAAAAATTACAAAAATGTGATAAAAAATTGACAAAAAATATAAAAAAAATTGACGAAAAAATTACAAAAATGTGATTAAAATTTGACAAAAAAATTACAAACATTTGACAAAAAAATAACCAAAATGTGACAAAAATTGACAAAAAAAAAAAATTACAAAAAAGTTACAAAAATGAGTTGAACACCCAACAAAAAAATAAAGGAAAAAAAATCTGATGACGTGAGGAAAAAGATCGTCTCGGTTCAGGCGGGAGTTAAGAGGTTAAAGCCCCACCGATATTTAGGTATTTTCATATCGGCCTGGAAAGAGCTCAGTCTGAGCTTTAAAATAAGCCCCTCCCACAAGTTCCTAGGCCTCAATGGGGCGGAGAAACATTGCAGTGAAAACCAGTCACCTATTTTACATGTTTTATGTTTTGTGAATAATTTTGAAACCATAAGCAATAGAGACTTTTTGATTTAGAATCTACCAATTCTTGTCTTTCAAACAAGCTCCCTCTGCTGTGCCTTGTAAACATGATACAGCGCCCCCTGCTGTCACAGTTCAGCACCAGCTTCATGCACAGGATTTAACAGACCAGACATGTCTTTAAATATCAGCCAAAAATATCATAATTAATAATTTGAATAAATATTGTGAACTCACTTGTATATTTCTAAACAGATCAACATTAATATGAATCCGCTTGTTGGGTTGTTCCAATGTTAAAACTATTGTGGCTCTTTGAGACTTTAGGTCTTCGGATGTTAAAGGTTGCAGAGCCCTGGATTCTGTTCTAATCTGTTACAATGACGGACGTGTGGAATCAAGCTTCTGGAAAACAGCAACAAAACTGAGACGAAAACATTGATGGAAATGTGACAAAAAAGTGACAAAACATTGACGAAAAAGTGACAAAAAAATTGATTAAAAAAATGATAAAAAATGTGAAAAAATGTGATAAAAATGTGACAAAAAAATAAAAAAAAATGGACGAAAAAATAACCAAAATGTGGCAAAAAATGACAAAAAATTGATTTAAAAAATGATAAAAAATGTGAAAAAAATTGATAAAAATTTGACAAAAATTTGACAAAAAATTGACAAATGTGATAAAAATTACAAAAAATGACGGAAAAAAATTACAAAAATGTGATTAAAAAAATGATAAAAATTTACGAAAAAATGACAAAAGTGAAAAAATGTGACAAAAATGTGACAAAAAAATGTGATAAAAATTTGACAAACAAATTACAAAAAATTACAAAAATGTGACAAAAAATGACTAAAAAGTTACCGCCATTGCTCTGCCCAATCCCGTCAGACCTTGGAAGCTCAGCAGGGAAGGGCCTGGTCGGTACTTGGATGGGAGACCGTTTAGTAACACCAGGAAGCCTAGCGAGTGTAGTGAGTGAGTGAGTGGTGGTGGTCAGATCAAATCAAATGTATTTATATAGCACATTTAAAACAACTGCTGTTGACCAAAGTGCTTCACAAAAGGTCTACAGTACAGAGAAAAAAATAAAATAATATATATATATATGTGTAATGTCTCAATAGTTGTCTCAACTTGGTTTTTTTTAGGCCTAGACCAAAGCTTTTCTGCACTTCCTGTTACGATTAGCCTCAACACATTTGAAGCGAATTTTTAAAAAGATTCCTTGATGGAGGCCAACGACTACAAAGAAAAGAAAATCTATAGACAAAAAACGTTTTTAAGCAGATTTGTTCTCACTGTTTTAAATGTTAGAATTCATCAAACGTGACCAGAGTTGTTGCAGAATTCAGGCTAAAGTGGCCGTTTATTATAAGTTAAAGTTCTTTTGTTTCCCACAGTGCATCCGCTCGTGGCTGAGGGAGCAGAGCACGTGCCCGACCTGCAGAGACCACACCCTGCTCCTGGAGGACTTCCCCGCGCTGTCCATGTCCAGCAGGAGGCACTAGATCACCTCTCACCGTATATAATATTAACCTTCACTCATATAAACCTGCAGAGACCACACCCTGCTCCTGGAGGACTTCCCCGCGCTGTGCATGTCCACCAGGAGGCACTAGATCACCTCTCACCGTATATAATATAAACCTGCAGAGACCACACCCTGCTCCTGGAGGACTTCCCCGCTCTGTGCATGTCCACCAGGAGGCACTAGATCACCTCTCACCGTGTATTATATTAACCTTCACTCATATTAACCTGCGTGTTTTATTTCACAGTGAAAATGAAAATCGTTTATTTTCAAAAAAATGTTAATCCTTTATTTTAATTCATCGTTTTACATGTTTTATTAAAGAACAACATTGAAAGTTCTTGTTTTGTCGATGTGTTTATTTAGTTCAGGTACAAAACAGTTTAATACAACATTTGAGTATTTACAGTTTAAATGGTCGTGAAGATCTGATTGTTTCCAGACCGTCCTCTCTCCTTGAAGGCCTCGGTCAGACCTGGGTCGGTCCCGGTCCAGGGTCTCCTCGGTCTCGGACCTGGTCAGACCCGGGCTGGTCCAGGTCCAGGGTCTCCTCGGTCCCGGAGCCGCTCACACCCTGCACAGCTTCAGAGGGAAGTTCTCCGTGATCAGGTGATCGTCCTGCAGCACGATGACGATGTTCACTTCGAACTCTGGGAGAAAAACTCAGATTTAGGGGCGGAGCCTTTGGTCACATGACTCAAAACAAACTCAAGATGCTGCGATATTACCGGCTAAAAGACTAAAGTTTCCATATGAGCGCAGTGTTAAGAGTCTTTATATAACTATGCCGTATTACGCTCATAACTGAGTGGAAAAGCACAGAAGAGAAAAATATGCAAAGCTGCTGCTCACACGAACGTCCAGGGTCGAGTCAGGAGAAACTCATGATGCAAAGCAGAGACTGTTCTTATATAACTGCTCACAAAAACTTAGGGCACACTCAAAAAACACATCCTAGATGTCAATCAATTCTATTTTTCAGATGAAAATCTTTATTCATAGTGTAGGGCAATGTGTTGAGAACAAAATAACATCAGAATGATAAATGGAAATCAGATTCTCAGCCCCTGGATCCAAAATTAGTCAAAATCAAAGAGACAAATCAGGTCACTGGTTGATCCAAATTCTGTAGAAATTCCTCCAAACGAGTCTGTATCATCCTCAGTCGTGTGTGTGGCCTCCACCTGCCTGAATGCACTCCCTACAACGCCTGGGCAGCTCCTGATGAGACCACGGATGTCCTCCTGAGGGATCTCCTCCCAGACCTGGATCAGAGCATCAGTCAGCTCCTGGACAGTCTGTGGTGCCACGTGGCGTTGATGGATGGACCGAGACATGATGTCCCAGATGTGCTCTATTGGATTTAAGTCTGGGGAACGGGCAGGCCAGTCCAGAACATCAACACCTTCATCATCAGCATCAGAAGGAACCCAGGGCCCACAGCACCAGCATATGGTCTTACAATAGGTCTGAGGATCTCATCCCGGTCCCCAATGCCAGTCAGGGAACCTCTGGCTCGCACATGGAGGGCTGTGTGGCCCTCCAATGAAATGCCTCCCCAGACCATCACTGACCCACCACCAAACCGGTCATGCTGGATGATGTTGCAGCAGCAGAACGTTCTCCAGGGCGTCTCCAGACTCTGTCACGTCTGTCACATGTGCTCAGGGTGAACCTGCTCTCATCCGCGAGGAGCACAGGGCACCATTGGCCAATCTGCCAATCGCTGTGTCCTCGGGCAAATGCCAATCGGGCTGCACGGTGTTGGGCAGTAAGCACCGGCCCAACGCCCTCATACCCCCCTCATACCCCCCTCATACCCCCCTCATACCCCCCTCATAGCCCCCTCACGCCACCCTCACACCCCCCTCATAGCCCCCTCATACCCCCCTCATAGCCCCCTCACGCCACCCTCACACCCCCCTCATAGCCCCCCTCATAGCCCCCTCATAGCCCCCTCATAGCCCCCTCATACCCCCCTCATAGCCCCCCTCATAGCCCCCTCATAGCCCCCTCATACCCCCCTCATAGCCCCCCTCATAGCCCCCTCATAGCCCCCTCATAGCCCCCTCATGCCCCCCTCACGCCACCCTCACACCCCCCTCATACCCCCCTCATAGCCCCCTCATAGCCCCCTCATAGCCCCCTCATAGCCCCCTCATAGCCCCCTCATAGCCCCCTCATAGCCCCCCTCATAGCCCCCTCATAGCCCCCCTCATAGCCCCCTCATAGCCCCCCTCATAGCCCCCCTCATAGCCCCCCTCATAGCCCCCTCATAGCCCCCTCATAGCCCCCTCATAGCCCCCTCATAGCCCCCTCATAGCCCCCTCATAGCCCCCTCATAGCCCCCTCATAGCCCCCTCACGCCACCCTCACGCCCCCCTCATAGCCCCCTCATACCCCCCTCATAGCCCCCTCATAGCCCCCCTCATAGCCCCCCTCATAGCCCCCTCATAGCCCCCTCATACCCCCTCATAGCCCCCTCATAGCCCCCTCACGCCACCCTCACACCCCCCTCATACCCCCCTCATAGCCCCCTCATAGCCCCCTCATAGCCCCCTCATAGCCCCCTCATAGCCCCCTCATAGCCCCCTCATAGCCCCCTCATAGCCCCCTCATAGCCCCTCATAGCCCCCTCATAGCCCCCTCATAGCCCCCTCATAGCCCCCTCATAGCCCCCTCATAGCCCCCCTCATAGCCCCCTCATAGCCCCCTCACGCCACCCTCACACCCCCCTCACAGCCCCCTCATAGCCCCCTCATACCCCCCTCATAGCCCCTCATAGCCCCCTCATAGCCCCCTCATAGCCCCCTCATACCCCCCTCATAGCCCCCTCATAGCCCCCTCATAGCCCCCTCATACCCCCCTCATAGCCCCCTCATAGCCCCCTCATAGCCCCTCATAGCCCCCTCATAGCCCCCTCATAGCCCCCTCATAGCCCCCTCATAGCCCCCTCATAGCCCCTCATAGCCCCCTCATAGCCCCTCATAGCCCCCTCATAGCCCCCTCATAGCCCCCTCATAGCCCCCTCATAGCCCCCTCATAGCCCCCTCATAGCCCCCTCATAGCCCCCTCATAGCCCCCTCATAGCCCCCTCATAGCCCCTTTTCGGTTTCTGACCGTTTGAGGACCAACATGCACATTGGTGGCCCTCTGGAGGTCATTTTGTAGGGCTCGGGCAGTTTGGACAACTTTAGGTTCATTAACCCCTTAACTCCCACCTGAACCGAGCACATTTTCTCCAGTTTGGCTTTACCCCAATCCAAAAGCTTCTGGAAAAAAGGTGAGGAAAAAGCAACAAAACTGAGACGAAAACATTGATGGAAATGTGACAAAAAAGTGACGAAAAATTGACTAAAAAATTACCAAAAAATGACAAAAAATTGATAAAAAATGTGATAAAAAATTGACGAAAAAATGACAAAAATGTGATAAAAATTTGACAAAAAAAATTGACGAAAAAATAACAAAAATGTGACAAAAAATGACAAAGTTACAATAATGAGTTAAATACCCAACAAAAAAATGATGGAAAAAAAATCTGACGTGAGGGAAAAAGATCGTCTCGGTTCAGGCGGGAGTTAAGAGGTTAAAGCCCCACCGATATTTGGGTATTTTCATATCGGCCTGGAAAGAGCTCAGTCTGGGCTTTAAAATAAGCCCCTCCCACAAGTTCCTAGGCCTCAATGGGGCGGAGAAACATTGCAGTGAAAACCAGTCACCTATTGCTTGAAAAAGTCTATTTTGCAGAATACCCCCCGTTAAGGAACAGACCAAAGCTTTTCTGGTATCTCCTCCAGGCTCTGGACACTGCGCTGGGAGACACAGCAAACCTTCTCGCCACAGCACGAATGGACGTGCCATTTTGGATGAGCATCACTCCCTGAGCAGCTTCTGTGGGCTGTAGATGCTCCTCATGATGCCTCTAGTGGTGAGAACACTGGACAAAGTGTTCCAAAAATACAGTACAAAGGATGAAGAGAGAGAGATGGTCTGTGGTTCCTCTTTTGGAGTGATCTTGCTAATTGCCGCTCATTTCCACCTGTGTCTGTTTCATTTCCACAACGTCAAGTGAAACTGATTCACAATAAGCGTGGCTTCCTAACTGGACAGTCTGAGATCCCAGAAATCTGACTGACTTGGAGTTACATTGTGTTTTTGTGAGCAGTGTATAAATGTCCAGACACACAGGCCTCGTCACTCTTGCACTTGTATGTATGTTATGTATGTTATGTTAGTATGTTATGTATGTTATGTAAGTAAAAAGGAACATCACACCCTGTTTTATACTTTGTAAAGAAGCGGGGCTGATGGGGACTTTACTAAAAGGGGTAAAAGCTTCTGGGCCACTGACCCACTTTGAAGTTGGTGGTCTCCAGCGTGGGGCAGGTGAAGAGTCGGGGGAAAACCATGTGGATGGGGATGGACAGGCCGTGGCAAACGTCGCCCTCTGCGATCTGGATGTTCTGGATCTCTGTGGCGTCTCTGGCGTAGCCCTCAGCACAGCCTGGAGGGGGGAGGAGAGGGGGGGGGGAGGGAGGGGCAAATACTCAGATATTTACTTAGTGACAGGATTTATGCCTCTTCAGTCAAAGCCTTTGGGATCTGTTCAAGCGTTTTTGTAGCTTTTTCTCTCGTGTTTTCGTCGCTGTTTTGATGCTTTTTTTTTAAGCTTTTAGGTTTTGGGTAAAGCCAGACTGGAGAACATGTGCTCGGGTTCAGGTGGGGGTAAAGACTTTCAGAAGCCAGACAGAAAACTTGTATGTTTAAAGATTCATCCTGTGAAATGTGTCAAACTCTGCGCCACAATTATTAACCCCTTAACTCCCGCCTGAACCGAGCACATTTTCTCCAGTTTGGCTTTTCCCCAGTCCAAAAGCCTCTGGAAAAAAGGTGAGAAAATAGCAACACAACTGAGACGAAAACAATGATGGAAATGTGACAGAAAAGTGAGAAAACACTGATGAAAAAGTGGCAAAAATGGCACAAAAATGTCACAAGAAATAACAAAAATGTGATGAAAATGTGACAAAAAATTGACGAAAAAAAATTACAAAAAATTACAAAAAATTGACGAAAAATTGATGAAAAAATGAAAAAAATGTGACAAAAAAAAGACAATGTGATAAAAAATGACAAAGTTACAAAAGTGAGTTGAATACCCAACAAAAAAATGATGAAAAAAAAAAGGAAAAAGATCCTCTCGGTTCAGGGGGGAGACAAGAGGTTAATTTAAAAGTGTAATCCCTCGGCTGTCCAGTAGATGGTGCATCCACATTGATAGTGGCCCCTCTTTTCCAAATTTGTTGAATTTTTGTTGAATTTTTGTTGAATTTTTGTTGAATTTTTGTTGAATTTTTGTTGAATTTTTGTCATTTTTTTGTCACATTTTTGTTGAATTTTTGTCACATTTTTGTTGAATTTTTGTCATTTTTTTGTTGAATTTTTGTTGAATTTTTGTCATTTTTTTGTTGAATTTTTATTGAATTTTTGTCATTTTTTTGTTGATTTTTTGTTGATTTTTTGTTGAATTTTTGTCACATTTTTGTCACATTTTTGTTGATTTTTTGTTGAATTTTTGTCACATTTTTGTCATTTTTTTGTTGAATTTTTGTCATTTTTTTGGTTGAATTTTTGTCATTTTTTTGTTGAATTTTTGTTGATTTTTTGTTGATTTTTTGTTGAATTTTTGTCACATCTTTGTTGCGTTTACATCCCTGTTTTCTCTTCTTATTTTTTGTGGCTGTTTTGGTGCTTTTTTCCCCAAGAAGCTTTTTGATTAGGGTAAAGCCAAGCTGGACCCGTTCAGGTGGGAGTTCAGAGGTTAAAAGTAAAGCGTGATCCGCACCGCAGGTCTCCACCCGCACCAGCTGCAGGTCGATGCTCTTCACCGGGATGTCCGAGCGCTCCACCACCACCTCCCCGCTCAGAGGCTGGCTGATCACGCAGGAGGTGGCGTCCAGGTGACCTCGGATCAGGAACCGGGGCAGCGCGTCCCTCTGCCCACACGAGGAGGGGGGGGGTTATTACAGAAAACACCACCACAGGAGGAGGTTCTTACTCCTCAGAGACACCGGAGAACCACACTCAGGGGTTTCCCTCAGACGAACCTCGCGGCTGTTGTGCAGAGTGTCCGGGCTGATGCTGAAGTTCACCGGCGACGGAGACACTTTGGCTTTCTGAGGCTGGAGGACAAACACTTTAGAAACTGAGACGTGGAGGGTTTTCCTCTGCGGCGTCTGATGTAAACAGGTCTCACCTGACAGTGCACGATGAACTCACAGGTGCGGCTCAGGTCTTTGGCCAGCAGGGGGCGCTTCACGTCACAGCGCAGCGTGTACTGAGGAGACAGGGCAGTCAAGGGTAAGCAGACTTTCTCCCTCCCTCCCTCCTCTCCCTCTTCTTCTCCCTCCTCTCTCTCCTCTCTCTCCCCTCTCTCTCTTCTCCCTCTTCTCCCTCTTCTCCCTCTTCTCCCTCCTCTCTTCTCCCTCCTCTTTTCTCCCTCCTCTTTTCTCCCTCCTCTTTTCTCCCTCCTCTTTTCTCCCTCCTCTTTTCTCCCTCCTCTCCTCTCCCTCCTCTCTCTCCTCTCTCTCCCCTCTCTCCTCTCTCTCCTCTCCCTCCTCTCTTCTCTCTCCCTCTTCTCCCTCCTCTTTTCTCCCTCCTCTCTTCTCCCTCCTCTCTTCTCTCTCCCTCTTCTCCCTCCTCTCTTCTCCCTCCTCTCTTCTCTCTCCTCTCTTCTCCCTCCTCCTTTCTCCCTCCTCTTTTCTCCCTCCTCTTTTCTCCCTCCTCTTTTCTCCCTCCTCTTTTCTCCCTCCTCTTTTCTCCCTCCTCTCCTCTCCCTCCTCTCTCTCCTCTCTCTCCCCTCTCTCCTCTCTCTCTTCTCTCTCCCTCTTCTCCCTCCCTCTTCTCCCTCCTCTCTTCTCCCTCCTCTCTCTCCCTCCTCTCTCTCCCTCCTCTCTCTCCCTCCTCTCTCTCCCTCCTCTCTCTCCCTCCTCTCTTCTCCCTCCTCTCTTCTCCCTCCTCTCCTCTCCCTCCTCTCTTCTCTCTCCCTCTTCTCCCTCCTCTTTTCTCTCTCCCTCTTCTCCCTCCTCTTTTCTCCCTCCTCTCTTCTCCCTCCTCTCTTCTCTCTCCCTCTTCTCCCTCCTCTCTTCTCCCTCCTCTCTTCTCTCTCCTCTCTTCTCCCTCCTCCTCTTCTCCCTCCTCTTTTCTCCCTCCTCTTTTCTCCCTCCTCTTTTCTCCCTCCTCTTTTCTCCCTCCTCTTTTCTCCCTCCTCTCCTCTCCCTCCTCTCTGTCTCTCTCTCTCCCCTCTCTCCTCTCTCTCTCTCTCCTCTCTTCTCTCTCCCTCTTCTCCCTCCTCTCTTCTCCCTCCTCTCTTCTCTCTCCTCTCTTCTCCCTCCTCCTCTTCTCCCTCCTCTTTTCTCCCTCCTCTTTTCTCCCTCCTCTTTTCTCCCTCCTCTTTTCTCCCTCCTCTTTTCTCCCTCCTCTTTTCTCCCTCCTCTTTTCTCCCTCCTCTTTTCTCCCTCCTCTCCTCTCCCTCCTCTCTGTCTCTCTCTCTCCCCTCTCTCCTCTCTCTCTTCTCTCTCCCTCTTCTCCCTCCTCTCTTCTCCCTCCTCTCTTCTCCCTCCTCTCTTCTCTCTCCCTCTTCTCCCTCCTCTCTCTCCCTCCTCTCTCTCCCTCCTCTCTCTCCCTCCTCTCTCTCCCTCCTCTCTTCTCCCTCCTCTCTCTCCCTCCTCTCTCTCCCTCCTCTCTCTCCCTCCTCTCTCTCCCTCCTCTCTCTCCCTCCTCTCTCTCCCTCCCTCTTCTCTCTCCTCTCTTCTCCCTCCTCTCTCCCTCCTCTCTCTCCCTCCTCTCTTCTCCCTCCTCTCTTCTCCCTCCTCTCTTCTCCCTCCTCTCTCCCTCCTCTCTCTCCCTCCTCTCTCCCTCCTCTCTCTCCCTCCTCTCTCTCCCTCCCTCTTCTCTCTCCTCTCTCTCCCTCCCTCTTCTCTCTCCTCTCTTCTCCCTCCTCTCTTCTCCCTCCTCTCTTCTCCCTCCTCTCTCCCTCCTCTCTCTCCCTCCTCTCTCTCCCTCCTCTCTCTCCCTCCTCTCTCTCCCTCCTCTCTCCTCCCTCCTCTCTCCTCCCTCCTCTCTCCTCCCTCCTCTCTTCTCCCTCCTCTCTCCTCCCTCCTCTCTCTCCCTCCTCTCTCTCCCTCCTCTCTTCTCCCTCCTCTCTTCTCCCTCCTCTCTTCTACCTCCTCTCTTCTCTCCCCTCTCTCCCCTCTCTCTCCTCTCTCTCCTCTCTCTCCTCTCTCTCCTCTCCCTCCTCTCCTCTCTCGCCTCTCTCGCCTCTCTCTCCTCTCTCTCCTCTCTCTCCTCTCTCTCCTCTCTCTCCTCTCCCTCCTCTCCCTCCTCTCTCTCCTCTCTCTCCTCTCTCTCCTCTCTCTCCTCTCCCTCCTCTCCCTCCTCTCTCTCCTCTCTCTCCTCTCTCCCCTCTCTCTCCTCTCTCTCCTCTCTCTCCTCTCCTCTCTCGCCTCTCTCGCCTCTCTCTCCTCTCTCTCCTCTCTCTCCTCTCCCTCCTCTCCCTCCTCTCTCTCCTCTCTCTCCTCTCTCTCCTCTCTCTCCTCTCTCTCCTCTCTCTCTTCTCTCTCCTCTCCCTCCTCCTCCCCCTCCTCCCCCTCCTCCCCTCCCTCCTCACCTGGATGTTGACGAAGACTCCGTGGTAGGTCTCGTACAGGACCTTGTTGCCTTTGGCCTGCAGGGGGAACTCGAAGGGAATCTCCGTCTTCCCTCCCGGGATCTTCCCTGAACGAGCCACCTCGATGCTGGTGCTGATCAGAGGGATGGGCTGAACAGAGCAGAGCGAGAAGTCTTTTGTTTCTGGGCTAAGGCGGAGCTTTGAGACTTCAGGTTTTCTCAGTGTTTCAGAAGAAGAAAAGTGTGGATTTGCAGGTCTCAAATGACTTTTAGATCCTCAGTGAAATGTTTCCACAACGTTATTAAACACTAGTGTAGTAGCATTTCTGTGACAGTGACCCTGGAGGTGGTGAAATGTGCCTCAGTGTCCTGACCCCCTTTAACCTCTTAACTCCCGCCTGAAGGATATTTTCTTAATGTCATCAGATTTTTTTCCCATCATTTTTAAGTTGGATATTCAACTCACTTTTGTAACTTTTTTTTGTATTTTTTTTGTCATTTTTTTTCACATTTTGTCTTTTTTTTTTTTTTCATTTTTTGTCACTTAAAAAAAAAAAACCGTAAATTTTTTATCAAATTTTTGTCATTTTTTGCTACATTTCGGTCGTTTTTCTGTCATTCTTTTGGTCAAATTTTTATCACATTTTGGTCATTTTTTTTGTTTAATTTTTGTCATTTTTTCGTCCATTTTTTTATCATTTTTTAATCCCATTTTTTTATCACATTTTTGTCACATTTTTTGTCATTTTCTTGTAATTTTGTGTCAAATTTTTGTATTTTTTTTGTCATTTTTTGTCACTTTTTTTTTTATTTTTTTGTCAATTTTTTATACATTTTTTGTCATTTTTTGTTACATTTTTGTCATTTTTTTGTCACATTTTTTTTATTTTTTGGTCAAATTTTTATCACATTTTTGTCACATTTTTTGTCATTTTCTTGTAATTTTAAATCAAATTTTTGTAATATTTTTGTCACTTTTTTTTCATTTTTTCGTCAAATTTTTATCACATTTTTGTCATTTTTTTTGTTTAATTTTTATCCATTTTTTCTCATTTTTTCGTCAATTTTTGCCAATTTCTTGTGACATTTTTGCCACTTTTTCATCAATTTTTCATCACTTTTTTGTCACATTTCCATCATTGTTTTCGTCTCAGTTTTGTTGCTTTTTTCTCACCTTTTTTCCAGAAGCTTTTGGACTGGGGTAAAGCCAAACTGGAGAAAATGTGCTCGGTTCAGGCGGGAGTTAAGGGGTTAAGACCCGCTGACCCCCCCTTTAATATAGCTCTGTGCTGAGGTCAGCCTGTCCGCCTCATGAGGTCAGCCTGTCCGCCTCATGAGGTCAGCCTGTCCGCCTCATGAGCCTCACCTTGACCGAGTTGTAGAAGGCCTCGAACACGCCCACGCTCTTGGAGCTGAGCTGCAGGTTGACCAGGCCCTCCATGGCCAGGACGATGCCATGATGGGGGAGCGGCTCCTTCGAGACCAGGACGATCACGCCACTGACCGGCTCCTGGAACAGAACTCATGATCAACACACGGCACAGACACTGACCGGCTCCTGGAACAGAACTCACGATCAACACACGGCACAGACACTGACCGGCACAAACCCTTTTTTTGGGTCATTTTTTGTCACATTTTTTGTAATTTTTTTTGTAATTTTTTTGTCATTTTTTGTCACATTTTTTTGGCAATTTTTTATCAATTTTTTGTCATTTTTTTGTCATTTTTCTGCTGGATTTTTGTCATTTTTTCTGCTGATTTTTATCTTTTTTTGTGGATTTTTGTCACTTTTTTGCTGATTTTTAGTCTTTTTTTTGCTGGATTTTTGTCTTTTTTTGCTGGATTTTTGTCACTTTTTTGCTGATTTTTTGTCTTTTTTCTGCTGGATTTTTGTCATTTTTTCTGCTGATTTTTATCTTTTTTTGTGGATTTTTGTCACTTTTTTGCTGGATTTTTGTCTTTTTTTGCTGGATTTTTGTCACTTTTTTGCTGATTTTTTGTCCTTTTTTTGCTGGATTTTTGTCTTTTTTTCTGCTGATTTTTATCTTTTTTTGTGGATTTTTGTCATTTTTTTGCTGAATTTTTGTCTTTTTTCTGCTGGATTTTTGTCACTTTTTTGCTGGATTTTTGTCTTTTTTCTGCTGATTTTTATCTTTTTTTTGTGGATTTTTGTCACTTTTTTGCTGATTTTTTGTCTTTTTTTTGCTGGATTTTTGTCACTTTTTTGCTGATTTTTTGTCCTTTTTTTGCTGGATTTTTGTCTTTTTTTCTGCTGATTTTTATCTTTTTTTGCTGGATTTTTGTCATTTTTTTGCTGAATTTTTGTCTTTTTTCTGCTGGATTTTTGTCACTTTTTTGCTGGATTTTTGTCTTTTTTCTGCTGATTTTTATCTTTTTTTTGTGGATTTTTGTCACTTTTTTGCTGATTTTTTGTCTTTTTTTTGCTGGATTTTTGTCTTTTTTTGCTGGATTTTTGTCACTTTTTTGCTGATTTTTTGTCCTTTTTTTGCTGGATTTTTGTCTTTTTTTCTGCTGATTTTTATCTTTTTTTGTGGATTTTTGTCATTTTTTTGCTGAATTTTTGTCTTTTTTCTGCTGGATTTTTGTCACTTTTTTGCTGGATTTTTGTCTTTTTTCTGCTGATTTTTATCTTTTTTTTGTGGATTTTTGTCACTTTTTTGAACTCATGATCAACACACAGACACTGACCGGCTTTTCTGGACACTCAAAGACGCTTTACATTGCACTATTCATTCACTCCATACCCGGTGGTGGTAAGCTACTATTGTAGCCACTAGGGATGCACCGATACCACTTTTTCTAAAACCGATACGAGTACTTGGATCTAAGTACTCGCCGATACCGAATACCGATACGAGTACAAGGCATTTTCTTCAACATTCTTACTTTTTCACAGCAGATTGGTTTGTAATGAGTTAATTTACTCATTTACATTTCCTTAACAGCAGTTATATTAGAATTGTGCTGATGCCATTTATTTATTTATTTATTTTTATTTCATTTAATATAATTTTTATTTTTATGTCTCTGTCCATCATAGACAGAAAAGCTCATGTCCTAAAGCTCCCAATGCCTGAGCTTTATTCATTTATGTGTTTTTATTTAACAATAGTATTGAGATGTTACTTAAATGGTCTCTTTTCGTCTTTACTTCAGCTCCTGTAGATTTTCTCGTGTGTTTGTAGTAACTTAGCGAGTAGCTACAGCGTTTTCATTGTTCTGCTGCAGCTCATTTTCGCTCAATATAAACATGCTGTATGTCTTTAAGTTGGATTTTCTGAGGACTTTTTAGTCGCTGGGTTAGTTTTTCAGATGAATAAACCCCTGGGCATAAAACGGCGTCAGAATGGCCAAAACTGCTAGCCGCGAGTTAGCAACGTTAGCCTGTATGTTGTAAACACTGCAGACGTTTAGCTCTGGTTAAATCCAGCTCAGACTCTGGTTTAGAGAGCGCAGTCTGTAATAAAGTCAGCTCTATGTGGATTATTGTGTTTACACTAAAGAATTCTACAGTTTGTTGCTTCTTCTCTCCTCAGCTGAGAGCTGCGCCTCGTAGCTGCGCCTCGTAGCTGCGCCTCGTAGCTGCGCCTCGTAGCTGCGCCTCGTAGCTGCGCTGGCCGCACGTCAAATGTTATTGGTTTCTGGTATCGGGACCTCATGAATGAGTACGAGTATGAGTACAAGCCTGTGGTATCGGCCCGATACCCGATACTGGTATCGGTGCAACCCTAGTAGCCACAGCTGCCCTGGGGTAGACTGACGGAAGCGAGGCAACCAGTCTGCGCCATCGGCCCCTCCGACCACCACCAACCACTCACTCACGCACTACATTCGCTTGGCTTCCTGGTGTTACCAAACGGTCTCCCATCCAAGCACCGACCAGGCCCTTCCCTGCTGAGCTTCCAAGGTCTGACGGGATTGGGCATCGCAAAGGCGGTATGGCTGTTCTGTACTTGTATTCAGCTGTTCTATACATAAGTTTAACACAAGACACGCAGTAAATGGTCATTTTACTTTTCCATCGTGTAAAACCCAGACTGGACAGAGGCTGTTCTGTTCAGAGGAAGGAAATCCTGGAACTCTCTGCCTAAAGACATAAACATTTTTAAAAAGACTCTGCTGTCACACAAATGTAATATGTTGTAATTGTGTATTTATATTTTTATGCTGTTGTGATCTGTGGTCATTGTATGAAAATGTGATTTTATAATCTGGACCCCAGGAAGACGAGCCATTGTCAAAGGGCAACGGCTAATGGGGATCTTAATAAACAAACAATTGTGGAAGAAAAATGAAATTAAGCCTCGGTTCCGCTCATTTGGGCCGGGCAGGTTCCAGTCCCAGTCCGCCCCTGCCTGGAACAGAACTCTTTTGCTAAACATTAAATAAACAGATAAAGAGGAGGAGGTTGTGGTTGAGGTGTTACGCCTCATCCTGCCCCCCTAAACCCCGGCTCTGCGGCTGAACGGGGGGGTTTAGAGAAACGTAAACATTATAATATAAAACATAATCTTAAATCTGTGACACTCACCCCCTCGTGATAAACTTTGTTGGCTCTTTTCAGCCTGACGTCCAGAGAGACGCTCATGGCTGCACAGGGGTCACGTGACAGCGCCTCCAGCACGTGGTACGGGTCACATGACGCAGGGACGTGTGCGCCGCTCTTCACAATAAAAGCACGGACTTCACAATGTCACAATAAAAGCACGGACTTCACAATGTCACAATAAAAGCACGGACTTCACAATGTCACAATAAAAGCACGCACTTCACAATGTCACAATAAAAGCACGGACTTCCCAGAGTAGATTCATCATACGGGTCTTTTTACTTCGACTTCAGTAAAATTATAATGAAACATTCAATGTCCTGCAGAAAGTCAATATGAGCAAAGTCGCCATATTTGGTTCCTCGCTGGTAAAAAAATACGAATGTTTTTACATAAAGTATTCAAAAAGTACTTGCAGGTCTCTGGGTTACGGAGCCCTGGAAGTGACTTTAGGCAAAAACAAAATGTTAGCCTCTTAACTCCCGCCTGAACCGAGAGGATCTTTTTCCTCACGTCATCAGATTTTTTTTTTTCATCATTTTTTTGTTGAGTATTCAACTCATTTTTGTAACTTTTTGTAATTTTTTGTCAAATTTTTGTAATTTTTTTCATCCATTTTTTATCACATTTTTGTCATTTTTTTGTCATTTTTTTGTCACATTTTTGTCATTTTTTGTCATTTTTTCGTCATTTTTTTAATCAATTTTTTGTCACATTTTTGTCACTTTTTGTAAATTTTTTGTCATTTTTTCACAATTTTTTTGTCACATTTTTTGTCTTTTTTTGTCACATTTTTGTCTTTGTCAATTTTTTAATCAATTTTTTTGGTCAAATTTTTATCACATTTTGTCATTTTTTCGTCATTATTTTTTTAATCAATTTTTTGTCATTTTTTTGTCATGTTTTTTAATTTTAAAAAAATCATTTTTGTCATTTTTTTGTCAAATTTTTGTAATTTTTTTCATCCATTTTTTATCACATTTTTGTCATTTTTTCGTCATTTTTTTGTCTTTTTTTGTCTTTTTTTAATCAATTTTTTGTCTTTTTTTGTCATTTTTTCGTCATTTTTTTAATAAATTTTTTGTCACATTTTTGTCACTTTTTGTAAATTTTTTGTCATTTTTTCACCATTTTTTTGTCACATTTTTTGTCTTTTTTTGTCACATTTTTGTCTTTGTCAATTTTTTAATCAATTTTTTTGGTCAAATTTTTATCAATTTTTTGTCATTTTTTCGTCAATTTATGTCAATTTCTTGTGACATTTTTGCCACTTTTTCCATCAATTTTTCGTCACTTTTTTATCAATGTTTTCTCACTTTTTTGTCACATTTCCATCATTGTTTTCATCTCAGTTTTGTTGCTATTTTCACAGCTTTTTTCCAAAAGCTTTTGGACTGGGGTAAAGCCAAACTGGAGAAAATGTGCTCGGTTCAGGTGGGAGTTAAGGGGTTAAGAAACATAAAAATGTGTAAAAAGTGTTTGCATTTTATCTTGTTCAAATCTTGGGTGAACAAGATCATTATCTCGGGGTAAAAAATATACATATATTTTTTTTTTCTAATTTTCTCATTCCCCGAGATAATGTGTGGTGTAAAAACACTGAAGTGAATTTTTTTAATACATTTTCATATTTCTTTTCAACCCCAAATTGTTTTTTGTCTGATGTCACTTCCAGGGCTCCGTACTCCGCACTCTTTGTATACTTTATATATAAACCTTTTGTATTTTGTCAAATTTGGAGTATTTATGAAAGACAAAAAGATAGAATATATGTATAATAATTTGATAATTCTGAGTGAATTTTATTTACATAGATGTAGATTTCTGAATGTAAATCCTTTTAAAAATGAACTGATGTCCTTGTATTAGTCTCTTAAAATTCTAGAATGTAAAAGTACCTTAAAACTATGTGAAAATTATGCCCTGATGTTTTTGTACCAAATGTTTATTTTTTTGGTTTATTTTTTTGTTTATTTTTTGATGCTGCTTAGATTTTCATGCACAGCAGTCATTTGTATTGCCTTTTTTGATGAAGATACATTGTCAATTGACTTTGCAATAAAATAAATACATTTAAAAAACTTCCAGGGCTCTGTACCCCCAAGACCTGCAAGTACTTTTTCTATACTTTACCGGCAAGGAACCAAACATGGTGACTTTTGCATTATTTTTATGCTACAACAGAAATAAACTTGTGTTATGACCCCCAATAACACTCTTAAGGCGAGACACGGCAGGTGAACAGGGAAAAAATGTATATTTACAGATATCAATTTGAAACTGTTGCTGTCGATCACTGGCATAAATGTGAGAAAAAAATACACTGCAAGTTTTCTGTCATTTTATCTTTTCATATAAAAACAAGGTGTTTTATGCCTAAAAATGCCCCAAATTTCCCATCTTTTCAGGGATGAAATCTGAATAATGGACAGAGCTACATTCAAATGTATGGTTTCATTTTATTGATGAATGAGTCGCCAAGACTTTCTCAGAGGGGATTTTGGATTTCTTGTTTAGTTTTAAAATAAGCTGTTTAATTTTCACCTTATTTTTTGACATTCAAAACTCAATAAATGGGGATTAAGGGATTAAATAATAAAAAAATCCCTCTGAAAAAATCTTCCAAATATTGTTCAGTCCAAGGCTGGAAAATGTGAAGTCTTTAGGTCCGACTGACGTGGACATAGTGTCGCCACAATGACAGAAAAATGTGTTTTGAGAAAAAGGCCCTTGAAATTGCAATGTCCCATATAAGTCTATGGGGGAACATTGAATCAGCGCAATATTTAAACATGTTATTGTGAAGATTAGTCATATTTTCTGTTTCCGGGTGAAAGCTTGTATGTTCAGAGACCAATTTGGCCCAAAACCTGAAAAGTTTTGCCTGTAGTGTCTCCCCTTAAGTTGAAATGATTTATTTCAGAGTATTTCAATGATGCCCTATACATGGTTAATATGGGGGGAGGGCCTTATAAGTTATAACTAACTTCTTCCTACTCCCTTTGAGCAGCACTAACCTCTTATGTTGTGAATAATTCTGTATTATATGTATACTATACCTGTATGCATCTGTTGCTCAAATAAACAAACTAAACTAATATGACTAATACACCCACATAAAAGCGTATTTTTCTGTATTTAGTGACTCTTCTTCTTCACAGTTATGATTTATTTATCGGAGTAAACCAGTGACGGTGAGTTGTATCTTCCCTCTAAGCTCCGGCAGCAGAATCAGCAGCATCAGCGTGAGCAGGTGAGGCAGACCTTTCAGTAAACCTGCTCCCCTGTTTGTTTGGAGGAGTGGTCGAGTGTAAAGTATATATGTGAAAGTGCTGAGCTGTTGTTTAGAGGAGACACAGAGGTGTTTTCACAACACAGACCGGTCCAGCCGCCGCTCTGCCCCCGATCGCTCACAGAAACTCACCTTTCACTCACATTTCAGCCACGCCCTCCCAGATGCTCTTTAATGCCCGACGCCCGGAGATGTTTCAGCAACACTCAGAGGGAGGGCAGGTTCACGAGGTCAGCGTGGGATCGGAAAAATAAACGTCAGAGCGAGAAACGATGCAGCTGAAAATGCCCGGGCTTTGTCAATCGCTTTATTATAAATAAAAACATGGAACAAACTTTATATTGACTATAATAAACAGGTAAAATCATCTTCGTCAAGTAAAACGTCAGACAAACATCTGGAAATACCTCTTGTTTTCCTTTTGTAGGAGGAAACATTGTAAAGTCGGGGCTCTGTGTCGACGGGAGCGGGACGGGACGCTGTGGTTTTAAATCCAGTCCAGTCCCGCTGTGGAAGTGACCAGGGGGAGGCGCTGTGGAGCAACGTTCATCCTCGTTAGTGCAGAGTGAGAGCTTAACTTTACGTCCGTCCCACTTTATTGCAAAGACTCATAATGCACAGGATTGAACTCGCGTCAGAAACTTTCAGAATCTTCCCTGATTGGTTGACTCCACTTCCTGTTTCCTGTTTCCTGTACGACTGTGGAAATGTTGATGCCACGGTCACCAGACTCGATCACTGGTCCAGCGCTGAGTTCAAGGCCAGGCTAACGGTTTAAAATGTCTCTGTCCCGGCTTTTTCGGCTTTTCATAATGTTCTACTCAGTGTCATACTGGTTTATATCGTTACATATATTTGTTATAATGACAAATCATAACAGTCAGCGCATTAGAATTAACTGTATCGCGATAAGTCCCAGATCAAGGCCTCTGTATCCTCTGTGACAAAAGTGTTTGATCCCAGGTCTAGTATTTATATTTTTAGGCTTGTAGTATTTGCATTCTCATACCGTAGCTGCACATTTACGTCTCTTCCTCCAAACCGTTCCAACAGGCGAACTCTGACTGAGGGCAACAGTTTGGACTCGTTGGTTTGTGGAAACATCGACCCTTCTTCTCGTTCCACTCCCTCGATGACAACCCCTAAAAGTCCCTCTACACACTCTGGACCGTGGCCTTGTATCTTCTCGTCCCGCTCCCTTGATGATAACCCCTAAAAGTCCCTCTACACGCTCTGGACCGTGGCCTTGTATCTTCTCGTCCCGCTCCCTTGATGACAACCCCTAAAAGTCCCTCTACACCAGGGGTCACCAACTTTGGGGCATGTCCAGTAGCCCTTGGGACTTTTTCTAAAGTGTAAAACACTTCATTTTCTTGAATCTAATTCTTAAAATTACAGTTATTTCGGTTCTTGTGACTCGGTATGAGTTTAAAATAAAGCTATTTTAATATAATATGGGGTCAATATCCTATAAGTGAACAGTGTACGTGTAAGTCTTTAGGATTTGTTTTTAACTGGTAGCCCTCGAACAACTTAATGCTCTTAAAGTAGCCCTCAGCTGAAATAAGGTTGGTGACCCCTGTTCTACACGCTCTGGACCGTGGCCTTGTATCTTCTCGTCCCGCTCCCTTGATGATCACCCCTAAAAGTCCCTCTACACGCTCTGGATCGTGGAAAGTCCCTCTACACGCTCTGCACCGTGGCCTTGTATCTTCTTGTCCCGTGGCCTTGTATCTTCTCGTCCCGCTCCCTCGATGATCACCCCTAAAAGTCCCTCTACACGCTCTGGACCGAGGCCTTGTATCTTCTCGTCCTGCTCCCTCGATGATCACCCCTAAAAGTCCCTCTACACGCTCTGGACCGAGGCCTTGTATCTTCTTGTCCTGCTCCCTCGATAATCACCCCTAAAAGTCCCTCTACACGCTCTGGACCGAGGCCTTGTATCTTCTCGTCCCACTCCCTCGATGACAACCCCTAAAAGTCCCTCTACACGCTCTGGACCGAGGCCTTGTATCTTCTCGTCCCGCTCCCTCGATGAAAACCCCTAAAAGTCCCTCTACACGCTCTGGACCATGGCCTTGTATCTTCTCGTCCCACTCCCTTGATGATCACCCCTAAAAGTCCCTCTACACGCTCTGGACCGTGGCCTTGTATCTTCTCGTTCCGCTCCCTTGATGACAACCCCTAAAAGTCCCTCTACACGCTCTGGACCGTGGCCTTGTATCTTCTCGTTCCGCTCCCTTGATGATAACCCCTAAAAGTCCCTCTACACGCTCTGGACCGTGGCCTTGTATCTTCTCGTTCCGCTCCCTTGATGATAACCCCTAAAAGTCCCTCTACACGCTCTGGACCGTGGCTTTGTATCTTCTTGTCCCACTCCCTCAATGATAACCCCTAAAAGTCCCTCTACACGCTCTGGACCGTGGCCTTGTATCTTCTCGTCCCGCTCCCTTGATGATAACCCCTAAAAGTCCCTCTACACGCTCTGCACCGAGGCCTTGTATCTTCTCGTCCCGCTCCCTCGATGACAACCCCTAAAAGTCCCTCTACACGCTCTGGACCGTGGCCTTGTATCTTCTCGTCCCGCTCCCTCGATGACAACCCCTAAAAGTCCCTCTACACTCTCTGCACCGTGGCCTTGTATCTTCTCGTCCCGCTCCCTCGATGACAACCCCTAAAAGTCCCTCTACACGCTCTGCACCGAGGCCTTGTATCTTCTCGTCCCGCTCCCTTGATGATCACCCCTAAAAGTCCCTCTACACGCTCTGGACTTAGCCTTGTATCTTCTCGTCCCGCTCCCTCGATGATCACCCCTAAAAGTCCCTCTACACGCTCTGGACCGTGGAAAGTCCCTCTACACGCTCCAGACCGTGGCCTTGTATCTTCTCGTCCCGCTCCCTTGATGACAACCCCTAAAAGTCCCTCTACACGCTCTGCACCGAGGCCTTGTATCACCTTGTCCCGCTCCCTCGTTGACAACCCCTAAAAGTCCCTCTACACGCTCTGGACCGTGGAAAGTCCCTCTACACGCTCTGCACCGTGGCCTTGTATCTTCTCGTTCCGAGGCCTTGTATCTTCTCGTCCCGCTCCCTCGATGATCACCCCTAAAAGTCCCTCTACACGCTCTGCACCGAGGCCTTGTATCTTCTCGTCCCGCTCCCTCGATGACAACCCCTAAAAGTCCCTCTACACGCTCTGGACCGTGGAACGTCCCTCTACACGCTCTGGACCGTGGCCTTGTAGCCCTCCTCCAGCCGCAGCTTCTCCGCCGCGCTCTCGCTGCTCGACGCCTGCACTTTGTCGAAGAAGCTGAAGTCGGCGATGTATCTGCCGGTGCCGGTGCTGAACAGGACGGGCTTGAACTCGTGGCCCCACAGGATCTCGCGGGGCACGTAGGAGGTGCGGCTCTGGCAGGTGGCGGCCGTCGACTCCATGGTGGCGTTGAGCGTGACCAGGAGCTCGAAGTCCGACGTCTCCAGGGTCTCGGCGCTGAGCCGGGACAGCGGGCTGCGCTCGTCCAGCACGTGGTAGAAGGTCAGGGGCAGGATGAGGAACGGGCACTCGCCGCTGGAGTCCATGTAGAAGTCCACGGACGTCTGGTGCACCTGGAGAAAGGAGCGGAGTCAGGGCAGACCTTTGTGACCAGGCGGCTGTTTGGACTTTCCATCACAGTGGCCTCTATGATGCTCCAGGATCAACTGTTTAAAGTTTGATCCATCCTGGAGCATCATCAACGCTCAAGAGTGTGAGACATAGTAATCGTAGAAATGCCTTTAGATCTAAATCGAGTGTTTCATTCCCATCAAAATGAGTATGGCATGGTATGACACGCCCGTTTCATGGCATTTATATCATTTCTGTAGTTTCTTTATCAAATTCTCGCCTTTCTGGGGCCCTAAGTTATTAAACAAAAACATTAAATTCAATAAAAAATTTGTAAAAACCTGTCCATTTTCCAGATTTTGTCACAGAAAATATTAGATTATTGTTAGAGCCGTGTATCGTTTGTTAAGTGGTGACGTCACGGCTCGACTTCCGGATCCGCAGATGCGCGAGAAACTACAAAAAACTCTTTAATCCCACAATCAATTATTCTGATACTCAACAGAGAGTGACTGGACATACTTATTTCTCAGACTCATTAGCCAAAATTGCTGCATCTACTGCTAAAAAAGTAATATTTACCTAAATCGGCACTTCCGGTTTAGCGGAGATAAATGCTAACGGCGCGACGCTAACCCCGGAAGTAGTGACTTTAGTAAATATTGCTTTTTTAGCAGTAGGTGCGGCATTTTTGGCTAACGAGTCTGAGAAATAAGTAGGTTCAGCAACTCTCTGTTGAGTTTCAGAAATATTGATGGATGTTTTTAAGACTTTTTTTGTTTTTTTCTCGCATATTTCTGCCGGTCTGCTAGTACCGGAAGCGGAGGTCGTGACGTCACACTTAACAAACGTATCTCCGCAGCTGCTAAATCCACCCAAAAAAAAAAAAAAAAAAAAAAAAAATCTGCTAAATCCCATTGGTCACCTCTGGTTATTTTAAAATACACAAGTAAATACAAATAAATTTCAATAAATTTAAGAAAAGCTGTTGAATCCCACATGTCATCTCTGGTTATTTAAAAATAAGTAAATAAATAAATAAAAGCTGCTGAATCCCTCACCTGGGTCTTCTCGCCCTCCTCCGTGACGTTGGCGCACAAGAGCTTCCCCGTCAGCTGGCACTGGATGAGCAGGCTCTTCCTCATGTTAGCCACGCGGACCATCAGGCAGCGCTGCCCGCGGTGCTGGCACACCACCGCCACCTGGCTGAACTTGATGGTCTCCGAGCGCTTCTTGGGCCGCGCCAGCTTGGCCAGGAAGGCGCCGGTGACGAAGATCTCCGCCAGGCCCGTGATGACCAGCTGCGCCACCAGGGTGAAGATGGCGAGCGGGCACTCCTCGGAGATGTAGCGGTAGCCGTAGCCGATGGTGGTCTGCGACTCCAGGGAGAAGAGGAAGGCGCCGGTGAGCGTGTGCACGTTCTGGAGGCAGCCCGTGTAGTTCGTGCTCAGGCCGGGCTCCATGTCGCCGTTGCCCACGGCGATGACGTAGAAGATGACGCCGAAGAGGAACCAGGTGAGGACGAAGGTGGAGGCGAACAGCGTGAGCTTGTAGCGCCACTTCATGTCCACCACCGTGGTCCACAGGTCGTGCAGGTACAGCTTCACCATGCCCTCCACGTTGTCGATGCGCACGTTGTTGTGGCCGTCCTTGGACACGATGCGCCGCAGCACGGGCTTCAGCCTCGCCGCCATCTTGGTTCTCAGCTCTCACGCTCGGTCGGGGGAAGGGCTGGTTCTGGTTGGCATCGCACGGTCGACTCTGAGCGGCAAACAGCGGGTTAGAGTAAGGTTAAGCTCAACGGAATTTCTCACCGGGTTGAGTTTCCGCTGGTCACGGAGACGTCTCCTGGAGATGAGGCGAGTCTCCAGGAAGAATCGGGGAAAACTAACAGGTTCGACCTCGATTTCACCTGAGACGTTTCCAAGTCTCTGGATGGTCTCTGAGAGGTTTGCGTGGTCTTAAGCAACTATTTGTTATCCTCAACCTGTGGCGTTTCTGTGACGTCCCTGCATTGTCTCCGAGACCTGTCAGATACTTGAAAAAGTCTGAAATCAAACCTGTTTGTTTTGACCGAGACTACCTGGAGACACTCGCCTCGTCTCCAGGAGACGTTATGGAGACATCTCTGTGACCCGCAGCAACTCGAGTCTCCAGTTGGTCTCCAGGCCGGCGTGACAGGCCCTTAAAGGAGCCTGGTCCAAACTCATCTCAAACTTTCCTAATGCATTTACAACATCAACATTCGTCACAGGGAGTTTAAACCAGGTTTCACAACTTTCAGGAAATAAAAAAAAAAATGCTGATACTAGCCTGACATTTTATGACTGTTTAAAAGGCTTTAAAACCATACCATTTGGGAATAATGTTGGCTTTTACCATATACTCAAGGACAAAACAAATGTTATTCCAATAACAGAAAATAAAAAAAAATCAAGGATCGCTCCTTTAAGGCTGGTGGATGTAAAAAAAAAAAGAACACACGAGGCTCCGTCTGTTTGAGTCCGAACAGAAAGTGGTTTGGGCCAGATTGATGCTAATGAGGTGGTGCTGCTAAGATAAGATTAGTTTAGGCATGTTTCTAACAGTCTAAACTTATTTCTTATGTGAAAACTATAATAATAACAATTTAGCTGCTTATAAATGAGAAACAAAAGATGAAGTGTTAAAAAAATATGAACAAATGATTTGAATTATATGATATTAGTGCGTATTTGACCTTGACCTAAAGAGGATAAACAATTTGGAGAAAAAACTAAACTTTCTCTAATTATTCAAAAACTACTTTAACAAATGCTGAATTTTGAATATAGTTTTCTACTAAATAAAGATACAAAGACATGGAGATGAGCAAAGTGGTTCAACAGCCCATAAATACATGAATAATGGAGAATGCTAACATGATGCTTCATGTGCTAATGCTAACGCTAGCTAGCACTAGCTATGACTGCCGTTTTTTTGCTTTTACTGAACAATCTGCTGTGAATAAACATCCATATGGACCTGATTTAGACTTTATTTGTATGTGATAAATAAGTTCATATTTAACCATAAAACGGCTAAAAAGAGTGAAAAATTGTGTTTCCTAAAAGATTGTGTTTTCCCCCTCGGCGAAGCCCCGCCCCCTTCTATGACGCGATGCCGTCTGTATCTATGTCACTTCCTGTCGATGTCCAATAAGGAAGTGAAACGATAAACTTCACAAAAATGGTCAAACTAAAGAAAACTGTGTATAATCTTTAGCAAAATCTTAAATATATTTGTGTTGATTATGTTTTAGGACAAATAAAAAAATAATAATAAAATAAAATAAAATATAAAATATGACCCTGTCCAGGATATACAACCACGAGTGCATTGATATATTATTTGAAATACAAATTGCTAATTTCCTCCGTCAAAAGACATCTGCGGAAATAGCAAAATATACATAAATAATATGTACAACATGCAGAAACTATTCACAACAAGATACATACAATTATGTACAATGTAAAATAGTATGCAAAAAAAACAAATGCAATATCTTATCCACAACCAGTGTAGACAGTAGATTGGACCAACAAGTAATATTTTCAGCGGCAGAAAACTTCAACTGAATTATATCTCTATTTTTTTTAATTTTATTTATCTTCTTTTTTTCCTTTTTTTCTGTTCTGTTTTGATCCTTCCTTAAGGAATTGCCTTCAGTGTATCTGTTTTTGGGTGTCATTAACGGATATGATGCCCATCTCAAGGGGGATTGGGGAAAAGAAATAGGGAACAAAATGTGCTCTGCCTGTAAACTGATAAAACTGTAAATGCAGTAATGGCATCGCACCAATAAAAAGTTTATCAAAAACTTGTGTCTAACGTGTCAAATGCACTTTAAGTAACTTTTCGAAGTAACTGTACTCAAGTAAAGCACAGATCCTCATAAACTGTGTAAATGCAGTAAAAGTACTTACTGTTTTCTGATCACCTTGACACGTTTCCTTCAGTTCTGATTCAATCTGCAAACATTAAAGTCCATTAAAGTCCACACAGGAAACAAGAACAAAAGCCGCCTCACTTTTATTGTCTCTTATTGCCTTTTATTGCGCTGGTTGAAGGATCAGGTCACGCAGAGGACAAATCTCTCCCCGGGGAAAACAAAAACAACCAAACCTTTTCTCCAACACTGTGCACATGTTTGAAAAAGTAAGAGGACAGAACATGACTGTGGTTTATCGAACACGGAGGGAAAGTGTAGATAAAAGTGAACTCCGCGGTGTCGTCGGAGCAAACGTCCTTCAGGATCAGACACTTCCAGTTACTCAGTGACACATTAACGCAAGGACCAGGAGATCATTACGGGGAGGGAAAAAAAATACAAAACAACTATGACGGAGGTGAGAAAACACACTGAGATTCACCAGAAACGATTCACGGACCACTGAATGTGAGGTCTGGTCCAGTTTGAGATCATTTTCTCACCAACAGAAGCAGCACATTCCTCCATAGTTCAGATTCATGAGGGGAAAATGAAGGTAAAAGTCAAACGATCTTACTTCAAGTGGAATTCATGCTTTTGTCTCATCTTAGATTTGCTCAAATTCAACACAAACGGTCTTAATTCAAGCGATTTTAAGTGAAAATATCATGAAGTAGCTACGTTTGTCTTTGTTCATGAGGCAGAAGATTAAAAACATCAAGTAAATCAAGAAGAATAAATCTTAATATTGTCTTAACTATAAAAACGAGCCTCATGGAAAGATCTCTTGGAACTAGAGACTCGACTCAAGGACAAATGTAGTTATTTAAAGATCATTAGTTCAGGAACAGGGATATGGTTAAGGTTTAAGGACTAGTTTTTCATATTTTCAGACACATTATCAGATCAATGTTGTGAAAGTCAGATGTTAGGATAGTGGTGAAAGAGTGAAGAGGTGGAGGTGGAAGTTGAGGAGATGGAAAGTGTGAGCAGGTGCTGGTTCTCACCTCAGTGTTCTCTCCTCCTCGTCACCGCGGCTGAACTTTAACTCGGGCTGAAGAGCGACAGATTATAAACCCGTGAGAGTCCTGGCTCCCCCCCTCACCTGGACACGCCCCCTCACCTGGACACGCCCCCTCACCTGGACACGCCCCCTGTGAGGAAGCTGGCCACAAGCGGTCGAAATGGGCAGGCAGACTGACAATAAATATAGCTCTTACCGGACATTTATTTTTGCAAGACCAACAGAACTTCTCTACAAAATGGCCCCCAGTGACTAGAAGCAGTCAGGTTTTATACTTCCCCCTAATGGGGAAAGGACCTCCCACCGGAAAGTACCATTAGCCAGGGGGCGGACTGGCTATGTGTCCATTCTGGAAGAGCACAGAAGGGCCGCCGGTCCCGCCTCAACCGAGCTTTACCCAAACCTAAAAGCTAAAAAGAAAAGCATCAAAATAGCGAGAAAAAGAGGATGAAAAGTCAACAAAAACATGAGAAAAACACAACAAAAAATGATAGAAAAAATGATTAAAAAAACAACAAAAATATGATGTGGCGACGTGACGAAAAGTTTCCATCACTTTTGTAGGTCTTAGCTTTCAAATGAGGCGTTACATTGTTGCTCTCCAGTCGAGAAGCTTTTAGATTTGGGTAAAGCCCAGTATATAAAAAAACATGAATCTAACAGGAATTCCCTGGAGTATGGTGCACCACAAGGTTCAATTTTGGGACCTTTATTATTTATTATTTATATTAATGATTTTGCTTCTGTTTCTACGACCACCTTTTCCGTTCTTTTTGCTGATGATGCCAGTCAAAAAATATTGGCTTTACCCCAATCAAAAAGATTCTTGGGAAAAAAACACCAAAACAGCCACAAAAAATGAGAAGAAAACAAGGATGTAAACGCAACAAAAATGTGATAAAAATTCAACAAAAAAATTACAAAAATTCAACAAAAATGTGACAAAAAATCAACAAAAATGTGACAAAAATTCAACAAAAATGTGACAAAAATTCAACAAAAAAGTGACAAAAATTCAACAAAAATGTGACAAAAATTCAACAAAAAAGTGACAAAAATTCAACAAAAAAGTGACAAAAAATCAACAAAAATGTGACAAAAATTCAACAAAAATGTGACAAAAATTCAACAAAAAAGTGACAAAAAATCAACAAAAATGTGACAAAAATTCAACAAAAATGTGACAAAAATTCAACAAAAAAGTGACAAAAAATCAACAAAAATGTGACAAAAATTCAACAAAAAAGTGACAAAAATTCAACAAAAATTCAACAAAAATGTGACAAAAACTCAACAAAAATGTGACCAAAATTGAAAAAAAAAATTAAAATAAATTTCAAATGAGGCGTTACACAGGCCTATATAATGGCCAAAGAGGACAGAATGCATTTGGTTTAGGCGGGGGGTAAGAGGTTAAAATATGTATTTGTGGAAGCGCGCAATTACGCTAATTTGGGCCAGGCTGGTCAGAGTCCAGGGCTGTCATAAACTAGTCCAGGGTGTCGCCTCCCCCCACATAAACATGAGTCTCTGGGGCCAAGTTTTTACTGTTTTCTTCTTAAGCAATGATAACGAGGACAAAAAAATGCCACTGTCGGTCAGTCGTCTTTCATTCATATTGTGAGTACATTGTTACATGTTGTAGTACTGCATAATTCTACTTCGGTATTCAAAATGGCCGCCAGAACTATGCGTGATGTCACTGGAAACGCTTGTATAAATGAAGACGTTTCTGACGATTGGAACAATGATGAGGCCCTATGTCAGAAATCCTGAAACATTCCTGTCTGAGAGCCAATTCTGTTTCATTGACTCTCATTTTTTTGTCAAATTTTTATCAGATTTTTGTCATTTTTTTATCACATTTTTTGTCATTTTTGGTCATTTTTTTTGTCATTTTTTTGTCATTTGTTTTGTCACATTTTTGTCATTTTTGTGTCATTTTTTGGTCATTTTTTGGTCATTTTTTGTCACATTTTTTATCACATTTTTTTGGTCATTTTTGGTCATTTTTTGTCATTTTTGTGTCATTTTTGTGTCATTTTTGTGTCATTTTTTGTAATTTTTTTGTAATTTTTTTGTCATTTTTTGTCACATTTTTTTGTCACATTTTTTGGTCACATTTTTTGTCACATTTTTGTCATTTTTTGTCACATTTTTTGTCATTTTTTTGTCAATGTTTTCTCACTTTTTTGTCACATTTCCATCATTGTTTTCGTCTCAGTTTTGTTGCTATTTTCACAGCTTTTTTCCAGAAGCTTTTGGATTGGGGTAAAGCCAAACTGGAGAAAATGTGCTCGGTTCAGGTGGGAGTTAAGGGGTTAAAGCAGACACTGTTTAATCATTCCTGTGATTTTAATAAAGATCATTGACTCTTGTGTAAAAGGCAGCGTCGGCCTCAGAGCTGAGTCTTCGTGCTGGTTCTCTGGTGTTTGTGTTTGACTCTGTGCTTCGTGTAAACCTCGCGAAACACCGGCGACCGCAGAACCGGCCTCTTCGCCACCGTATGAATGAAAACCTTCTGTTGTTGGTGTCAATAACGGTGACAAGCATCTGTTTGGTCTCACAACAATCCTAAAATCTGACTCCGCCCACACGCGGGCAGTAAACACAGAGTTACACACACGATCTTTAATCCAGAGGAACTCGCAGACAGAAGCTTTAAGTTCATGAGACGGACTGGGTTAGAGTTAAGGCCTCGTTCTCCTTTTCCACCATCTTCACTAAACTGCTGCAGTTCAGTGAGATCCAGGGGGTGCACTCACTTATTCCTCCCTGTCCTGTGAATGTTATGGCCAATAAAAATATGATGAAATGTAAATGTTTGGGTGGTGTTAGTTAAAGCAGACACTGCTGAACCCCTTAACTCCCGCCTGAACCGAGCACATTTTCTCCAGTTTGGCTTTACCCCAGTCCAAAAGCTTCTGGGAAAAAGGTGTGAAAATAGCGACAAAACTGAGACGAAAACAATGATGGAAATGTGACAAAAAAGTGAGAAAACATTGACAAAAAAATGACAAAAATTTGATGAAAAATTGATGAAAAAAATGTGACAAAAAATGACCAAAAAATGTCAAAAATGTAAAAAAAAATGACAAAAAATTTATAAAAAATTGATGAAAAAATAAAAAAATGTGACAAAAAAAGTGAAAAAAATGTGACAAAAAATGACAAAAAAATGATTAAAAAATTGATGAAAAAATGAAAAAAATGACAAAAAATGTGACAAAAAACTAACAAAAATTTCAAAACATTTCACAAAAATGACAAAAAAATGTGATAAAAAATTGACAAAAAATGACAAAAATTTGATAAAAAATTGATAAAAAATTGATGAAAAAAATGACAAAAAAATAATTAAAAATTGATGAAAAATGAAAAAAATGTGACAAAAAAGTGACGAAAATTTGATGAAAAAGTGAGAAAAAAAATGACCAAAAAATGTAACAAAAAATGACAAAAAAATGATGAAAAATTGATTTAGAAATGAAAAAATGACAAAAATGTGACAAAATGTGACAAAAAAATAACAAAAATGTGATAGAAATTTGACAAACTTTTTTCACAAAAATGACAAAACTGTGACAAAAAATGACAAAAAAGTTACAAAAATGAATTGAATGCCCAACAAAAAAATGATGGAAAAAAAATGTGATGACGTGAGGAAAAAGATCCTCTCGGTTCAGGCGGGAGTTAAGAGGTTAATCATTCCTGTGACTTTAATAAAGATCAGACACATTTATGACCAATTTAAGCAGAAATGTGAGAAAGTCCAACCGTTGTTCTCACTTTCTCCTCCCACTGTAACGTCTAAGGCCTCCAGACGCTTCAGACTCTGCTTCAGACCCGTCTGTCTCTCTGGCCCTCCTCGTTTGAAAGCTAAGAACCTCTGGGCGGAGCGTTCACACGTCCCGCTCTCGTCTCTGCGGCGCTGACCTGCTTCGGGGGCCCCTGGGGTGTGTCCTGTGGGGCCCCTGGGCGGGTCACTCAGACAGGTGTAAGAGGAGCGCGGGCGGGGCCTGAGGGGGGGGGGTCCCGTGGGGAGGGGCCCGGACAATACGACCACGATAAGACCTGAGACTGATTCAGTTTCACTCTCACACGTTTACAGGGCCGGACAGAGAACACATGGGGGGGGGGTGGGTGAACACGTATGGAAATGGACGAACTGATTTGTAGAATGGTTTTGTTGATGGAGTTTGATGAACTGACATGTTTTTATGGTACGCCTCATTACTCAGCCGCGCGGCCACAAGAGCAGCACTGCCTTGTTTTTGCTGACGTCGTATTAATGAATTCCTCGATACAAACCTGGCGAGTCGAGGGGCGTGTCGAGGGGCGTGTCTTATGCATCACTGTCAAGCTTTCTATAAGTCAATGTGGGCTGAGCTTGAAAAAGCCAAAAGTAGATGGAGGACAGAGGCTCAACTCGGCTTCATTACGTCTTTTTATTTTCTAGACTTTGTTGTTTCACAGCAGCAGCAGCAGGTTGAAAACCTTGGAAAAGAAAATACAATAAATAAAAAGTATTAAGGCTATGAATGCCGTTTTAAACAGATTTTACCAGAGCACAATTTTAGCTGTAGCTTATGAACAATGATTCACAAATGATAACTAGAGATTACAAACCAACAATGTCTCCATACTCTTCCTTGCATTGACCTTTGATTGTGAGGCAACAATGCCACACACCTGTCCAAGTGGTGCTAATCAATCACAGGGCCTCCCTTCCTGACACCTTCCACTCAGGTCTCAGTGAGGGACCTTCCACTCGGCCTCAGTGAGGGACCTTCCACTCGGCCTCAGTGAGGGACCTTCCACTCGGCCTCAGTGAGGGACCTTCCACTCTGCCTCAGTGAGGGACCTTCCACTCAGTCTCAGTGAGGGACCTTCCACTCAGCCTCAGTGAAGGACCTTCCACTCAGCCTCAGTGAGGGACCTTCCACTCAGCCTCAGTGAAGGACCTTCCACTCGGCCTCAGTGAGGGACCTTCCACTCAGCCTCAGTGAAGGACCTTCCACTCGGCCTCAGTGAAGGACCTTCACTCAGGCTTCAGTGAGGGACCTTCCACTCTGTCTCAGTGAAGGACCTTCCACTCGGCCTCAGTGAAGGACCTTTCACTCAGGCCTCAGTGAAGGACCTTCACTCAGGCTTCAGTGAGGGACCTTCCACTCTGTCTCAGTGAAGGACCTTCCACTCGGCCTCAGTGAAGGACCTTCCACTCAGGCCTCAGTGAGGGACCTTCCACTCGGCCTCAGTGAAGGACCTTCCACTCGGCCTCAGTGAAGGACCTTCCACTCGGCCTCAGTGAAGGACCTTCCACTCAGGCCTCAGTGAAGGACCTTCCACTCAGCCTCAGTGAGGGACCTTCCACTCGGCCTCAGTGAAGGACCTTCCACTCAGCCTCAGTGAGGGACCTTCCACTCAGCCTCAGTGAAGGACCTTCCACTCAGCCTCAGTGAGGGACCTTCCACTCAGCCTCAGTGAAGGACCTTCCACTCAGCCTCAGTGAAGGACCTTCCACTCAGCCTCAGTGAGGGACCTTCCACTCAGCCTCAGTGAAGGACCTTCCACTCAGCCTCAGTGAGGGACCTTCCACTCAGCCTCAGTGAGGGACCTTCCACTCAGCCTCAGTGAGGGACCTTCCACTCGGCCTCAGTGAAGGACCTTCCACTCGGCCTCAGTGAGGGACCTTCCACTCAGCCTCAGTGAGGGACCTTCCACTCGGCCTCAGTGAGGGACCTTCCACTCGGCCTCAGTGAAGGACCTTCCACTCAGGCCTCAGTGAGGGACCTTCCACTCGGCCTCAGTGAGGGACCTTCCACTCAGGTCTCAGTGAGGGACCTTCCACTCAGGCCTCAGTGAGGGACCTTCCACTCAGGCCTCAGTGAGGGACCTTCCACTCGGCCTCAGTGAGGGACCTTCCACTCAGGTCTCAGTGAGGGACCTTCCACTCGGCCTCAGTGAGGGACCTTCCACTCAGGCCTCAGTGAGGGACCTTCCACTCAGGCCTCAGTGAGGGACCTTCCACTCAGGCCTCAGTGAGGGACCTTCCACTCGGCCTCAGTGAAGGACCTTCACTCAGGCCTCAGTGAGGGACCTTCCACTCAGCCTCAGTGAAGGACCTTCCACTCGGGCCTCAGTGAGGGACCTTCCACTCGGCCTCAGTGAGGGACCTTCCACTCGGCCTCAGTGAAGGACCTTCACTCAGGCCTCAGTGAGGGACCTTCCACTCAGCCTCAGTGAGGGACCTTCCACTCAGGCCTCAGTGAGGGACCTTCCACTCAGGCTTCAGTGAGGGACCTTCCACTCGGCCTCAGTGAAGGACCTTCACTCAGGCCTCAGTGAGGGACCTTCCACTCGGCCTCAGTGAAGGACCTTCACTCAGGCCTCAGTGAGGGACCTTCCACTCAGCCTCAGTGAGGGACCTTCAGGCCTCAGTGAGGGACCTTCCACTCAGCCTCAGTGAGGGACCTTCACTCAGGCCTCAGTGAGGGACCTTCACTCAGGCCTCAGTGAGGGACCTTCCACTCAGGCCTCAGTGAGGGACCTTCCACTCAGGTCTCAGTGAGGGACCTTCCACTCAGGTCTCAGTGAGGGACCTTCCACTCTGCCTCAGTGAAGGACCTTCCACTCAGCCTCAGTGAAGGACCTTCCACTCAGGCCTCAGTGAGGGACCTTCCACTCAGGTCTCAGTGAGGGACCTTCCACTCAGGCCTCAGTGAAGGACCTTCCACTCAGCCTCAGTGAGGGACCTTCCACTCTGCCTCAGTGAAGGACCTTCCACTCAGGCCTCAGTGAGGGACCTTCCACTCAGGCCTCAGTGAGGGACCTTCCACTCAGCCTCAGTGAGGGACCTTCCACTCAGCCTCAGTGAGGGACCTTCACTCAGGCCTCAGTGAGGGACCTTCCACTCAGGCCTCAGTGAAGGACCTTCCACTCAGCCTCAGTGAGGGACCTTCCACTCAGCCTCAGTGAGGGACCTTCACTCAGGCCTCAGTGAGGGACCTTCCACTCGGCCTCAGTGAGGGACCTTCCACTCAGCCTCAGTGAGGGACCTTCCACTCGGCCTCAGTGAAGGACCTTCCACTCAGGCCTCAGTGAGGGACCTTCCACTCAGCCTCAGTGAGGGACCTTCCACTCAGCCTCAGTGAGGGACCTTCACTCAGGCCTCAGTGAGGGACCTTCCACTCAGGCCTCAGTGAGGGACCTTCCACTCAGCCTCAGTGAGGGACCTTCACTCAGGCCTCAGTGAGGGACCTTCCACTCGGCCTCAGTGAGGGACCTTCCACTCAGGCCTCAGTGAAGGACCTTCCACTCAGGCCTCAGTGAAGGACCTTCCACTCAGGCCTCAGTGAAGGACCTTCCACTCGGGCCTCAGTGAAGGACCTTCCACTCGGGCCTCAGTGAAGGACCTTCCACTCAGCCTCAGTGAGGGACCTTCCACTCAGGCCTCAGTGAAGGACCTTCCACTCGGGCCTCAGTGAAGGACCTTCCACTCGGGCCTCAGTGAAGGACCTTCCACTCAGCCTCAGTGAGGGACCTTCCACTCAGGCCTCAGTGAAGGACCTTCCACTCAGCCTCAGTGAAGGACCTTCCACTCAGGCCTCAGTGAGGGACCTTCCACTCGGCTTCAGTGAGGGACCTTCCACTCAGCCTCAGTGAGGGACCTTCCACTCGGCTTCAGTGAGGGACCTTCCACTCAGGCCTCAGTGAAGGACCTTCCACTCAGCCTCAGTGAAGGACCTTCCACTCGGCTTCAGTGAGGGACCTTCCACTCAGGCCTCAATGAAGGACCTTCCACTCAGCCTCAGTGAGGGACCTTCCACTCGGCTTCAGTGAGGGACCTTCCACTCAGGCCTCAGTGAAGGACCTTCCACTCAGCCTCAGTGAGGGACCTTCCACTCGGGCCTCAGTGAAGGACCTTCCACTCAGCCTCAGTGAGGGACCTTCCACTCAGGCCTCAGTGAGGGACCATCCACTCAGGCTTCAGTGAGGGACCTTCCACTCAGCCTCAGTGAAGGACCTTCCACTCAGGCCTCAGTGAGGGACCTTCCACTCAGGCCTCAGTGAGGGACCTTCCACTCGGCCTCAGTGAGGGACCTTCTGAGGTTCACTCAACAGAGAAATTGGAGCTGTGACTTTCAGCTCGTTCTCTCCCTCTCGATCTGCACAGCCCATGCAGTGGCAAAAATCACAAGTTCAACTGATCACACTTTTAAATAAATAAAAGGTTTATGAGTTTACAAAGTAATTCAGATTCAAATATGTCGTATTTACATGATATCATTTAGCTTCTTCAAACTCACAAGTGAGAACTTTTCCTCCCAATAAAATCATATTAAGTCTCACTGTCGTTTTCTTTTTCATTAATAAACGTCTATATGACGATAAAGTTGTTCAAATGAACTCTTAGGTCCTAAATAAACACGGAACTGTAGTTGTTTGGTGTGTTGCTCGTGGGACGGCTCTCAGTGTAACACACACCTGTTAAGTGTGGTGTGGATGCAGACTCGCTGAGAAGGAGCTTTTCTCCCCCTCACTGAGGGTCCATTTCGGACAGAACACTCCGGGCACGAGCAGACTGAGTGTTGGGGGAGGGAGGAGGGAGCGGCTTCAGAAAGGCCCACAGTTCACGTGTCAGAGCGCCCTCTGCTGCTCAACTGAACTATAACCACAACATTCACTTTGGACAGCACAATCACACATGAAGTAGATACGATTAAAGCAGAACTCTCTCCTCTGGATTTCTCACACACGGGGAGAGCGTTGATCTGCTGCTGTGACTCCGTGGTCCTGAATCCACAGGAGGAGCCGAGACAAAGACAGACTCTCTCTCGTGTCGTTCCACAGACACTGACTGAGATTCTGGATCTCACCTGGGCTGGTCCAGCACACACTGTGGTTCTAAGATGAACAAAGAATGATCTGATGAAGGCTGTGCCCAAACTTCATCCATCCATCCATCCATCCATCCATCCTCTTCCACTTCTCCGTTTCCGGGTCGTGGGGGCAGCTGTTGGAGTTGCTCAAATCACAGTGCACCAGCCCCTATTTCTCCACCTGCAGGTGGTGGGTCCACAGAAGGACGGCCTCACGATTCTAACCGGGCCCGTTGGTCTCTCATAAGGAGCTTCTGAACCGCTCTTTGTCTGACCCGTCACCTGGACCTGTTTGCCCTGGGAGACCCCCGACAACAGAGCTCCAGGATCATTCAGGTGCTCAAACCCTCCACCACATTAAGGTGCCGGTTCCCGCTGTCTCCCACACAGGAAATGACCATATTTGGATCACAACGTCATCTCAGTCACAGCCTTTCCTGCTACACGTGGATACCAAACCTGTATGTGTGAGGGAAGAAGCGCGAGAAAGACCTGGGAGACTCAGACATGATGGAGGGATAAAATAAAGAGTTTTCTGTAAATGATGGTGAATCTCTGCTGATGTTTTGTATTTATTTATTTGATTTGTCACGTGAAACATCAAACACAGGAAATAAAAGAACGATCCGATCGATCCAAACTTAAAAAAGGAGACATAATAAATCATTTAAGTTCGTTTTGTCCTGTCAGGTCACACTCACTGGCAGCACGAGGCCTGAGCGTGGGGGGGGGGGGGGCCCGCGGGGGGGTCAGGAGGAGCGTGGGGGGCCGGCGGGGCAGGCCCGGAGGATCCCCCGCAGCACCTTGTAGTCGCTGAGGGACTGTCCGTCTTTGGGGGGGAAGCAGGGGCCGCGCTCGGTGCCGTAGGCGGAGGGGAAGCGCAGCACCCACAGGCCGTCGGGGGGCAGCGCCACCTCGGGCTGCTCCGGGTGGAAGAGCGGGCAGGGAGGGGGCCCCGGCTGCACCTGCACAGGAGAGAAGATCACTTTACACGCGGGGTCAGAACAACAAAGACAAAACGTGAGGCCTAAACTAAATATGTAGTCTATCGTTTCACTTTCTCATCAGACAAAGTGACGTTTCCGAACCTCGTCACAAACATAAAAAACTTAAATAACTATGATTTAACCTCTTAACTCCCGCCTGAACCAAGAGGAGCTTTTTCCTCACGTCAGATTTTTTTTCCATCATTTTTTTGTTGGATATTCAACTCATTTTTGTAACATTTTTTTTTTCATTTTTTTGACCATTTTTTGTATTTAAAAAAAAAAAAAAAATTATCACATTTTCGTCCTTTTATCAAATTTTTGTCATTTTTTCGTCCATTTTTTTGTATTATTTTTTTCAAACTTTTTATCACATTTTTGACAAAAATGTGATACAATTTTGAAAAAAAAATGACAATAAAATGACCAAAATTTTTTTTGTCATTTTTTTGTCACATTTTAATCACATTTTTGCCAATTTTTTGTCATTTATTTGTGAATTTTGTGTCAAATTTTTTATCAAATTTTTATCATTTTTTTTGTCTTTTTTTTTGGTCATTTTTTGTCAATTTTTTTTTAATTTTTTGTTACATTTTTGTCATTTTCTTGTCAAATTTTTTCAATTATTTTTTAATTTTTTGGTCACATTTTTGTCATTTTTTCATCAATTTTTTGTCACTTTTTTTGTCAATGTTTTCTCACTTTTTTGTCACATTTCCATCATTGTTTTCGTCTCAGTTTTGTTGCTTTTTTCACAGCTTTTTTCCAGAAGCTTCTGGACTGGGGGTAAAGCCAAACTGGAGAAAATGTGCTCGGTTCAGGTGGGGGTTGAGGGGTTAAACCACACACAGACATTATCCTCCAGATATAACTACAGAAGGGTTCAATCTGCCTGTTACTGACTAAATGAACAGAGTAAACTTTGTCCTGCATGTTGTTGTTGTTGTTGTTGTCTAAAGAGGCTACAGCGCCCCCTGTGTGTCAGTTATTGACATCCCTCCTGTGTCGCCGGTACCTGAGGGCTGAGCGTGACCTCCAGCGGCGCGTCGGGCACCAGGATGAAGAGGTGGGACAGCTGGGCGAGGTGCACCTTGATGCCCCGGCCCTGTGAGGGCGAGGGCACGTAGAGGGGCATGTCGGTGCTCAGGACCCTGGAGGCCGGCTCTTTGGCGCCGCCGGGCCCCAGCACCTTCATGATCTTCTCGGGGCCGGAGCTGATGAAGCGGCGGCCTCTGCCGTCCTCGTACGCGAAGCCCACGTACAGACGGGCCACGTCGTCGCGGCGCCGGCTGCGGCCCGGCCCGGGGCCCCCGCGTTTCCCCGACACGCTCTTATTGGGCACAGGCCACAGTCCGGAACTGTCCAGGGACTCGGACAGGCCCTCGTCCTCGGAGCGCGAGCGGATCACCAGGTCCCAGGGCAGCAGGAAGGAGGAGCCCGGCAGGAAGCCCGGCTGCTCCAGCCCCACGTGGCAGTTGTAGACTTTGGCAGGGCCCAGTTTGAGCAGGGACCAGCTGGAGAACTTGGGCAGGAGGCCTTTGGGGCAGCCCGAGTGCATCATGCCCGGCAGGTACTCCACGGTGGAGGGCTGGCGGTCCAGCAGACTGGGCCTCTTCTGCTGCGGGGCCTCAGGGGCTTCTCCCTCCCCAAAGTGCTCCAGGCTGTCGGTGGAGTGTCCCAGGCTCAGGGCCAGGCTCAGGCTGGGGTCTCCGGGAGTGTGGCTCTTCTCCTCCCCGGGGACCATCGCCCTGGGGCCCCTTGTCAGGCTCACAGGCCGGAGCGGGGTCTGGAGTGCTGGGCTCAAACACGGGGAAGTCCAGACGTTCCAGCTTCCCACAGCACTTCTCCTCCAGCGCCTGCCGGGACAGAGAGATTAACGACCAGTGTGGGACAAACACCTACACACGATGACCAGTGTGGGACAAACGACAGACACCCTCACACTTACACAGAGACCGCCTGAACCAAGAGCATTTTCTCCAGTTCAGCTTTACCCAAACCCTGTAGGCCAGTGTAACACCTCATTTGAAAGCTAAGACCTACAAAACTAAATTGATCTTTTTCCTCACATCATCAGATTTTTTTTCATCACTGTTTTTGTTGGGCAGTCATCTCATTTCTGTCAAATTTTCGTGACTTTTTTGTCACTTTTTCGTCCATTTAAAAAAAAAACAATTCGGCAATTTTTTCGATTTTTTTTGGTAAATTTTTTGTCAAATTATTCGCATATTCTGGTCAAATTCTTATCACTTTTTCGTCCATTTAAAAAAAAAAATGTGTCCATTTTTTGTGACTTTTTCATCATTTTTTTCTCACTTTTTCGTCAAATTTTTGTACATTTTTTGTCACTTTTTCAATTTTTTTGGGTCCAGTTTTTGGTCATTTTCTGTTCAAATTCTTATCACTTTTTCAAAAAAAAATGTCAATTTTTTCTCACTTTTTGTCATTTTTTTGTCCATTTTTGTCCATTTTTTGTCACTTTTTCATCATTTTTTTGGTCCATTTTTTTCTCACTTTTTTGTCAAATTATTCGCATTTTCTGGTCAAATTCTTGTCACTTTTTCGTCACTTTTTTCAAAAAAAATTGTCAATTTTTTCAAAAAAAATTGTAAATTTTTTCTCACTTTTTTGTCACTTTTTTGTCAATTTTTGTCACTTTTTCATCCATTTTTTCTCAATTTTTCGTCAATTTTTTTTAATTTTTTGGGTCCCTTTTCTGGTCCATTTTTTGTCACTTTTCGTCAAATTATTCCCTTTTTTTTTTCAAATTCGTATCACTTTTTGGTCCACTTTTTTGTACATTTTTTGTACATTTTTTTGTACATTTTCATCCTTGTTTTTTTTTGCTATTTTCACACCTTTTGTCCAGAAGCTTTCGGATTGGGGTAAAGCTGGAGAAAATGTGCTCGGTTCAGGTGGGAGTTAAGGGGTTAACGACCAGTGTGGGTCAAAAAACACCTACACACGGACTCCCACACTGGACTCTGACCAGTGTGGGACAAACGACAGATTCCCTCAGACTCACACAGCGGCTGCGATTAGTGTGGGTTAAATAACACACTATGACACAAACACACAAACACACAAACACACAAACACACACAGACGCTCAGAGGACGACACTAAACACAAGTGCAGGATGAAAACACTGACTTTGTAGAAGTCGTAGTTGGCGGCCTGCAGGTCAAAGGGGTCCTCTCTCGTGGCCTGTTTCCTCCCGCAGTTACAGCTGCTGCTGGAGCGCCCCCTGCTGTTGTGCTGGAGGATGGGAGGGTTGTGGTCCAGGTCGGGTTTTTCCCCTGAGAAAGAGACACGATGGGACACGTCAGAACGTTTCTGCAGGACAGAGACAGAGCTTCTCTCAGAGCAGAAAACACAAACAGGAAGGAGGAGCAGAGCGGCGAGTGTGGGACGAGTGTGTAGCGTCAGTTGCAGCTTGATTTCAGTCGTGTTCAAAACTGGCTTTATAACAATAACCTTACACTGAATCTGACCCAACCTTACACTAAAACATGTGGCCTAGTTTTTCGTTTCACTTTCTCATTAGACAAAGTGACAAATCCAGACCTCGTCACAAACATAAAAAACTTAATAAAATAACTATGATATAACCTCTTAACTCCCGCCTGACCCGAGTGGATCTTTTTCCTCACGTCAGATTTTTTTCCCATCATTTTTTTGTCGGGTATTCAACTCATTTTTGTAACTTTTTTGTCACATTTTTGTCATTTTTTCTTCAATTTTTTGTCAATTTCTTGTGACATTTTTGTCACATTTCCATCATTGTTTTCAGCTCAGTTTTGTTGCTCTTTTTTCCAGAAGCTTTTGAACTGGGGTGAAGCCAAACTGGAGAAAATGTGCTTGGTTCAGGTGGGAGTTAAGGGGTTAAGTGTAGATGTTTAAGTGTAGGTTGAGGGTGGATTAGGCGTAGGTTGAGAGCGTGGTGTATAAGTGTAGGTGCTCAGCTGTAGGTGCTCAGGTGTAGGTGCTCAGCTGTAGGTGCTCAGCTGTAGGTGCTCAGCTGTAGGTGCTCAGCTGTGGGCGTGGCCGTACCTGGCTGGGGCAGCAGGTGGAACTTGTGCACACAGTGCTGGTCGCTCAGGCTCCTCTCCTCACACAGCTGGTGGCCGCTGCTCCAGAACTTGTAGCAGTCGTCGTGCAGCTGCAGGGCGTAGCGCTGGAAGGCCACGCCGCGGGCGTGCTGGCTGTACACGCGCAGCGCCTGGGCCAGCTGGTTCTTGTGCACGGTGGACGTGTAGTTGTGGGGCAGGTTGGACTGGTAGGCGCTGTGGGCGACGGGCAGGGCTTTCTGACACCTGTTGTCCGAGAACTTAGCGTCCGCGTCCAGAAAGCCCTCCAGGACCTTGAGCTGGCTCTGCACTTTGAGCAGCAGCTCCGCCTGCTCCTCGTCGGCGCCCCCTAGCAGCGCCTGGTGCAGCTGCAGCGCCACCTGCTGCCACTTGGAGAAGGACGGCAGCTCGAAGTGCGAGGGCTGCGGGTTCCTGCCCACGCTGTCGTCAAAGCCCTTCTTGGTCAGAACCAGCTCCACGTGCTGCCACAGGAACTCCTTCAGAGAGCAGTCGGCCGGGGGCCCCGAGAAGGGCCCCGCGCCGGGATCCGGGGCCGCCCGGGCCGAGCGCCGCATCAGCCGGTACCTCCTGGGCCCCGACACGTACTCCTGCTCCACCAGAGCGCAGTGCGACTGCAGCTGCTCCAGCAGCGCCGCCACGGCGTCGTCGCCCGGCGCCGGCACCACGTACACGAAGGCCTGGTTGGCGGGAACCGTGAACAGGCAGTTACTGCTCTGGTTGGTCAGGACGCGGCTCTTACGGAAGATCCGGTAGATCTGGTCCTCCAGCGCGTGCTGCAGCCGCCGCCGCGGGGAGTGCTTCTTCGGCCGGTCACCGTGGGCGCCGGAGTCCGAGCCGCTGACCTGAGGACGACACGAGGGTTAGAGAGACAGCACATGTGCATCTGAGGACGACACGAGGGTTAGAGAGACAGCACATGTGCACCTGAGGACGACATAAGGCAGGCCTACTCAATAGGCGGCCCGCGGGCCAGCTCCGGCCCGCCAACCAATTAAATCTGGCCCGCGCCTCATTTTCCATAAGTATATCTATTTTTTGGCATCATCCGGGCCGCGTTCGCGTCGCTCCGCGGCGCGTTCTTGCCGGAATGGCGCTGCTTTGCGTAGCAGTGCCTGCAGCCTCGCTCGCGTCTCTCCTACAGCGCGGCTCAAATGAAAACATGGCTCTTTTAAACGGTGTAACCTGAGTAAACAGGAGCTGATCGTTGGACGGACTGACAGGTTTTCTAAACCGAAGCACAAGGACAGTGTGCAGCGAGTTTTTGGACTTTTGTTCGGATTATCCCACGCAGAAGCAGCTCTCTTCCGCCCCGCGGCAGATGACCACATGTTTCCCTGTCGTCTTCATCGTTACAAAGGGCTTGACCAGCGACTGTCGGGTCAGAAACACCAGTTCAGTTGTGGATGTTTGTAAAGTGGACGATGAAGCTGAGTTTTGGATCAGTGTCCTGCACCTGCAGCGCGTGCTTAACCGCTCAGCGCTAAACCTGCTCTCTGGGCTCTAACTTAACTAAACATCTGAATCATGAATCTGACCTTTCTCCCCCGACTTCATTCGATACGTCTTTGTGGGAAAAGTACAAGCGCAGAGATGCTCTTTGTGAACAGGCCAAAGAGAGGCTGAATATGTGGATGAGCTTCTTTCACTGATCATAAAGCGTGAGGTCTGGACAGAACAGCGGCTCAGGGTTTGGTCAGTGTGTGTCCCTCAGCTGAGGAGCAGAGGCTGAGCAGGAGTTACTCATGTTTGAGATGTTCTGGTCTCACATGTAACTCTCTCATTCTGTATCAGGCCTTTGCTCTGGTTTATGTCCTGTCTTAGCCCTGATAGATCATGCTTTGCCCTGGTTTAATCCTGGTTTAGTTCTGAGTAGTCTTAGTTTATTATTAGGCTCTTTATTATTCTGTATTAATATGTTATTGTAATGTTTCTAAAGCCTAAAATGCTGAAATATAAAACAACTATTGAGTTTAGGCCAAATTCTGTTCTACTCAAGCATTGATGATGATGAAATTATCATTTATTTGTCTCAAAAATATGAATACGTTTGGTGGCGGTGGTCGGCTCACAGACTGACCGGCCCAGTGGCCAATGACCTCCCACACATCTGGCCCAGTGACAAAAGTACTTGAAGAGCCCTGACATAAGGGTTAGAGCGACAGCACATGTGCACCTGAGGGCGACAGGTGTAGTTAGTGAGTAGTTATTAGTCAGGTGTAGTGTGCGTTAGTCACGTGGTGCGGGTGTAGTTAGTGAGTAGATCATTGACCTTCAGAGCCCCGTTCATGTGGAACACGAACAGCAGCCGGGGGGGGCACGGGCGGCTGTTGAGCTTCCACTCCTTGGACACGGGACAGTCCTTTATGGCCGCGCGCAGCAGCGGCAGGACTTTCTGGCGCAGCGCGTCCAGCGCGCGGAACAGACGGTCGTACGTGACATCAAAGGTGTGCGTGGGGTGCACGAGCAGCAGCACGTGGCTCACGGAGAACAGGTAAAGCAGTTGGAGACAGTTCTGTCTCTCCAGGCTCTTCCACAGCTCGTGCGCATCCGCGTGCGCGCTGCTGGAGCTCAGGTTTCGCACGCGCTCAGCAGCTCGCGTCCGTCGCACACGGAGCTCATCAGCAGGTACAGCACGCGCCGCTCGGGCTCGTGCACGGCCCGCAGCCCGCGGCCGGTCCCCGGTGCGAACGGAGGGAAGACGTGTCTGTCCAACAGCGCGTCCAGCAGAGACTCTTTAGCGCAGCCGGACTGAAGGCTGCTCTTCCCGAACAGCCCCACCACACACAGGCCGTCCTCCCCCCGGGGCCGCTCCGCCGCGTCCCGCAGCACCGCCTCGATGTCCACCGGGACCAACCATGGTCTACACCGGGACCACCGTGGCTTTAGAAAACCGAGCTGGAAACAGAACGAGACGCTCGCCATCAAAACAAGCAGCACTTCCGGCTCACCGCGCTATTTCGTCCGACCGGAAACAGGATTTACTCAAAGGTTCCGCTTTTACAACGACTTCCACAGACTTTACCTTTTCAGTTTTTAAAGAAGCAAAGATGTGCGTTTCAGTCACTCCTTTATTTATCTGGAGTATTTTGGATTAATGGTGAAACGTGTGTACTTGTCAAATACCGCCCCTTGCGGTCCATTCTGATCGAGCTGTTTGCGGAGAGACTGCAGACAGATCTTAACAGGAAAACAAATTGTTCTTTTATATTTATCTATTTATTTATTATTTACACTAGAACAGTTTGCGTTCCTTGTATAATACACACTAACTATATAAATGTATCTTTTTACATTCCCCCCCCCCCCCCCCCCCCCCCCTGAAATAAATAAATAATAATTCAAAAGTATCAAATCTTGTCGGATGAATCTGTCTGGACTTTGTAAACACCACTGCATGACGTCAGCAGGTGAGGGTCAGGCGAGTACAGAATATTAAACAAAAACTCCAGGTCTGATGTTTAATACATTATTGTGAAATATAAAAGTTGATTGATGTGAATAAGTCGTGTGGGCCCGCTTCTCTCCTCTCCCCTCCCCTCCCCTCCCCTCTCCTCTCCTCTCCTCTGCTCTTCTCTCCCTCTTCTCTTCTCTTCTCTTCTCTTCTCTTCTCTCTTCCCTTTTATGGATTGATTTAATCTTCGTCTTGTAATTTGATGCAACTGAGAAGCACTTTGAAATGTTTGTTTATGAATCGTGCTCTACAAATAAACTTGCCTTGCCTCTCCTCTTCCCTCATTACTCTCCTCTCCCCTCTTCCTTCTCTTCTCATCTCTTTTCCTCCTTTCCTCTTCCCTCTCATTTTCCTTCTTCTCCTCTTCCCTGTCTCCTCTTCTCACTTTCCTTCTTCTTCTCCTCCTCCTCTTCTCTCCTCCTCTTCTCCTCTTCCTCCTCCTCCTCCTCTCCTCTTCATCTCCTCCTCCTCTCCTCTTCTTCTCCTCCTCTTCTCCTCTTCTTCCTCCCCTCTCCTCTTCCCTCTCCTCTCTCCTCCTCCTCTCCTCCTCCCTCTCCTCCTCCTCCCTCTCCTCCTCCTCTTCCCTCTCCATTCCTCCTCTTCTCCTCCTCCTCCTCCTCCTCCTCTCCTCTGCCCTCTCTTCCTCTTCTCTCCTCTCCTCCTCTTCCCTCTCCTCTTCTTCCTCTCCTCCTCCTCCTCTCCTCTTCCCTCTCCTCTCTCCTCCTCCTCTCCTCCTCCCTCTCTCCTCCTCCCTCTCCTCCTCCTCTTCCCTCTCCATTCCTCCTCTTCTCCTCCTCCTCCTCCTTCTCCTCCTCCTCTCCTCCTCTCCTCCCTCTCCTCTTCTCCTCTCCTCCTCCTCTCTCTCCTCCTCCTCCCTCTCCTCCTCCTCCCTCTCCTCCTCCTCTTCCTCTTCTCCTCCTCCCTCTCCTCTCCTCCTCTTCCCTCTCCCTCTCCTCCTCCCTCTCCTCTTCTTCTTCCTCCTCTCCTCCTCCCTCTCCTTTCCTCCTCCTCCTCCTCCCTCTCCTCCTCCCTCTCCTTTCCTCCTCCTCCTCCTCCCTCTCCTCCTCCTCTCCTCCTCCCTCTCCTTTCCTCCTCTCCTCCTCCCTCTCCTCTTCCTATCCTCCTCCTCCCTCTCCTCCTCCCTCTCCTCTCTTCTCTCCTCCTCCCTCTCCTCTTCTCCTCTCCTCCTCCTCTCTCTCCTCCTCCTCTCTCTCCTCTTCCTCCTCTCCTCCTCTCTCTCCTCCTCCCTCTCCTCCTCCTCTCTCTCCTCCTCCTCTCCTCCTCCTCCTCCTCCCCTCCTCCTCTCTCTCCTCCTCCTCCTCCTCTCTCTCCTCTCCTCCTCCTCCCTCTCCTCCTCCTCTTCCTCTCCTCCTCTGCCCTCTCCTCCCTCTCCTCTCCTCCCCTCCTCCTCTTCTCCTCCTCCTCCTCTTCTCCTCCTCCTCTCCTCTTCCTCTCCTCCTCTCTTCTCCTCCTCTCCTCCTCTTCCTCTCCTCCTCTGCCCTCTCCTCCTCTCCTCCTCTTCTCCTCCTCTCCTCCTCTCCTCCTCCTCCCTCTCCTCCTCTTCCTCTCCTCTCTGCCCTCTCCTCCTCTCCTCTTCTCCTCCTCTTCTCCTCCTCTCCTCCTCTCCTCCTCCTCCCTCTCCTCCTCTTCCTCTCCTCCTCCTCTTCTCCTCCTCTCCTCCTCTCCTCCTCCTCCCTCTCCTCCTCTTCCTCTCCTCCTCTGCCCTCTCCTCCTCTCCTCTTCTCCTCCTCCTCCCTCTTCTCCTCCTCCTCTCCTCTTCCTCTCCTCCTCCTCTTCTCCTCCTCTCCTCCTCCTCCTCCTCTTCTCTTCCTCTTCCTCTCCTCCTCTCCTCTCCTCTCCTCTCCTCTCCTCTCCTCCTCTCCTCTGCCCTCTCCTCTCCTCCTCTCTCCTCCTCTCTCTCCTCTCTCTCCTCTCCTCTCCTCCTCCTCTTCCTCTCCTCTCCTCCTCCCTCTCCTCTCCTCTCCCCCTCCTCCTCTTCCTCTCCTCTCTTTCCTCTCCTCCTCCCTCTCTCCTCTCCTCCTCTCCTCCTCCTCCTCTCCTCTCCTCCTCCTCCTCCTCTTCCTCTCCTCTGCCCTCTCCTGTCCTTGGGCGAGCCCCTGTACTTCAGCGTTCCAAACGCATATCCTCACATCCCACGCATGACGCGCTCACGTAAACCTGTGCAGGGCGAGTGCGCGCGCGCTCTCGTTAGCCCTTCGTGCCTTTGACGTCACCGCTCTATGATCCGAAATCCCTGATAACTGGAGGCGCGCTCCCGGTGCTTTGCATGAGGCTGAGCTGACAGCCCGTGCACTGCTCCACTTCAGACTCTGAGGCGGTGCGTCGACCTTCGCTCGGCCGACAAGCTTCTGCCGGCGCTGCGTAGTCCGGGAATGAGAGATGATGGCCGGCTGTGCAGCAGAGGAGAAAACCTTCCGCCGCTTCCTGGAGCTGTTCCTCCGGGAGATGAGGATGCCTCTGCAGGAGAGCGACCCGCTGCCCACGCGCCCCCTCTCGGACCTGCTGGCGGAGGACGAGCTGGAGGGGGAGTGCCTGGACCTGTGTCTCCAGCACCTGTACAAATAGTTAAGTGTGTGTTACGTGTGTGTGTGTGTGCGTGCGTGTGTGCGTGTGTGTGCGTGTGTGTGTGTGTGTGTGCGTGTGCGTGCGCGAGGCCTGCTTCGTGCTGCAGCGGCCCGTGTCCCGCCTACACACGGGGCTGGGGACGGAGCTGCGGCTGGAGCCCGGGCTGCGCCAGAGCCTCAGATGCGCCTCGAAAGGTGAACCCCTGCTTTTGCGTAACAGCGTGACGTCATCATGTGGGGGTGGGAGGCAGCCATACTGTGAGCGTCTCCGTGCGCGCTAAAAATAGCCTCCCATGCGATGTGAGCGGGGGTCACGGTCCTCGGTCCTCGGCCCGCGCCGTTTACCGGACCCTGCAGAGCCCCGGGCCGGAGGGTCATCTGTCCCGAGCCCCGCGCGGACACGGCTCTGAGCGCGCGGGGATGCGGAGATGCGCAGTGCCAGCTGAGGCTGCGCAGCTGCCAGGCCTCCACGGACCGTGCGCGCGCGCGTGTGCATGTGTGTGTGTGTGCGCGTGTGCGCGTGGACATGTGTCCGTGACAGGAGCCGCAGCTCAGAGAGGACCGGGGTTCTGTGCAGTTTAAGGACGAATGAAGGGCTTTGGAAACACGAGGGAGTCAAACCCGTGACACCTGACATGTATGTTCTGCAGCTCCTCAGCGTCATCAGAACAAACTGACAAGAGCGCGGGAATAGTTCAGGTGTAGAAGATGAACCTGTTCTTTCATCAGACGCACAACTTTAGACCAGGATGTGCGCGTGACGTCTCATTTATTTACGTTATTTTTCACGTCCTCAGTTCTTTCCTGATCACGGGAACACACTTGTTTTATAAAGATTCCGTTCACGGTTCACATTTTAAACAAACTAAGAAACGAGCGCTGCAATAAATCGCTAAATTATCGCAATTTAGCCGCGATATATCGACGAATCCGAGGTCCTGCGCCTGAAACATCTGATCTTTATGTCTGATTATAAAATATTCTTTACTACGTTTTCTTCATTTCTTTAACCTCTTAACTCCCACCTGAACGGAGCACATTTTCTCCAGCTCGGCTTTAACCCGAATCAAAAAGCTTCTTGGGGAAAAAAAGCACCAAAACAGCCACAAAAAATGAGAAGAAACAAGGATGTAAAACGTGACAGAAAAGAGACAGAAATTCAAACAAAAAGTGACAAAAATTCAACAAAAATTCAAACAAAAATTCAACAAAAAGTGACAAAAATTCAACAAAAATGTGACAAAAATTCAAACAAAAAGTGACAAAAATTCAACAAAAATTCAACAAAAAAATGACAAAAATTCAACAAAAATGTGACAAAAATTCAAACAAAAAGTGACAAAAATTCAACAAAAATTCAACAAAAAAATGACAAAAATTCAACAAAAATGTGACAAAAATTCAAACAAAAAATGACAAAAATTCAACAAAAATGTGACAAAAAATCAACCAAAAAATGACAAAAATTCAAACAAAAAGTGACAAAAATTCAACAAAAATGTGACAAAAATTCAAACAAAAAATGACAAAAATTCAAACAAAAAGTGACAAAAATTCAACAAAAATGTGACAAAAATTCTAACAAAATGTGACAAAAATGTGACAAAAATGTGACAAAAATTCAAACAAAAAATGACAAAAATTCAACAAAAAAAATGACAAAAATTCAACAAAAATGACAAAATTCAACAAAAATGTGACAAAAAATCAACCAAAAAATGACAAAAATTCAAACAAAAAGTGACAAAAATTCAACAAAAATGTGACAAAATTCAACAAAAATTAACAAAAAAAGGACAATTTTTTTTTACAAAAAATGATGAAAAAAATGATGAAAAAATAACAAAAATGTGACAAAAAGTGGGAAAAAAATGATGGAAAAAAAATCTGATGACGTGAGGAAAAAGATCCATTTAGATGAGTTTTGTAGATCTTAGCTTTCAAATGAGGCGTTACACTGGCCTACAGGATTTGGGTAAAGCTGAACTGGAGAAGATGCTCTCGGTTCTGGCGGGAGTTAAGAGGTTAAACCGTTTTACAGTCGTATTTATGTTTCATAAAGCGGCGGTGAGACTTATAATATAATAATAATAAAAATCCTCCCTGTAGATGTGAGTTAACACATTTACAGTTAAAAGTATCATCAGTCGAACTTGTGATTCCGTAGCAATAGTGGGCGGGGCTGTCCCGGTAAAGGGGCGTGTCTGCTCTGTGCCTTCACAGAGGAATCAGCCGTGTTATCGCCCCCTGCTGTTAGAAAACAACTACAACACATGGATAGATTGAATGGCTTTTCACGCGGCGTCATTTACATGTGTAACCGAAAATAGTATGTAAAGTATAAATGTCTTTCCTTTGCCCACAAATATGCAAATGAGCACGATCACACAGTCCGGGCGTGATGCTGGAGGAACCAATCAGCTTCAAGCGCCGCGACAATGAGGAAGTCATGGAAAATTTAGATACTTATGCCACATCTAGAGCAGGGGTCGGCAACGTCAGGCCCGGGGGCCAAAAATGTGACAAAAATTCAACAAAAAAGACAAAAATTCAAACAAAAAGTGACAAAAAATTCAACAAAAAAAAAGACAAAAATTCAACAAAAAAGTGACAAAAATCAACAAAAAAATGACGAAAATTCAACAAAAAACTGACAAAAATGTGACAAAAATGTGACAAAAATGTGACAAAAATGTGACAAAAATTCAACAAAAATTCAACAAAAATTCAACAAAAAAATGACAAAAATTCAACAAAAATGTGACAAAAATTCAACAAAAAAGTGGGGGCCAAATCCGGCCCTCCAGCACAGAACCTCTGGCCCACCAAGATGATTTTGAGAAACATTATGACACAAATCAGAAAGTACTTCAACATTTTTAAGGTTAAATGGGAGAAAAACTGTCAATACACCCAAGTAGGTCACATCATGTACAACTCTGGCATTTGTAGAAAGTGCACTGGAAAAATAATTAATAATTTTAAGGAAGAAACGACAGAAACCTACATGAATTACGAGATTCAATCTAAAAATTTAGGCGGGACATTTTTCTTTAAAATTGTTAAAATGGGGGGAAAAATAAGAAACGAGGAAAGTTTTTTTCCGCCTGTTGTTAAAGGAAGTTTCATCTCAAACAACTGATACAAATGTACAAGAAATTAGATGGAAGGAAAAGAGTAAATTAACATTATTTATCTGTTTTATGGTTCTAAAGGAAAAATAATTAAGTATCTGTACTGAGAAAAAGTATCGTTAAAGTACCGGTATCGAACCAGCCGTACTGGTGAGACATGAGTCTGGTCTTTGGACATGATCAGTGTATATGTCATGGAGGTCTGAGTCTGTGACTTCTGAGTCTGGACTTGTCCGGGGTCATGACCCTAAACGTGCTCACAGAGGAAGAGCTGCCGAACTGTGGTTTTACTGGACTGTCGTTACTTTTCACTACAAATGTTTATCAGCGTCACGGCGACGCCTGAAGCTACAGCGACTTTACCTCAGTCTTAACTCCCACCTGAACGGATCCCATTTTCTCCAGTTTAGTTTACCCTAATCAAAAAGCTTCTTGGGAAAAAAGCAGGCAAAACGGCCACAAAAAATGAGAAGAAAACAAGGATGTGAATGCAACCAAAAAGTGACAAAAACGCAACCAAAAAGTGACAAAAATGTGACAAAAATGTGACAAAAATGTGACAAAAATTCAACAAAAATTCAACAAAAATTCAACCAAAAAGTGACAAAAATTCAACAAAAAATGACAAAAAATGACAAAAAATGACAAAAAAATGACAAAAAATTACAAAAAAATTACAAAAATTCAACAAAAAAGTGACAAAAATTAAACAAAAAATGACAAAAATTCAACAAAAATGTGACAAAAATTCAAACAAAAAGTGACAAAAATTCAACAAAAATGTGACAAAAATTCAACAAAATGTGACAAAATTCAAACAAAAATTCAAACAAAAAAGTGACAAAAATTAAACAACAAATGACAAAAAAATGACAAAAAAATGACAAAAAAATGACAAAAAAATGACAAAAAAATGACAAAAAAATGACAAAAATTCAACAAAAATTCAACAAAAATTCAACAAAAAAGTGACAAAAATTAAACAAAAAATGACAAAAAAATGACAAAAAAATGACAAAAAAATGACAAAAAAATGACAAAAAAATGACAAAAAAATGACAAAAATTCAACAAAAAAGTGACAAAAATTAAACAAAAAATGACAAAAAAATGACAAAAATTCAACAAAAAATTCAACAAAAAGTGACAAAAATTCAACCAAAATGTGACAAAAATTCAACAAAAAAGTGACAAAAATTCAACAAAAAGTGACAAAAACTCAACAAAAAAGTGACAAAAACTCAACAAAAAAGTGACAAAAATTAAACAAAAATGTGACAAAACATACAAAAGGTTACACAACACAGCAACAACGAGAGGAAAAAGATCAGTTTTGTGGGTCTTAGCTTTCAATGAGGTGTCACACAGACATAATGGCCAAAGAGGACAGAATGCATTTGGTTCAGGCGGGCGGTAAGAGGTTAACGCCGTCCCTGGAAACTGAAAGGCAGAAACGCTCGACCCAGTAATGGTTTATAATTATCGTCCTCATCGTTCCGGAATATTTCCGTGTCACATTTCATCAAAGTCTGTGCGTCTTTTGAAGGAAGCAGGTTTTTAGTCCTGAGGCAAAACAAAAGATCGTGATCCAAACTAAAAATGGCTCTTTGAGTCTGACACTCGCGCTCGGATTTTTCACAAACGTCCTCTGTGTGTTGGTTTGTCACAGAGATGGATCTGAATCTGCTCCCTGAGTCTGAATAATAAACTCTCTTTGGGCTTTTCAAACGGAAAGATGAACATTTAGATTCAGTCGAGTCGATGGATTTTTTGTGGACTTTTGATCAATCCAGTGTTTTGAGAGTGAAGAAAACCTTTGTTGTTAAAGACTCCGAGTGCGACCTCCTTTTCCCAGAACCCCCAGCTCCTTTTTAAGACTCCGAGCTCTGGCCAGACCCGCCCCTGAGTGAGGAACGTTTGGCGTCACTGAAATGTCCTTCTGTCCTTTAACGCACCTCCGTTTGTTCTGGAGCCGGCCCTGGTTAACCTCTTAACTCCCGCCTGAACCGAGAGCATTTTCTCCAGTTCAGCTTTACCCAAATCCTGTAGGCCAGTGTAACGCCTCATTTGAAAGCTAAGCTCTACAAAAACTCATCTAAATAGATCTTTTTCCTCACATCATCAGATTTTTTTTCCATCTTTTTTAAGGGGGTTTTCAACTGATTTTTGTAACTTTTTTTTGTCATTTTTTGGGTCATTTTTTTGGTCATTTTTTGGGTCAAATTTAGTCATTTTTCAGTCATTTTTTTTAGCTTTTTTTTTTTTACCTTTTTTTGAATGTATTAATCACATTTTTGACATTTTTTTCGTCAAATTTTTGTCAAATTTTTGTCAATTTTTTTGTCTTTTTTTGGTCTTTTTTTGTCAATATTTTGGGTCATTTTTCAGCACTTTTTCGTCATTTTTTTTTTCATTTTTTTTCCATTTGTTTTCATTTTTTTAGTCAATTTTTTGCCTTTTTTGGTCATTTTTGATCGTTTTTGGTCATTTTTTTGGTCATTTTTTTTGTATTTTTTTGTCAATTTTTTGCCTTTTTTTGTCAATTTTTGGATCATTTTTTCTTCACTTTTTTGTCATTTTTTGTATTTTTTTTGTCCATTTTTTGTCCATTTTTTGTCCATTTTTTCATCACTTTTTTGTCACATTTCCATCATTGTTTTCGTCTCAGTTTTGTTGCTATTTCCACAGCTTTTTTCCAGAAGCTTTTGGATTGGGGTAAAGCCAAACTGGAGAAAATGTGCTCGGTTCAGGTGGGAGTTAAGGGGTTAAGACTCCGAGCTCAGAGTGAGGAACGTTTGGCGTCACTGAAATGTCCTTCTGTCCTTTAACGCTCGTCCGTTTGTTCTGGAACCGGCCCTGGACACAGTTTTGTTTCTGCTGAAAACGGCCTGACCTCAAAACTGTCCTTCCTTTGAGCTCCTGCAGGATCTGGAGCATCAGCATCTGAGGTTCATCATGATTAAACTCCCAGAAAAAGGAACTGAGAAATGAAGGCGACTCAGTAATAAATAAGGTCAATGATGTAAGGATTCATTTTGCCGACTCAAATTGTACTAAAAGTTGTTCATGAGACTAAAACTGTGACTAAATCAGCCCTGCCTGGGAGGCCTCAAGGCTACAAAACAAGTTCAATGAAAGTAAATGTATTATATTATTTCCTTAAACTTCAAACCAGTATTTAAAGCTGCATTATGCAACTTTTTATGCTGAAAAGTTGATATTTGTGTATATTAGAGCTTGTAGTGACCAGTGGCTGTGTGAGTGGTCATCAAGGCGCCTTTACTTTCCATCACAGTGCTCTCTACAACGCTACAGGATCACTGGTTTTTTAGGTTTTCTGGTGAGAGGCTCCGTCAGCAGAGAAAACTGCTGAAAACATTGCATAATACAGATTTAACCCCTTAACTCCCGCCTGAACCGAGCACATTTTCTCCAGTTTGGCTTTACCCCAATCCAAAAGCTTCTGGAAAAAAGGTGAGAAAAAAGCAACAAAACTGAGGCGAAAACAATGATGGAAATGTGACAAAAAAGTGATGAAAAAGTGGCAAAAATGTCACAAGAAATTGACAAAAATGTGACAAAACTGAAAAAAAATTGACAAAAAAATTTGACAAAAAAATTGACAAAAAAATGACAAAAAATTGAAAAAATTTGACCAAAAAAATACAAATAATGACAAAAATGTCACAAGAAATTGACACAATGTGACCAAAAAATGACAGAAATATGACAAAACTGAAAAAATTTGACAAAAAAATTGACAAAAAAATTGAGAAAAAAAATACAAACTTTTTTTTACAAAAATGTGATAAAAATTTGACAAAAAAAGTGACCAAGAAATGATAGAAAATTGATAAAGAATTGACAAAAAAAAATGACAAAAATGTAATAAAAATTTGACCAAAAAAATACAAAAATGACAAAAATGTGACAAAAAAAGATACAAATTTGATAAAATAATTCACGAAAAAATGTCACCAAAATGTGACAAAACTGAAAAAAAATTGACAAAAAAATGGACAAAAAATTACAAAAAAATTACAATTTTTTTTACAAAAATGTGATAAAAAAATTGACGATTGTTGTGAAGAAGAAAAAAGGTAAAAATAAATAAATAGTTAAAAAAAAAATTAAAAAAAAAATCGCCAAAAAAATGACAAAAAAAATGACAAAAAAGCTACAAAGTGAGCTGAACACCCAACACAAAAATGATGGGAAAAAAATCTGATGGCGTGAGGAAAAAGATCCTCTCGGTTCAGGCGGGAGTTAAGAGGTTAAAGAGGCTAGATGCAAGTTGGTCATTGTATGCTCACTGCTGCCACCTCTGGTCTCATGCGTAACTGCAGGGCCGGGTTTTTGCTGTAACATAGAACTGTCTGACCCAGAGCATGTTTGTTTTTCGCTGCAGTGGTTTTGCAGAAACATGAATCAAGTCTTCACACTTTGCTTTATACAAGGCAGTTATTCTGATTTACTGCATTTACAGACGAACAGAGGGTTAGGTCATCATTGTAGTGTGATATAGACTGGGGATATGTGACTGAAAAAAGCAGAATACTCCCTCTTTAAGGAAACCTACAGTCATTGCAACTTTTTAGTCCCGCCTTTTCCTTTTGTCGATGAAAAATGTGACTTTGACCAACATTCTGACCCACTTTAACCCCCCCCTCCCGGCGCGTCGCTGTGGCCGTCGTCATGGCGACGGGTCGGACACGTGCGGCGTCCCGTGCCCGCGCCGCTCCGTAGTACAGACGGTGACTAACGGCCGTGGGGGGGGGGCGGGATGGGGGGGGGGGGGGTGCGAGCGCGTGAACGGGGAAGGCCTGCGGAGCCGAGGCGGTGATTCATCCGCTCTCTCTGTGTGCCGACGGTTTGTCTCTGGGCTGAACAGCTAAGAATAGCGGCGGCGGCGGCGGCGAGGAGGAGGAGGAGGAGGAGGAGGAGGAGGAGGAGGAGGAGGAGGAGGAGGCAGGGGAACACGTCCGAGAGATGCGGAGGAGGAGGAGGAGGAGGAGGAGGAGGGCAGGACGATACGGCTACACAAGTATCACGATTTATTTTCACAGATTGGTCCATTTCGATTCGATTTTTTTTAGAAATAATAATGTGGCGTCAGAAAACTATCTTTAAAGGAATAGGCCACCGTTTTTCCATACTGAGATATGTTCTTACCTTAGCTTTGACGAGTCGAAATCCGCGCAGTAATCTTCACTTTACTGCACGGATGCCAAATTACTCCTGGTATTATTACGCCTTACAATATAGTCCCCCCTTTTATCCGCTTAGAAAATCCACACTGTTTAATTGTGTGTAATTATACTTTGTAGTGGAACACTTCACGTAACCATATTTAAATAGGGAAAACGTGGAAGAGCTTGGTAGCTTCTATCTTGACCTGTTTTGGAGCTATAGAGGAGAGAGGGAGAGGCTAAATGCTAACGCCGTCTGCGCTGTGTTTACGTGACAAAAAAATTACAAAAAAGTGACAAAAAGAAGACTTTTTCCCACATTGTTGCCGCATTTTTTAGCGCAAAAAATGACAAAAATGTGATGAAAATGTTGATGAAAAAGTGAGAAAAAAGGAACAAAAATGTGACCAAAAAAGACAAAAAGGTACAAAAAAACGATAAAAAAGTGACAGAAAAAGTGACAGAAAAAGTGACAGAAAAAGTGACAGAAAAAGTGACAAAAACTGACAAAATGTGATGAAAATGTGAGAAAAAAGGAACAAAAATGTGACAAAAAAAGTGACAAAAAAAGAAGACTTTCTCCCACATTGTTGCCGCATTTTTTTAGCGCAAAAAATGACAAAAATGTGGCAGAAAAACTGACAAAATGTGATGAAAATGTTGATGAAAAAGTGAGAAAAAAGGAACAAAAACGTGACAAAAAAGTGACAAAAAAAGATGACTTTTTCCCACATTGTAGCCGCATTTTTGTCACTTTTTCGTCGCAAAAAATGACAAAAGTGAAGATTACTGCGCGGATTTCAAACTACTCCTGGTATTATTACGCCTTACAATATAGTCCCCCCTTTTATCCGCTTAGAAAATCCACATTGTTTAATTGTGTGTAATTATACTTTGTAGTGGAACACTTCACGTAACCATATTTAAATAGGGAAAACGTGGAAGAGCTTGGTAGCTTCTATCTTGACCTGTTTTGGAGCTATAGAGGAGAGAGGGAGAGGCTAAATGCTAACGCCGTCTGCGCTGTGTTTACGTGACAAAAAAATGACAAAAAAGTGACAAAAAGATGACTTTTTCCCACATTGTTGCCGCATTTTTTAGCGCAAAAAATGACAAAAATGTGATGAAAATTTGGATGAAAAAGTGAGAAAAAAGGAACAAAAATGTGACCAAAAAAGACAAAAAGGTACAAAAAAACGATAAAAAAGTGACAGAAAAAGTGACAGAAAAAGTGACAGAAAAAGTGACAAAAACTGATGAAAAACTGACAAAATGTGATGAAAATGTGAGAAAAAAGGAACAAAAATGTGACAAAAAAAGTGACAAAAAAAGAAGACTTTTTCCCACATTGTTGCCGCATTTTTTATTGCAAAAAATGACAAAAATGTGATGAAAATTTGGATGAAAAGTGAGAAAAAAGGAACAAAAATGTGACAAAAAAGTGACAAAAAAAGATGACTTCTTCCCACATTGTAGCCGCATTTTTGTCACTTTTTCGTCACACAAAATGACAAAAGTGAAGATTACTGCGCGGATTTCGAGCTACTCCTGGTATTATTACGCCTTCCAATATAGTTCCCCCTTTTATCCGCTTAGAAAATCCACATTGTTTAATTTTGTGTGATTATACTTTGTAGTGGAACACTTCACGTAACCATATTTAAATAGGGAAAACGTGGAAGAGCTTGGTAGCTTCTATCTTGACCAGTTTTGGAGCTATAGAGGAGAGAGGGAGAGGCTAAATGCTAACGCCGTCTGCGCTGTGTTTACGTGACTGAAGACCAGACAGGTCCTAAAGAACTCGTCAAAGCTCAGGCAAGAACATATCTCAGTGTGTAAAAACGGTGGCCTGTTCCTTTAAGTTGAGGCGCACATACAACATGACCGCACATAAAAGTGAGCACAAAAACTCTAACAGAGGCTGATGTGTCTCATACGCCGGTGTTTGCATTTCAGCCACTGCGCCCTCGCTCTAAAAAAGGCTGACCGCTCGACTTTTTCAAGCTTTCCATCATGTTATTATGTCACTCCCTCATTAAAACCATGCCTGAAGTGTTGCCTTGGCACATTCACGTATTTCTGAGTAATCTGTAAAAACTGATGGCGGCCATTTTAGGGATAGGTTTGCCTGAGTCCTCCTAGGAACGCCCCCACCTCCTGGAGACGCCTCCGAGCTTTCGTCACCAGCCGAGTAACCAACCACTGCTCCTCAGCAGAACCCCCTCCCCACTGATGCCACAGACAGCGTGTGGAGGGGGCGTGTCTAAAGGCTCAGAGGTTCGTAACCTCGTAACTCCCACCTGAACCGAAAGGATCTTTTTCCTCACGTCAACAAACATTTTTTCCATCATTTTTTTTGTTGGGCATTCAACTCATTTTTGTAACTTTTTAGTCAATTTTTTGTAATTTTTTTGTCACATTTTTGTAATTTTCTTTTTTTTGGGTCAAATTTTTGGTAATTTTCTGTCACATTTTTGTCTTCAATTTGTTTTTATCAATTTTTTGTCATTTTTTGGTCAAATTTTTATCAATTTTTTGTAGTTTTTTTGTCACATTTTTGTCACTTTTTCGTCATTTTTTTGTCCATTTTTTTGACATTTCTGTGACATTTTTTCCACTTTTTAGTCACATTTCCATCCTTGTTTTCGTCTGAGTTTTGTTGCTCTTTTCCAGAAGCTTTTGGATTGGGGTAAAGCCAAACTGGAGAAAATGTGCTCGTTTTTTTTTACTATGTTTGGTGTTACTGTGAGGCACATTGAGTTGTCAAGTACATGAAATGTGCCATATAAATAAATTAGCCTTGCCTTCAGGTGGGAGTTAAGGGGTTAAACAGACAGAGGCCTATTTCAAGACATTCACTACAGCCATTTTGAGAGAGACATTTTATACAAGGCAGTTATTCTAATTTACTGCATCTACAGACCAACAGAAGGTTTGCTCATCATTGTAGTGTGATATAGACTGGTGCTGTGGGACTGAAAAAAGCAGAATACCCCCTCTTTAACTACTCCTCGGCTACAATACGTAGTTGTTGGGATGTAATAAAGCCTTTTTTGGGGGTAAAAACTCCAGTATGTTTGCGTGTTCAGTCCATATAGGACTTATAGGACGTGATTCATGAACTTGTGTATTCGGAAGAGTTTCCCGGTGGGCCACGTTGCTTTTGGGCCAACGAAAACAAATAATCTCTGAGTAATGGACTCTCACGGGCCAAAGGCTTTATCTGAGATCTGTTCTTACCTGAGCTTAGAAGAGTTCATGTGTACCTGTCTGGTTTTCCCGCGTGTCCTCTGTCATGTAAACACAGACGGCGTTAGCATTTAGCCTCTCCTCCTCCATAGCTCCAAACAAGGTGAAGATAGAAGCTACCGGGTGTTTCGGGGAGAAATAAACAGTGCTCGTTATCTGTGAGCTAAAGCCGGGCCGTCTCTCCACCGTCACCTTCTGGATTTGTCTGGAAGTGAAGTTACTCGTACTTGAGTGAATATTGTAGCTTCTCTGTCGTCTCTGGTTGTGCGGTTTTGTTGCTGCTGAAGCCTAGAAGGAGTCTGGAGGTTCCTCGCTGGGATGGACTCCAGCACAGAACCTCTGGCCCTCAAGGTGATTTTGAGACACATTATTACACAAATCAGAGAGTACTTTTAACATTATAAGGGTTAAATGGGAGAAAAAAGGTAGAAATACTCTCAATACACCCAATGAGGTCATATATTATGCACAACAGCGACGTTTGAAAGAAGTGCACTCTCGTTTTAAGGAAGAAATGACATAAATTTACATGAATGAACAGATTAAGTCTAAGGTTTCAGTAGATTTGGTCTGGTCTTAGACGAGATAAAACCTTTAGTAGTCGTTATTTGTTCCATTGGCGCAAACATTTGTATCTTGGATTCTGTCTTGGACTTAGACTAGAATTCAACATAGAAGATCTTCAACCACTTAACTCCCACCTGAACCGAGCACATTTTCTCCAGCTTTACCCCAATCCAAAGCTTCTGGAAAAAAGGTGTGAAAATAACAACAAAACTGAGACAAAAACAATGATGAAAATGTGAAAAAAGTGAGAAAAAATGGACGAAAAAGTGACAAAAAATTGACTAAAAAGTGAGAAAAATTTGACGAAAAATTTAGAAAAAATGGACGAAAAAGTGCTAAGAATTTGACCAAAAAAAATGCTCTTAACTCCCGCCTGAACTGAGCACATTTTCTCCAGTCTCAGTTTGGCTTTACCCCAATCCAAAAGCTTCAGGAAAAAAGGTGTGAAAATAGCAACAAAACTGAGACGAATTATGGAAATGTGACAAAAAAGTGACAAAAAATGGACGAAAAATTGTGGAAAAAATTGACAAAAAAGTGACAAAAAATGACAAAATATTTACAGAAAAATGACAAAAATGGACAAAAATTGGACAAAAAAGTGAGAAAAAATTGACGAAAAAAAAAAAAAAAAGTGCCGAAAAAGTGACAAAAAAGTCACGAAAATAGCAACAAAACTGAGACGAATTATGGAAATGTGACAAAAAAGTGACAAAAAATGACAAAAAAAATCACTAAAAATTGACGAAAAATGGTGGAAAAAATGGACAAAAAAGTGACAAAAAATGACAAAAAAATGACAAAAAATGTACAGAAAAATGACAAAAATGGACAAAAAATTGACAAAAAAGTGAGAAAAATTTGACGAAAAACAAAGAAAAAATTGACAATTTTTTTTTAAAAAAAATGACGAAAAAGTGACAAAAAAGTCACGAAAATTTGACAAAAATGAGACGACTGCCCAACAAAAAAAGTGATGAAAAAAAATCTGACGATGTGAGGAAAAAGATCAATTTAGTTTTGTAGGTCTTAGCTTTCAAATGAGGTGTTTCACTGGCCTACAGGATTTGGGTAAAGCGGTTAAGAGGTTAATTCAAGCAATTTTAAGTCGTTTATCTCCTTTAAGACGGTCATGTTTCCAGTGTTGTGCTTTACTTTGGGCTAATAATCAGCGGCTTCGGCCCTCGGTCTGAACACTTGCCTCCCCCTGCTCTAAGCCCAGCAGTTTTCTAAGTCTTTCCTCTTTACCTTCGCTTTACCGGTGCTGTGGTTTGACGGAGGAACATCTCGTCCCTCAGACGGTGCCACCTGAGCTGGTGTTTGAAGCGGTGTTATTTGGCGGCCGATCGGGCGAAACATCATTCACCGAGCGCCAAACCGGGGGAATAAATGCTCTCAGAAATGCCCATTACCCGCCAGCAACACCCAGCAGATACAGCGCTTTATCAAAATCAGAGACGCCGCGGACAACATGGCCGACCGGCGGACGCAGCGCGATAAAATGGAGTCCGCCGCAGAGCCTCGCCACGTCGATGAAAGGTTGTGTTGTAGCTGCCTCTGCGGGAAGGAAAAAAAAGCTTCTGAAACATTAGTGCATCACGGACAGAGCTTTCAAGTTCACTCACTTCTTTACCGGACACGGACGGGAAGTGAAACGTCTCGACCTCAGTGTGAGCGAGAGGTTTTAGGCCACGCCTCCTTGTGCGTCGCCGTCTGTGTCTATGGCAACGATGCAAAACCAGGAACAATATTTTCTTTGATCCAGCGACAGAATGTGAGACGGTTTGTTTCTTCTCAGGCTCGTATCTCTGTCAGGATCAGGTCATTTCTTCGTGTTGTTTTTGCCGCATTAGCTTATCGGTTTCGGTGGTTCAGGGGTTCACACTCCCCGCATCACTGTCCCATGTTCAGTCAGTTTTGGTTAGGTAGTGTTAAAAGTGTTTTATTTGATCAGTGTTGGGCAAGTTACTTTAAAACTGTAATATATTCCATAATAGTATTTACAGCTTTAACCTCTTAACTCCCACCTGAACATGTTTTCTCCAAATTCTCCAAATCTAAAAGCTTCTTCAAAACAGAGGCAAAAAACGAGAAGAAAATGAGGATGTAAACGCAACAAAAAAAGCTTAAAAATGACAAAAATCCAGCAAAAAAGAGACAAAAATCCAGCAAAAAATGACAAAAATCCAGCAGAAAAAATGACTAAAATCCAGCAGAAAAATGACAAAAATCCAGCAGAAAAATGACAAAAATCCAGCAGAAAAAATGACTAAAATCCAGCAGAAAAATGACAAAAATCCAGCAGAAAAATGACAAAAATCCAGCAGAAAAATGACTAAAATCCAGCAGAAAAATGACAAAAATCCAGCAGAAAAATGACTAAAATCCAGCAGAAAAAATGACTAAAATACAGCAAAAAAAAAAGACAAAAATCCAGCAGAAAAAAAAGACAAAAATCCAGCAAAAAAAAGCTGCTCAAATATATGTTGTGGTTATATTTGAAACATTATTCAGTCGACACAGACATTTGGTTAGTCTGGTGTTATAAGGGATTTGCCTCAGGTGCACTGTGCTTTGGACAGTTTTTAATGCAGGCTACTAGTTACCATAGCCATGCACTAGCCTAGCATCACTTAACTCTACAAACAACACTCTGGACAACCAGGAAATGAGGCCCTATGTCAAAAATCCTGAACTATCCCTTTAATTACAGGTACGTAGTGAAGCGTCTTCGTCCATCGCTGTTGTTGTGCGTCAGATCTACGGGCGCACCGGAAACATTCAAAAAGAAATTTGGGGGTAAAATCGGGGGAAATGCAATTATTTGCGTTAAAAAAATTAACGCAATAAAATATTTGTAATAAATGAATCGAAATGAACGCGTTAAAGTCCCACCCTTAGTTTGTATTCGATATTACAGTTTGAAAAATGTAGCTGAGTTACACTACTTTCAGTTACCTTTTAGTTACTTTTGGCAAAATATGAAATAGTGATAATGCCACCGACGAAAAGAGTTTAGTTTTCAGTCACAGTTTTCAAAGAGTCATGAAATAACTTGGATCGATCAAAACAGTATGAAGGAAATAAGTGGTGTTTCCATTTGATTACATCGCACAGGGTTAGAAGGGCCAGTCACAAGATGGCCGCCAGACCATGTCTTATCTATAGTTTTAAAGAGGGGGTGTTCTGCTTTTTTCAATCACACAGCACCAGTCTATATCACACTACAATGATGACAAACCTTCTGTTGGTCTGTAAATGCAGTAAATTAGAATAACTGCCTTGTATAAAATGTCTCTCTCAAAATGGCTGTAGTGAATGTCTTGAAATAGGCCTCTGTCTCTTTAAGAACCTCTGAGCCTTTCAGACACGCTCCCTGGTTGGTTACTCGGCTGGTGCAGTGGGGGGGTCCGCCCCTTTACACCCGTCTCCAGTACGTGCTAGTGGCAGGCCGTGGTATTGCAGCCAGCAGCCCAAAAAGCCCTTTTTGTCATAGACACTCATGTAAAAGGAGCAGCCTGTAAAATGGTCCACAGGCATCTGGAGTTTCAGACTGAGGCAAATATATTTCTTTAAAATTACTATTTTTAGGACATGGACTTTTTTTCTTCATAAAAAAATTGTAAAGCATCAAAAATACATTTTTAAAAGTGTTCTAATGACGTGACGTCACCAGGGCCTTAGACGTGCGCGAGCGTGTGCGTGACGACTCATGAACGAGCAGATTCTCCCTCGTGTGATTTAGCGGCTGAAGTCTGAGCAAAACAAATGAACTGGACTAAAAACAAGGATAAACGACAACTAACAAACATCTCAAGTAAGTTTATGTTTCTCTAAGTCTTTAGCCAAAAACTAAATACGAAATGTATGATGAATATAACATGTGTTTATAGCATTGGATTATGGTTAAAAAGAAACAACTAGTCTACATGTTATTAAACTCATTTCTGAAAATTAAATAATGGCACTAATAACCTGTAACTGTTTTATTAATTAAAAAAATACTAGCAGCATTTAATGTACTAATGTACTTACACCATTATTTGTGTAAGTAGAATGAAACACAAAAAAATGCATGATTTCCGCATCTGTCCTGGATCCAGTACAGTACAGGACAGTACAGTACAGTACAGTACAGTACAGTACAGATAAATGCTATCAAAAAAACAATATCTCACATTTTACCAATGAAAATGTAATATAAAACACGTTTGCAGTGCTCATTCTTTGTATTTCAGCCAAACAATTCTAGTTATGATGTTATACTAGCAAATACAGTGAAGTAACAACTCGATTTTTATCAATTCTATCACAATATCAAGACTTCCAGCACTTAAGAAACTTCCCAGAAAAGTGACCGAGCGGAAGTTCATGAGCGCGGCTACGTACGTTTGAAGGGCCGCTAAGCGCCCGGTTGTTCAAAGAGCGGGCTAAACTAGCTTTTTAAGCCCCGCACTGACAAACTAACCCCCAAAGTCATCGTAGCATGGCAGCTTATTCGCCTGAAATGGCCTTAAAAAATGATTTTGTATTTAAAGAACGATGATATTAAGAGATTTGACTTACAGCGTAATGGCGTCCGCTCCGCTCTGAGGCTTCCTCGGCAGCCGTGCGCGCTCACGCTGCTTCACCCACTTGGGCCGTGGGAGCATAGATACAGGTGACGCGTCATACGGGTACTTTGGGCCGCAATGGCGGACGAAACTGGAGTCATGCGCCACTGAGCACCCCTATGTAAAGAGACAGGAGCTGGGACAGCAGGCCTTATCCAGTTTTTATAATAGATCCATGGGCTTGTGACGAAAGCTCGGAGGCGTCTCCAGGAGGTGGGGGCGTTCCTAGGAGGACTCAGGCAAACCTATCCCTAAAATGGCCGCCATCAGAGTTTTTACAGATTACTCAAAAATACGTGAATGTGCCAAGGCAACACTTCAGGCATGTTTTTAATGAGGGAATGACAGAATAACATGATGTAAAGCTTGAAAAAGTCCATTTTGCTTTAAGATCTTTGTGTTGCTCCCATGGAATCGGTGAAGAACCTCTTGGAAAATGGCGGCGTGTTGAAAAAGGAGCCCAGAAAATGGCCTGAATCTGCTCCACTGATTTCGCCGACTAAACTATTACGCCATCGTTTTTTCCGCCCGTCGTTTTTTTTTGCCTGCCCGCTCTTCAGGGACACGGAGGTCTCTTCCTCTCGGGGGACGTTCGGCGGCCCCTTGTGGCTCCCCGGGCCCCTGCAGCGCGGGGCTCTCCCTGTTGGTTGCTCTAAGAACGCCTGGCCTAGTTCGGGGACGACCTACATGTGACGCCGGTGGTGGAGCGCCCTTGTTTTCGTAAAGGATTCTGTTATATTTTCCTTCTTTCCTGCTCTCGGTTTTTGTTGTGACGATGCCGCGGCGGAGACGACAGTGCGAGGAGACGAAGAGGAGGAGGAAGGGGAGCAGAGGCCGGAGAGGCTCTAAAACAGGCCCATCATTAAACACGGCTCTGGAGGGTTCTCGTTTGGAGGTCACTTTGAAAAGTGCGCTGCCCTCCTTTCGGCTGCTCCTCCTCCATCGCCGCGGATAAACCAGAAAACAAGAAGCTCCACGGTGGAGGAGCAGCAGGGCCGGGTTTAGACTCTGCAGGGGCCGGAACTGGGACTACGGACTTTTAGAGGTCGACCTGTTTTTCTAAAGAGTCGGATCGTCGTCATATTAACAGTGGAGGAAAAACGGCTCATTAAGAACCATTGAGTCCATGTTCAAGTCCGTCATGTGATGATGTCATGTCGACTAAAGCCCGAGCCTGAACCGAGGGCGGAGCTTTGGTGTCGATATTTGTGTTTTACAGTTTAGAAGCTTCACACACAGGATTATGGACGAGACATTGTTTAAATATTGGCGGTGCTTTGATGACATCGGCCTTAGAGAAACGATCCATCACTGAGACCAGAGACCGAGGATCAAACATCTCTCTGTTCAATCAACAAACTAACAAACCAACAAACAAAACAACAAACTAACAAACCAACAAACCAATCAACCAATCAATGAATCAACCAACCAGTCAATGAATCAACCAACCAGTCAACAAACTAACCAACCAACAAACAAAACAACCAGTCAATGAATCCAGAGCCACCTTAACCAATGGGCTAGCAGGGGCTGGAGCCCAGGGGCCTACCATAGTCAAGGGCCTATCAGAATTAAGGAAAAAAGAAAAGAAAAGGTGATTAGTTGATTTTCATGTCAATCACTTCATGCGATGATTGTGCTGCGCTCCTGTGTGTGTTACTGGAGTAGCCCCGCCCTACCTGGCCCAGAGGGAAACATGTAGGAGTAGCAGGGTTAGGGTTTTTGTGGGATTTAGGGTTAGGGTTTGCGCTGAGGGGGTGGGGGCCTACAATTCTGATTAAGCCCCGGGGCCTGTGGGTACATTAAGGCGGGCCTGAATGAATCAACCAACCAACCAACAAACAAACAAACAAACAAACCTACTGTTGCCTCACAGCTCAAAGGTCCGGGTTCGATTCCCTCCTGGACTGTGTGGAGTTTGCATGTTCTCCCTGTGTCTGCGTAGGTTAGTGGTAAAAACATGTGCTGTTGCTCAGGAACACCTCATGGAGGAGGGTCCCCGAGGGCCAGCCCGGGCCGGAGCTCACGGCTCCTACAGGTCGCCCACTGAGGCTGGGTCAAATGCAGAGAACAAATGTCTCTACAGAGATTAATAAAGTGTAACTTCAACTTACCAACCAATGAATCGACCAAAAAAACGAACGAACCAACCAACCAACCAATGAACCAATCAACCAATGAACCAACCAACCAACCAACCAATGAACCAATCAACCAATCAACCAACCAACCAACCAACCAACCAACCAATGAACCAATCAACCAATGAACCAACCAACCAACCAACCAACCAACCAATGAACCAATCAACCAATGAACCAATCAACCAATGAACCAACCAACCAACCAACCAACCAACCAATGAACCAATCAACCAATGAACCAACCAACCAACCAACCAACCAACCAACCAACCAACCAACCAATCGACCAACCAACCAATCAATCAATGAATCAACCAACCAACCAACCAATCAACCAATGAACCAATCAACCAATGAACCAACCAACCAACCAACCAACCAACCAACCAACCAATCGACCAACCAACCAATCAATCAATGAATCAACCAACCAACCAACCAATCAACCAATGAACCAATCAACCAATGAACCAACCAACCAACCAACCAACCAACCAACCAACCAACCAACCAACCAACCAATCGACCAACCAACCAATCAATCAATGAATCAACCAACTAATCAATCAACCAACTAATCAATGAATCAACCAACAAATCAACCAACCAATCAATCAATGAATCAATTATTTATTGCAATGTTAAGCAAAATACACTTTTTCAAGCCTTACATCATGTTATTCTGTCATTCCCTCATTAAAAACATGCCTGAAGTGTTGCCTTGGCACATTCACGTATTTCTGAGTAATCTGTAAAAACTCTGATGGCGGCCATTTTAGGGATAGGTTTGCCTGAGTCCTCCTAGGAACGCCCCCACCTCCTGGAGACGCCTCCGAGCTTTCGTCACCAGCCGAGTAACCAACCACTGCTCCTCAGCAGAACCCCCTCCCCACTGATGCCACAGACAGCGTGTGGAGGGGGCGTGTCTAAAGGCTCAGAGGTTCTTAAAGAGACAGAGGCCTATTTCAAGACATTCACTACAGCCATTTTGAGAGAGCAACTTTATACAAGGCAGTTATTCTAATGTACTGCATTTACAGACCAACAGAAGGTTTGGGCATCATTGTAGTGTGATATAGACTGGTGCTGTGGGACTGAAAAAAGCAGAAAACCCCCTCTTTAAGAACTCAGTCATGGAAAGAGGGAACCAACAGTTTTCTTCATCGTTTTTGAGAAAAAACGAACAAAATCTGAACATTGAAACAACCTCCTGTAATGCGCCCCTGGTTTTTAAGTAGTCCTTGTAGAGCCCGTCCCGCCGCAGCTTCAGCTCCTGCAGCTTCGGCTCCTGCGGCTTCGGCTCCTGCGGCTTCGGCTCCTGCGGCTTCAGCTCCTGCAGCATCAGCTCCTGCAGCATCAGCTCCTGCAGCTTCAGCCCCTGCAGCTTCGGCTCCTGCAGCTTCAGCCTGGCTTTCCCTCCCTCTGCTGCAGCTGTGATTGACGTGACCTCTGACCTCGTGCGAGTGAGAGGGAAGTGTCCTTATGTCGGGGCCTTTGGGGACAGACAGTGCCGGGTCCTCTGGTGTTGGCGCCGGGGCATGTGGAGATTAAAGCTCTAATCCCGCTCCATTTAAACGAACACACAGCGACTCGTCATTACGCTTCGAGGCGCCGCAGATGGACCGGGACACAATCCGCCACACAATCGGAAACACGGGCAGAGTTTTAGTATTAAACAGTCAAACAGATCCAGGGGTTTTTGGATTTGTTGTTGATGTTCTGTCGCTAGAGAGAGCTGGAGTTTTACAGGAAATCCTCTGTAACAACATCTCCTTTAGTCGCTCCCACAGACTCCACACTTCACAGGCTTGGACTTAAAGCAACTATACAGAGTTTAAAAATGATGAATTAAGTATTTTCCTCCCCCTACATGTTCCAGCCATGTCGGAGGCCGATTTTCTTTATCGTGAACAGACCGAGGGCCGAAGCCGCTGATTATTAGCCCAAAGCAAAGCGCAACACTGGAAAAATGACCGTCTTAAATGAGAGAAATGACTCAAAATTGCCTGAATGAAAGTTCTTCTATGTTGAATTTGAATCGGTTTGAACGAATCCAAGATACAAATGCTAAAGCACCAATGGAACAAGAATTAAAAAGAGAATAACGACTACTAGAGGTTTTATCTCGTCTAAGATTAGACCAAATCTATTCAAACCTTAGATTTAATCTGTTCATTCAAGTAGATTTATGTCATTTCTTCACGATTATTCGCCAATGTTGTACATAATATTTGACCTAATCGGGTGTATTGACAGTATTTGTACCTTTTTTTCTCCCATTTAACTCTAATAATGTTAAAAGTACTTTCTGATTTGTGTGGTAATGTTTCTCAAAATCATCTTGAGGGCCAGAGTTGCTGTGCTGGAGGGCCGGATTTGGCCCCCGGGCCTGACGTTGCCTACCCCTGGCCTGATGTGTAGAATAAGCTCAGACCTGTTCACCACAACTGCCTCTGAAATCCTGCACTGTCGCTCAGAAAGGTGTTAATTCTGGTCCGAAGTGCCGTCATGCACAAGCTTAATGTAGAAGCTGCAGTTACGCCTAAGACCTGAGGTGGCAGTAGTGAGTATAAAATGGCTAACTTGCATCCAGCCCCTTTAACAAGTTTTCTAAGGTTTTATCAGGGGGATTTTTCGATATTCCTGCCTGAGTTTTTTATTTATTTAACCTTTATTTAACCAGGAAAGTCCCACTGAGATTAAAAACCTCTTTTTCAAGGGAGTCCTGGCCAAGAGGCGGCAATTACATTCACGTTATACACATTATGAAAACAGTTACAGCGTAAAAAGCTCTAAACGTTAACGAGTGCATTTTCCCCAGTTCGGCTTTTTATTATTGTTTTTTTGATCGGCATCATCAGCAAAAAGAACGGGAAAGGCGGTCGTAGAAACAGAAGCAAAATCATTCGTATAAATAATAATGGTCCCAAAACTGAACCTTGTGGCGCACCATACTCCACGGAATTCCTTTTAGATTCATGTTTTTTTATACTGGGCTTTACCCAAATCTAAAAGCTTCTCGACTGGAGATCAACAATGTAACGCCTCGTTTGAAAGCTAAGACCTACAAAAGTGATGGAAACTTTTCGTCACGTCGCCACATTTTTGTTTTTTTAACTATTTTTTGTGTGTTTATTTCACGTTTTGTAGGGTTTTTTTGTCCGTGTTTTTCTCATGTTTTCATCCTCTTTTTCTCGCTATTTTCTTTTTAGCTTTTAGATTTGGGTAAAGCTCGGTTGAGACGGGACTGGTGGCCCTTCGTCTGGCCTCCCTCTCCCTGTGCGGTGAAAACAAACCTGTCCCGCTGCCCGTTACACGTCCATCATCTGACTAACCGCGCACAAAGCCTTCGCCTTCTGTGATGTCCTCCCAAAACACTCCCACCTGCTCCTCTAAAGCCGCCGCCGGCCAACTGTCTCCGCTCATCCTGCACCGCAGAGTCGCAAAGCCTCGGCAAACCGGGACAAGCTCTCAGCCACAGAGAGCTTCATCTGTGTCTGCATGTTCCTCATCATCATCATCATCGAGGAAGTCCCAGAAATGTGTCTTCAGCCGCCGCCGTCTCCCACAAAGGGAATAAAGGATTTGCTTCTAATATTTGTTTGGCCGACGCCGACTCACACGATGTGCCCAGACTCGCTGAGTCTAAAACGCGCGGGCGGAAAAATAAATATTTGAGTCTGAGGGAACGCGGCGCTTTTCATTTCATTGGAGCGCTCGCTCTCTGGCCCCGGATCTCCATCAGCACATGGTTCTCCTCCTACTAGCCATGATCAAGAGACAGATCAGAGACAGATCAGAGACAGATCAGAGACAGATCAGAGACAGATCAGAGACAGATCAGAGACAGAACAGAGACAAGAGACAGATCAGAGACAGATCAGAGACAAGAGACAGATCAGAGACAAGAGACAGATCAGAGACAGATCAGAAACAAGAGACAGATCAGAGACAAGAGACAGATCAGAGACAGATCAGAGACAGATCAGAGACAGATCAGAGACAGATCAGAGACAGATCAGAAACAAGAGACAGATCAGAGACAGATCAGAGACAGATCAGAGACAGATCAGAAACAAGAGACAGATCAGAGACAGATCAGAGACAGATCAGAAACAAGAGACAGATCAGAGACAGATCAGAGACAGATTACAATTATCCAAGGAAGTAATAATGATGATAATAATAATAACAAAAATAATAAAAATAATAAAAATAAAAATAACAATAATAAAAATAACAATAATAATAATTAAAATAATAATAATCATAATAATAATAATAGTAATGAAAATAATAACAAAAATAATAACAAATAATAAAAATAATAATAATAATTTGTATTTTTACCTTGTGACCAGGGCTGAAAGATAAATCGTTATCGTATCGATCAAGATATTAATATCGAAAAAGCAAGATATGAATATCATCAATACTTTTTTGTATTTAGATGCTTGGATTTTTCTGAAAAAGGCTTGTTTTTCACCGATCCTGTAGTTATATCGTATCGTATCGTATTGTTTCGTATCGATATCGAGATATCTGGCATAAATATATATGACATTTTGTCCATATTGTTCAGTCCTACTTGTAACCATGGAAACATCCTGTACCTGAAGACATTTCCATGGTTACAAGGACAAAAAGACTCTGTTCTTGCAGCTCAGTGTGAGGAGTTCTTTCAGCTCAGTGTGAGGAGTTCTTGCAGCTCAGTGTGAGGAGTTCTTTCAGCTCAGTGTGAGGAGTTCTTTCAGCTCAGTGTGAGGAGTTCTTGCAGCTCAGTGTGAGGAGTTCTTACAGCTCAGTGTGAGGAGTTCTTGCAGCTCAGTGTGAGGAGTTCTTTCAGCTCAGTGTGAGGAGTTCTTGCAGCTCAGTGTGAGGAGTTCTTTAAGCTCAGTGTGAGGAGTTCTTGCAGCTCAGTGTGAGGAGTTCTTGCAGCTCAGTGTGAGGAGTTCTTGCAGCTCAGTGTGAGGAGTTCTTGCAGCTCAGAGTGAGGAGTTCTTACAGCTCAGTGTGAGGAGTTCTTGCAGCTCAGTGTGAGGAGTTCTTCTGTGATGTAGTTTGTGTGGGCGACTCAGAGCTCATAAGCCGCTGGGTTTCAGAAAAAGGAACAAAATGGAATAAAGGTCAGAGCAGAACTCGCCGTCCTCTAAATATAGTCGCTCTGACCTCCTTCTGCCGGCGCCGCCGCGGCTGCGTGGGAGACGGGCGGCGCCGACCGGCCGGTAACAGGCTCTCAGTCGTCCAGGCGGTCGCTGATGAGGATGTAATTACTCGACAGGAGACTTTGGCTTTGGGCTCATGATCTTTTAGTTAAAAACACAAACATTTATGTTATTTTTCTGTATCGCGTATTCTGTATATTATGATTTTAGGAATTAAGGCTTTGAAGAACCTAAAATCTTTTGCCATAATTTTAGACAAAGTGATTTTTCAGCTGCATTTTGCGCGTGCCATGCTCGGTGCATCTTTGCTTTGTGGAGAGGAATAGAACGTTTGGCTATTGCACGCTCACACCTGTAGCTTTCCCCGAGTGACACATATGTAGAGCGGCCACAACCCGTGCGCCCTGACGCACAGCGGCGCCACAGAACGCCACATCGATTAGACCCGTTTAGTCTCATTCATTCGATCAGTTTGGCGACAGTGAAATATAAATATACTGTACATATGTGAAACATATCCAGAGGCATAGTGTTAGGCTTCCAAACAGGCTTAAAGGAACAGGCCACCGTTTTTCCATACTGAGATATGTTCTTACCTGAGCTTTGACGAGTTCTTTAGGACCTGTCTGATCTTCCCCCGTGCCTTCAGTCACGTAAACACAGCGCAGACAACGTTAGCATTTAGCCTCTCCCTCTCTCCTCTATAGCTCCAAAACAGGTCAAGATAGAAGCTACCGAGCTCTTCCACGTTTTCCCTATTTAAATATGGTTACGTGAAGTGTTCCACTACAAAGTATAATTACATAAAATTAAACAATGTGGATTTTCTAAGCGGATAAAAGGGGGAACTATATTGTAAGGCGTAATAATACCAGGAGTAATTTGGCATCCGCGCAGTAATCTTCACTTTACTGTGCGGATGCCAAATTACAAGTATCAACAGAAGCACATCTACAACATCGTAATAGTCCGGTTACATCAATAACGCATCAGTTCGAAGTCTTCTGTTGAATATACTTTATTAAAACGGGTTCTTGTGCGTTGTTTGTGATCACAGACGATGTAAATACACGTCGGTGGGCAGGACATGAATTGAAATAAAGTACGTCGGGTGAGGCGGCTAAAGCTAGCTTAATGATAGCTACGGTTCCACAAGCCATTAGCGATTAATGAATAGACTTTTCCTCCTGGAATCGCTCGTTTGTAGCTCTGTGTAGTGAAGCTATATTTGATCTGCTTTACAATGTATACAGCATAACAGTGTTTTTAGCTGCTAATCATTTTGGGCTCCGGTCACTTCCGTTCTGGCTTTCGTTAAGTTGTTGTGTTGTGGCTAAAAGTTGTTGTGTTGTGGCTGAAAGTTGTTGTGTTGTGGCTGAAAGTTGTTGTGTTGTGGCGCTTGTATTTGTTTTAGCATTTGTATTTGTTGTGACCCCTCTCGGCCACCGTAAATACGTGAGAAAAAAACCCATTAAAAACTCTTAAAAACAACCATCAATATTTCTGAAACTCCACAGTTACTGACTTATTTCTCAGCCTCATTAGTCAAAAATGCCGCACCTACTGTTAAAAAAGTCATATTTACTAAAGTTGGTACTTCCGGGGTTAGCGTAGCGCCGTTAGCATTTTTCTCCGCTAACCCGGAAGTAGTGCCTTTAGTAAATATGACTTTTATAGCAGTAGATTCAGCATGTTTGGCTCATGGTTCTGATAAATAAGAGTGTTCAGTAACTCTCTGTGGAGTTTCACAAATATGGATTGTGGTTTTAAAGAGTTTTGTTGTAGTTTCTTGTACAGGCAGAGCTTGTGACGTCACCACTTAGCGTTAGCACTTCCTGGTTGTGAATGCTCTGACCGTGACTCTCTCCCACAGTAACTGCCCGTGCTCCCTGGCGGCGGCTCTGGCCCGGGCCACGGCCGACAGCGTCCTGCAGATGGACATGTCCCCGCTGAGCAAGACCCAGGAGGGCACGGACCTGCCTCGTGAGTGACCGCACCTCCTCCTCCTCCTCTCTTAGCGTGTCACAGGCGTGTAAGCGAGTCCTTTTCCGTGTGCCCGCAGAGGTGGAGTCGGTGAAGCTGGCGCGCCTGCTCTTCAACTGCCTCTTCGACACGTGCTGCCAGTGGGCGAAGGAGCTGCCCTTCCACCGGCGCCCGCAGCCGTACTACGAGACGTCCATCCACGCCATCAAGAACATGCGCCGCAAGATGGAGGACAAGCACGTGATCATCCCCGACTTCAACACGCTCTTCAACATCCAGGTAACTCCGTAACATTTCATGGGTCGACTGTTAGATCTGTGCAGTTAGAGAACTAGAGCTTCAGCTGCATTTGAACAATCCGTCCGTCCTTAAACAGGGGAAAGGGAAGTGACATCACCAACAGCTGTTTTTCTTCTTCTTTTAAGTTATTGGTGGAGTGCAGGCCAAACAAAAGTGCATGTCGCCCCCTAGTGTACAGTGTCCAACAACAACATAGTGTCCAAACAAAGCGCAGTGGCTTATGGGACGGCACATAGCTCCTAATCACCGGTTAGTTAGCATCAGAGGTCCCTATGCTAAAGTGGCTATGATAGTTAGCACCAGAGGTCCCTATGCTAAAGTGGCTATGATAGTTAGCATCAGAGGTCCCTATGCTAAAGTGGCTATGATAGTTAGCATCAGAGGTCCCTATGCTAAAGTGGCTATGATAGTTAGCATCAGAGGTCCCTATGCTAAAGTGGCTATGATAGTTAGCACCAGAGGTCCCTATGCTAAAGTGGCTATGATAGTTAGCATCAGAGGTCGCTATGCTAAAGTGGCTATGATAGTTAGCATCAGAGGTCCCTATGCTAAAGTGGCCATGATAGTTAGCATCAGAGGTCCCTATGCTAAAGTGGCCATGATAGTTAGCATCAGAGGTCCCTATGCTAAAGTGGCTATGATAGTTAGCATCAGAGGTCCCTATGCTAAAGTGGCTATGATAGTTAGCATCAGAGGTCCCTATGCTAAAGTGGCTATGATAGTTAGCACCAGAGGTCCCTATGCTAAAATAATAATAATAATACATTTTATTTGTATTGAACTTTACATATGAAGAACACATCTCAAAGTGCTACAATTGACACAAAAAAACAAAACAGAAATAGACAGAACATATCAATAGTAAAAACACGAGGAATATTATCAGTTAGAAACACAAAATAAACATACTAAGAATAAGCCGCACAAAATAAGTGGGCCTTAAGTTTATTTTTAAAAACCTCAATAGACTGTGGTGTCCTCAGATGGTTGGGTAGGGCATTCCACAGTCGAGGAGCAGCTGCCTGGAACGACCTATCTCCCATAGTGCGGAGCTTTGTCTTGGGGACCAGGAGGTGGCTGTCAGAGGAGCGGAGCTGTCGGGTTGGTTTGTGGTTGTTCATGAGTTCCTTAAGATACACTGGTGCGCTGCCGTGGACACACTGATAGGTCAGGAGGCAGATCTTATACTCAATCCTGAACCTAACAGGAAGCCAGTGGAGTTTATGGAGGATGGGTGTGATGTGTTCAGACTTACGCACCCTCATCAGGACCCTGGCAGCGCATTTCTGAATGTACTGCAATCTCTCTAAAGTGGCTATGATAGTTAGCACCAGAGGTCCCTATGCTAAAGTGGCTATGATAGTTAGCACCAGAGGTCCCTATGCTAAAGTGGCTATGATAGTTAGCATCGAGGCTCCTTTTCCTAACTCCTTCCTTACTGACAGACCAATTCGGAAGCCTCCTGTCATGGCGGACGCTGACGCACATCCGGTTTGGCGTAAGAGCTCTGGCCAATCTGCTCGTTTCGGACGCAGCCAAAGAGAGCCTGTATCTACTGTTGAGTCCACTCACCTGTGGTTCTCATTGGTCGCGAGCCTTTCCCATAAAAACAACTCTTTTAATATTTATGTACAAAACAGTATAGAATCTACTCTGGCTTATGTAACGCTTATTCTACAACATTTCCTGAGGAAAAGAGACGGGCAGAACATGAGAAGGCAGAACATGTTGGGTGTTGAGCTGGAGCAGATTATAATGACAGGCTGTAGTTTTCTCCTCGAAGCTCCGCCTCCGCGGCGCCGCACGAGCCGCCGCCCCCGAGACGCCCGACATTTACCGACAGCTGTGCGGATCGTTGGACAGTAATTAAATACTGCTACTAAACACTACTCTTTTCTCTGGACACTCGGACCCCTGGCCTGACCGCGGTGTCCTGCACAACGGGCGGCGCGGTGGCACAGCGGTTAGTGCTCGTGCTTCACAGTTAGTCCCGGGTTCGACTCCCACCTGGACGGGGCCTTTCTGTGGAGTTTGCATGTTCTCCCCGTGTCTGTGTAGGATTCCTCCTGACTTCCCTGGTTAAATAAAGGTAAAATAAAATAAAAAACAGTAGGGAAAAGTCTGGACAGAGGACTGAGCCGCTGAGTTAGAACGAGTAGTAGTAGTTAAGTTCTGGGCAAAATACAAAGGAATACAGGAAAATGCACGTTTGGTATAAAAATGTCATTTCTCGTCGTTAATCCCAATATAATCACTCTACAGTGTGTGATATAGAACATAATCATCCTACAGTGTGTGATATAGAATATAATCACTCTACAGTGTGTGATATAGAATATAATCACTCTACAGTGTGTGATATAGAATATAATCACTCTACAGTGTGTGATATAGAATATAATCACCCTACAGTGTGTGATATAGAATATAATCACTCTACAGTGTGTGATATAGAATATAATCACTCTACAGTGTGTGATATAGAATATAATCACTCTACAGTGTGTGATATAGAACATAATCACCCTACACTGTGTGATATAGAACATAATCACTCTACAGTGTGTGATATAGAATATAATCACCCTACAGTGTGTGATATAGAACATAATCACCCTACAGTGTGTGATATAGAACATAATCACCCTACAGTGTGTGATATAGAATATAATCACTCTACAGTGGGTGATATAGAATATAATCACCCTACAGTGGGTGATATAGAACATAATCATCCTACAGTGTGTGATATAGAATATAATCACTCTACAGTGTGTGATATAGAACATAATCATCCTACAGTGTGTGATATAGAACAATCTGTCTTACTTGTGGTTCAGATGTTCTGGTTTTGTGGTTCTTCCCTGCAGGACCAGGAGGAACAGGCTTTCTTCGGCGTGTTCGATGGACACGGCGGTGTGGACGCGGCGAACTACGCTGCCACGCACCTCCACGTGAACCTGGCCCACCACGAGAGCTTCGGCGAGGACCTGGGGGAGGCCCTGTACCGCGCCTTCAGATACACTGACGAGCAGTTTGTTAAGAAGGCGTCCCGAGAGGTTGGTGCCCACGCTGCACCTGAATCACCAGCTTCATCCAGGATTTGTGTTTTAAAAGGTTCTTCTTCTCTGTTTTCCTGCAGCACCTGCGCTGTGGCACCACGGGCGTGGTCACCTTCCTCCGGGGGCGGACCCTCCACGTGGCCTGGCTGGGCGACTCTCAGGTCATCCTGGTCCGGAGGGGTCAGGTGGTGGAGCTGATGAAGCCTCACAAGCCCGACAGAGAGGTAAACGACGGCCTGTACGCTCCTCAGGCTCCAGCGTCTGAGCAGAGCTGACGTTTGTCTCACTTTCAGGACGAGAAGAAAAGGATCGAAGCTCTGGGCGGCTGCGTCATCTGGTTCGGCACATGGAGAGTGAACGGCAGCCTGTCCGTGTCCAGGGCCATAGGTAACATCACTCATGTCCTCATGTCCTCATGGTCCTCATCTCCCTCGTGTCTCTGCAGAAGTGTCTCTTGTCTCTGAAGAAGTCTGTCATGTCCTTCATGTCCTTCATGTCCTCCATCTCCTCCGTGTCTCTGTCTCACCTGCTCCTGTCTCTGCAAAAGTGTCTCATGTCCTCCATGTCCTTCATGTCCTTCATGTCCTTCATGTCCTCCATGTCTCACCTGCTCGTGTCTTGTCTCGTGTCTCTGCAGAAGTGTCTCATGTCCTCCATGTCCTCCATGTCCTTCATCTCCTTCATGTCTCATGTCCTCCATGTCCTTCATGTCCTTCATGTCCTTCATGTCCTTCATGTCCTCCATGTCTCACCTGCTCGTGTCTTGTCTCGTGTCTCTGCAGAAGTGTCTCATGTCCTCCATGTCCTCCATGTCCTTCATCTCCTTCATGTCTCATGTCCTTCATGTCCTTCATGTCCTTCATCTCCTCCATCTCCTCCATGTCCTTCATGTCCTTCATGTCCTTCATCTCCTCCATGTCTCCGTGTCTCACCTGCTCCTGTCTTCTGTCTCGTGTCTCTGCAGAAGTGTCTCATCTCCTCCATCTCCTCCATCTCCTCCATCTCCTCCGTGTCTCTGTCTCACCTGTCTTCTGTCTTCTGTCTCTGCAGGCGACTCTGAGCACAAGCCGTACATCTGTGGGGACGCGGACCACAGCCTGTTCCCGCTGGACGGCTCCGAGGACTACCTGATCCTGGCCTGTGACGGGTTCTGGGACACGGTGGGTCCGGAGGAGGCGGTGCGGGTGGTCAGTGACCACCTGAGCGAGAACACGGGCGACACCACCATGGTGGCGCACAAGCTGGTGGCGTCTGCGCGCGACGCCGGCTCCAGCGACAACATCACGGTCATGGTGGTGTTCCTGAGGGACCCGCGCTGCCCCACCCCCAGCATGGACGAAGAGGAGGAGCCTGTGTGCCAGGAGGCGGAGCCAGAGGAGGAGGCTGAGGCCGGGGAGGAGGACGAGGAGGAGGAGGAAGAGGAGGAGGCAGGACGCGTGGAGCGCGGAGAGGGAGGCACTAACGCCGAGGGGGCCAAGGGTCGCGGCGGCTGGCCCCTCCAGCAGTGCTCCGCCCCCGCAGACCTGAACTACGAAGACCGCACAGACTCTTTAACGGACAGGACCACCCTGAGCCTGGGGCCCCCGGGGCTCACAGGGCCCCCGGCGCTCATGGGGCCCCCGGCGCTCATGGGGCCCCCGGCGCTCATGGGGCCCCCGCTCCTGAGCCGCATCCTCCTGCCCCGGGGGCCACTGCGGCGCCGGCCCGTGCTCTGGTCTCAGGAGCCGGGCTCCACGGGCTCCACGGACCCCCTGTCCTCACTGTCCTCCCTGTTTCCGCAGACAGCAGCGCTGCTCTGTTCCAGGCCGGGGCCCGGCGCGGCCCTCAGGCCCACCCCTGAGCGCCGCCGTCTCCGCAGGGCTCTGTTGGGGCCCCCGCTTCATCTCCAACCCCAGCTGCACCCGTCCAGGCACAGCCAAGGAGCCGCAGGCCCCCACCTGCCGTTTGAGGCCACATTCTGAGGGCCAGAGTCTGAGGGCCAGAGTCTGAGGGCCAGAGTCTGAGCTCCAGAGTCTGAGCTCCAGAGTCTGAGCTCTACAGAGTCTGAGGGCCAGAGTCTGAGGGCCAGAGTCTGAGGGCCAGAGTCTGAGGGCCAGAGTCTGAGCTCCAGAGTCTGAGCTCCAGAGTCTGAGCTCTACAGAGTCTGAGGGCCAGAGTCTAAACTCCAGAGTCTGAGCTCCAGAGTCTGAGCTCCAGAGTCTGAGCTCCAGAGTCTGAGGGCCAGAGTCTGAGGGCCAGAGTCTGAGCTCCAGAGTCTGAGCTCCAGAGTCTGAGCTCCAGAGTCTGAGCTCTACAGAGTCTGAGGGCCAGAGTCTGAGCTCCAGAGTCTGAGCTCCAGAGTCTGAGCTCAAGAGTCTGAGGGCCAGAGTCTGAGCTCCAGAGTCTGAGCTCCAGAGTCTGAGCTCCAGAGTCTGAGGGCCAGAGTCTGAGCTCCAGAGTCTGAGGGCCAGAGTCTGAGCTCCAGAGTCTGAGCTCCAGAGTCTGAGCTCCAGAGTCTGAGCTCCAGAGTCTGAGCTCCAGAGTCTGAGCTCCAAGAGTCTGAGCTCCAGAGTCTGAGGGCCAGAGTCTGAGCTCCAGAGTCTGAGCTCCAGAGTCTGAGCTCCAGAGTCTGAGCTCCAGAGTCTGAGCTCCAGAGTCTGAGCTCCAGAGTCTGAGCTCCAGAGTCTGAGGGCCAGAGTCTGAGCTCCAGAGTCTGAGGGCCAGAGTCTGAGCTCCAGAGTCTGAGGGCCAGAGTCTGAGCTCCAGAGTCTGAGGGCCAGAGTCTGAGCTCCAGAGTCTGAGCTCCAGAGTCTGAGCTCCAGAGTCTGAGCTCCAGAGTCTGAGCTCCAGAGTCTGAGGGCCAGAGTCTGAGGGCCAGAGTCTGAGCTCCAGAGTCTGAGCTCCAGAGTCTGAGGGCCAGAGTCTGAGGGCCAGAGTCTGAGCTCCAGAGTCTGAGGGCCAGAGTCTGAGCTCCAGAGTCTGAGCTCCAGAGTCTGAGCTCCACAGTCTGAGCTCCAGAGTCTGAGCTCCACAGTCTGAGCTCCAGAGTCTGAGCTCCACAGTCTGAGCTCCAGAGTCTGAGCTCCACAGTCTGAGGGCCACAGTCTGAGCTCCACACTCTCCCTGAGGCCCGCCCTCAGGGGCCCCTGCCTGAGGCTCCTTCAGCTCACTGTCCTGTCCGCGTGCACAGCTCCTGCTTCCGCTTAAACCCGCGTGTCGTGACTGAATGTGCTTCTGTCTGACAGTGTCACTCACCGACCACCGACCACCCCGACCACCCCGACCACCCCGACCACCCCCAGGGCAGGACACCCAGCAATAACGCTGCGCAAACACTTCCCGTTTGCTCTCATCCCGACCTTCGTAAACCGCTCCACGTTTCGTTCCGGGGGTCGGAGACTCGCCAAAACCCGCGTTTCCCACGGCAACCACCGCGACCTCCCGCTTCTCTCTATGCTGCTCACGCGGTGATCTCGCCATTCGTCCTCAGTGCTTACAGGGGTTTCCTCCTTCGGTTCGTCCTCGGTGGTTCTACAGGGTCCTCACTGGTTCCGCTGATGCTGTTCACTTGTGTTATTACGACGATTATTAGAGTTCTTATAAGCCATAAATCTACTGCCAGGAGTCCGCTGGTGCGTCTGAGCGATTCAGGGACAGTCCGTATCATTTCTCTCTTTTTTTCCGAGTACTGTATCGTGTCCTTTTGTTTTTCGACGTGCGGCGCCCCCATCCTGCTCCGAGGTGTAAGTGCAACATGTGCCTTTCATTTGACTCCAGTCACTGACGTCGTTTTGAGTTCAGGAGAAAAAGGGTCGGGGGTCACACACAGACGCTCCCGAGGCCCGCCCACGTCCCAGCTGCAGCACAAGCCCCGCCCCCCAGCACAAGCCCCGCCCCCAGCACAAGCCCCACATCGACCACATGTAGCCGACCGCAGTCTTCACTTTAGTCCCACACGCCTCCACCAGTGTTCATTTTGACATTTAAAAAAAAAAAAAGATTCATGATTTTCAACTATTTTTAGGCCCGAGCGGCCTGCCGTCGCAAGGGCCTATTGTAATCGCAATCACAGCGCAGTGCGCGCAGCGCACTGAACCTAAGTGCGCGGAGCGCACGAAAACAGCGCGAAGCGCTGTCCCCATGTCAACCGTAAACTCACCGTGTAAAACAGTGACACCAAAGGTGTGGGCCCTTTATACTTATTATTGCATTAAAATGAATGGGGGTATATAGTGTGAATGGGGGTATATAGTGGATGACGAGCGCAAAGCGCTCGTCATCCACCCAGGACCCCCACGGATGCGTGCGGATCGTTGAAAGCTTTCCAAAAATGTATAATATGATATCGTCGCGAAAGCGATGATATTGTTTTTGTAAAAAATATTATTATTTTTCTTTCTTTCTTTCTTCTTCTGCTCTTTGAGCAGGAATTTGACCCCCTGAACATAGTCGAAAACTCACCAAACTTTGCCCAAAATTCAGGTTTGGTGAAAAATTAATTTAAATGTGTGTTTTATTTTGGGGAAATAAAAAATGGCGCGACAGCGCCACCTACAAAAATCAAAATACATTACGCCAATGGGGGAGGGGCCAATGTCAACTTTGTCGTAGAGCGACGGGATTCGGTACAGATATTCGTCATGTGACGACAAACAAAAAATATTATTGTGGCCACGCCCCCTGACAAACCGGAAGTCCGCCATTTTGACAGGAAGGCCGGAGAATGCTGAGTCAGCGTTTTCGCTGACGTCGCATTTTAACGAACTCCTCCTAGGGCGTTTCACCAAATGAGGTCAAAATCTCTCCAGCTCATCTACAGATGTGGGGCATCAAAAGTTATTCAAATTATTTGCCTATGTTTTACGGTTTGTTTGCGGCGAAGCCGCAATCTTTACGAAGAATTTTGCTATTCATCAAAAACTAAAAATTGCTCCCATTCGCACAAACAAACTCCGATTAAAAATCGGAAATATACATTTTATTGACCTTTCACCCCTGGACACAACAAATGTGAAAAAGTGACATTGGGCGCGATAGCGCCCCCTCCAGGTGCAGAAGAAAAAATGCATTATGGGAAAAAAATTAGTTTCTCGGAAATGGATAAAATTCGGTACAAAAATAGATGATGGCGTCCCGATCCAAAAAGCCAATGAGACCCATATCGTATTTTGTACGGTGTTGCCATGGGGACGCCCGGGGCCCCCCATGTTATCCAATGGGGCTGACACATAAATCTCACATTATACAACATTACAGCGCGTTAGCGCTCCCTGTCAGGAGCTTGTGGACAGTGGTCATGGAAGTACGGCCCGTCAGGGCCGTCTGACGCTAATGGTGAAATTAAAAAGATTACGGGCGCGCTAGCGCCCTCTGCAGGCTGGAGCCATTATTCACATGGAGAGGCTAAAAATGTTGTTTTGATGTTTACTGACAACGATTAATGGCACATCAAGGCAATAAAATGCAGTGTGGCAATGCTGGCGCCCTTGGTAGGGTTATGGCAACAGAGGCGCTAAAGGAGGCACGGCCCGCGAGGGCCGTTCGATGCCGCTTGCGGCTTTAATTCTTTTTGTAATTGTAATAATAATTTTCCATATATTATGTTTTTACTACAGATTTGAGTTTCAGAATATGATGTGACTTAGTGAGACTTTAGGCAAGGCAAGTTTATTTGTAGAGCACAATTCATACACAAGGCAATTCAAAGTGCTTCACAGTTTCATAAATACAAGAAAACAAATAGAATCAATAAAAACATCAACATAAAATTAATCAATTACAATAAAAGGCAAGAGTGCAGATAAAATACTTTCAGTCATATGCTCGGGCAAAAAGAACTGTTTTCAGCCTGGATTTGAACATTGTCAGAGTTGAGGCTTGTCTCACATCCTCGTGAAGACTGTTCCAGATTTTAGCTGCATGAAACTGAAACGCAGCCTCACCGTGTTTATTATTGACTCTGGAACCACCAGGAGACCCCTCCCTGAAGTTCTCACTGACTTTAGGTCAGACATGAGTGACGGTAACATGAGGCTAAATACAGTGAGCTCTTTGTTTGCAGTAAAAAGGCTGAGGCCTCATTGCTCTTCAGTCACAGACTGAGAAGTGAAGAAGGAAGTCATGGAGCTTCTGCTTTAGACAGAACTTCAGACTCCTATTATCATATATTATCATATATATCATATTCTGAAACTCAAATATGTAGTAAAAACATTGTATATGGAACATTATAATTACAATTACAAAAAGAAAAATAGTTAAAAATCAAGTATCTAATCAAAACATTTGTTTTTTTATTTACTCTCATTCTAAAAAAAAACTAAAAATACAAAAACAAACCCAGGTCATTTGTATCTGCTGTAGGTCATGTTTGACCCAGTTCCTCTGAGTCGAGGTGCAGCAGGACTGATGTGGACAGATGTTACAGAAGAAGCTCGTGAGGTTCATTTCTTCAACAGTTACTATAGTAACTATTTTCTCCAAAGTAAAAGTAGATCTACCACAGTCCTGTCCACAACTGTCATGGTCCACCATGACCCACCACGACTCAGAGGAACTGGGACACACATGACTTTACAGCAGATACACATGACCTGGGTTTGTTTGGGTTTTCTTTTTTAGAATGAGAGTAAATTTTAAAAAACTAATTTTTTGATTAGATACAGGATTTTCAAATATTTTTCTTTTTGTAATTGTAATAATATTTTTCCATATATCATGTTTTTACTACAGATTTGAGTTTCAGAATATGATATGACTCTTACAAGCAGCAGAAGTCTGAAGTTCTGTCTAAAGCAGAAGCTCCATGACTTCCTTCTTCACAAGCAATGAGGCCTCAGCCTTTTCACTGCAAACAAAGAGCTCACTGTATTTAGCCTCGTGTCACTGTCACTCATGTCTGACCTAAAGTCTCACTCTGAAGAAAGTCAACTCACATTTACACTAAAAGGTTGGAAGGCGCCCCCTTGTGTCACCTTGCACCCGCGAAGGCCACACAAGGGTTGAAGATCCACAACAGTAACAGTAAGTGCTGGAGCTGCCACACTGGTCAGTCCTGGCCTCAGGGTCCGAGCTCCTTCACTGATGAACATATAGTATTAAAACTCGCTCCACGCTGCCATGACGCTGCACAAACCCCGCCCCCCCCTCCTCCCTGAGCACTCGTCTGCTCTGTGTAAGCAATAATCTCGCGGGGGGAGTCGACCCGGGCCTTTTCCCCGTGCTCTGTGTGTGACCGCGGGCCTGCAGTTTTTACCCCCCTCCCCACTCACTCACGTACACGGTTAGAACGTAAGGCGCGCGGTCGTTTACCTCGTCCTGGCGTGTCATGGGGCGCTGACGACGCCCCGTCACTAGATACAAGACGCTGTTCCTGGAACAAAGGGGATTCTGTACGTTGTGTGTGATTATTTATCTGTAAATATTAAAGCTTAAAACCCTGGACATGTCTGCGTCTGGTGCATGTTTGTCATCTACGGTGTTTCAATCAATCAAACTTTATTTATAAAGCGCTTTTCATGACACTCAAAGACGCTTTACAGAAAACAAGAATAAAATCACACATAAAATTAGCACATTAAAATAGAGGGCAGTTACTCGACATTAAAAGCCTTTTTCTCTCGCCTGAACCGAGCACATTTCTCCAGTTTGGCTTTACCCCAATCCAAAAGCTTCTGGAAAAGAGCTGTGACAATAGCAACAAAACTGAGACGAAAACAATGATGGAAATGTGACAAAAAAGTGAGAAAACATTGATGAAAAAGTGGCAAAAATGTCACAAAAATGTCACAAGAAATTGATAAAAAAAAATTGACAAAAATGTAAAAAAAAAGACAAAAATGTGACCAAAAAATGACAAAAAATTGTGACGAAAATTTAATAAAAAAATTACCAAAAAATGACAAAAAAGTTACAAAAATGTGACAAAAATGTGATTTAAAAATTCACCAAAAAATGACAAAAAAGTTAAAATAATGAGTTGAATACCCAACAAAAAAATGATGGAAAAAAAAATCTGATGACGTGAGGAAAAAGATCCTCTCGGTTCAGGCGGGAGTTAAGAGGTTAAAGAGGTGGGTTTTGAGTTCTTTCTTGAAGGTGATTGAAAACAATACGCCTGGGCACATCCTCCCATATATATTATATATTAGGACTAAATAAATAGATTAGCCAGCTAAAAGCTAAGCTAAAAAGGTGGCTCTTAAAGGAACAGGCCACCGTTTTTACACACTGAGATATGTTCTTACCTTAGCTTTGACGAGTTCTTTAGGACCTGTCTGATCTTCAGTCACGTAAACACAGCGCAGACGGCGTTAGAATTTAGCCTCTCCCTCTCTCCTCTATAGCTCCAAAACAGGTCAAGATAGAAGCTACCAAGCTCTTCCACGTTTTCCCTATTTAAATATGGTTACGTGAAGTGTTCCACTACAAAGTATAATTACACAAAATTAAACTATGTGGATTTTCTAAGCGGATAAAAGGGGGACTATATTGTAAGGCGTAATAATACCAGAAGTAATTTGGCATCCGCACAGTAATCTTCACTTTACTGCACGGAAGAATAGTGTGGTCGACTGTATCAAAGGCTCAGATCCAGAAGACCCAACACTGTGACCTTCTGCGAGTCATAGTTTAATCTAAAGTCATTTAAAATCGGTCTCGGTGCTGTGGTTTACCCTAAAGCCGGACTGGAAGTTCTCAAGGACATTTTGTGCAGTAATAAAATCATTAAGTTGGATAAAGACAAGTTTTTCTAAGATTTTGCTTAAGAATGGCAGGTTGGATACTGGTGTGAAATTGCTCTTCTTCAACAGGGGCCTCACCACCGCCCCTTTAAACGCAGAGAGAGCAATTCATCATGTTTAACCTCTTAACTCCCGCCTGAACCGAGAGCATTTTCTCCAGTTCAGCTTTACCTAAATCCTGTAGGCCAGTGTAACGCTTCATTTGAAAGCTAAGACCTACAAAACTCATCTAAAGGGATCTTTTTCCTCACGTCAACAGATTTTTTTCCCATCATTTGTTGGTGGGGGTTTCAACTAATTTGTGGAACTTTTTTGCAATTTTTTGTCAAATAGTAATTTTTTTGTCACTTTTTGTCACATGTTCATTTTTTCGTAATTTTTTTGTGACATTTTTGCCACTTTTTCATCATTTTTTTGGTACATTTTTCGTCATTTTCTTGTCACTTTCTGTCATTTTTTTGTCCATTTTTAGTCAATTTTTGTGACATTTTTGCCACTTTTTCATAATTTTTTTGTCAACTTTTGGTCCATTTTTTGTCTAAGTTTTCTCACTTTTTTGTCACATCTTTATCATTGTTTTCGTCTCAGTTTTGTCGCTATTTTCTCACCTTTTTTCCAGAAGCTTTTGGATTGGGGTAAAGCCAAACTGGAGAAAATGTGCTCGGTTCAGGTGGGAGTTAAGGGGTTAAAAGCTCGTCTCTAAAAGATCCATAAAATGTTTTAAAAAACGGGGTTGGGAGCGGGTCCAAAAGACACGTGGGCCTCACTGAGGAGAAAAACAGTTTTGGGACAGTTTGCTTTTGCAGGGTTTATGCCATAAAAGAAACTAATCTGCGCATTTATCATTGTTAACCTTGAGGGAGCTGTTAAATTGTACTATCGTCTGTTATACAATTTTCTGATGCATTTGCAGATCGTTAAAGACTGGGTTTGTTTGCAGAATTAGATGGGATTTAAAGGGACTGGATGGAAGTTGACAGTTTTATACTCACTACTGCCACATCAGGTCATACGTGCAACTGCAGCTTCTTTATTAAACTCTTAACTCCCGCCTGAACCGAGAGGATCTTTTTCCTCACGTCATCAGAATAAAAAAAAAAACATTTTTATGTTGGGTATTCAACTCATTTTTGTAACTTTGTCTTTTTTTTTTTGCAATTTGTCAAATTTTTGTAATTTTTTTTGTCAATTTTTTACCACATTTTTGTCATTTTTTCAATCAAATTTTTGTCATTTTTTGGTCAAATTTTTATCCAATTTTTGTCATATTTTGGTCATTTTTCCGTCAATTTCTTGTGACATTTTTGCCACTTTTTCATCAATTTTTAGTCACTTTTTTATCAACATTATCTCACTTTTTTGTCACATTTCCCTATTTTTTTTTCGTCTCAGTTTTGTTGCTATTTTCACAGCTTTTTTCCAGAAGCTTTTGGACTGGGCTTAAAGCCAAACTGGAGAAAATGTGCTCGGTTCAGGTGGGACTTAAGGGGTTAAAGCTCTGCGGAAAAGCCCCCCACAGACCAAAACGCCACACGGATTTGATACCATTTATGTCATTTATTGGAACAAACACGTTTCAATAACGCAGTAATAAGTCAGTTATGTTACACGGAGCGCCTCCCTTTATCCGACACAAATGTAAAACACACAAACGAGAAGAAAAAGAGTTCAGTCAGTTCAGACAGGAGCGCACACGCCTCGGATCAAGCTGCCTCTACCGCGTTCATGCAAGTCTATGTACAAATCCCACAGTTTAGTAAAACGTAAAAAAAAAAAAAAATCCATTCATATTGCACCATTTCAAGACAAAAGTGGCAGTCGCACGTCTCGCTGAGGAAGGTGCTGTAGCGTTAAGTCAACTACGTCTCTAAAATGTGAAGTTCTTTAGTGGATGTGGAGGGTTTGGGACTTCAGAGCGGGAGTCACCTCTCGGACGACAGCCCCACGTCCTCGGACACTCGCTCTCCTGAAACAGAGGAAGACGCGCTTCGTTTACAACAGATGTGTCATCGTTTGTTTACAGCAACAATAGGAATCCAAACGAGTGGGAGGGAGTGTAGGTTTAGTCCAGCGTGTTACGAGTCTGTCCAGTGATTAAATAACACAGGCCGGATCTCTGCCTCTGAACTCCCGCCTGAACCGAGAGGATCTTTTTCCTCACGTCAGATTTTTTTTTTTCCATCATTTTTTGGTTGGGTGTTCAACTCATTTTTGTAACTTTTTTGTAATTTTTTTCGTCAATTTTTTATCACTTATTGTAATTTTTTGTCAATTTTTTGTAATTTTTTTGTCAAATTTGTATCACATTTTTGTCCTTTTTTCGTCAATTTTTTACCGCATTTTTGTCACATTTTCGTAATTTTTTTAATCAAATTTTTGTCATTTTTTGTCACATTTTTGTCATTTTTTCTTCCATTTTTTTATCACATTTTTGTCATTTTTTTTGTCAAATCTGTGTAATTTTTTTTTGTCAAATTTGTATCACATTTTTGTAATTTTTTGTCAATTTTTTGTCAATTTTTTTGTCAAATTTGTATCACATTTTTGTCCTTTTTTCGTCCATTTTTTACCGCATTTTTGTCACATTTTGGTAATTTTTGTAATCAAATTTTTGTCATTTTTTTTGTCACATTTTTGTCATTTTTTGTCACATTTTTGTAATTTTTTCGTCCATTTTTTATCACATTTTTGTATTTTTTTGTATTCTTTTGTCAAATTTTTGTAATTTTTTTTGTCAAATTTGCATCACATTTTTGTCATTTTTTTCATACATTTTTTGTCAATTTCTTGTGACATTTGACGTGTGACGTTTTCTCACTTTTTTATCACATTTCCATCATTGTTTTCGTGTCAGCTTTTTTCCAGAAGCTTTTGGATTGGGGTAAAGCCAAACTGGAGAAAATGTGCTCAGTTCAGGTGGGAGTTAAGGGGTTTGAAGGAACAGGCCACCATTTTTACAAACTGAGATATGTTCTTACCTCAGCTTAGACGAGTTGATGTGTAAGTGTCTGGTCTCAGTCACGCGAAACGATTAAAGATGTTGTTAGCATTTCACTTCTCCCAGTATATTCCTTTAGTTCCAAACCGGGGGAAGTTATATAAACAATAAACAATGTGGATTTTCTAAGCGGATAAAAAGGGGAACTATATCATAAGGCGTAATAATACCAGAGGTAGTTCGACATCCGCGCAGTAATATCTTCACTTTACTGCACGGATGTTGAACTACCATCCATCCAGGGAAACCGTGGAAGAGCTTGGTAGCGTCTATCTTCACCTGGTTTGGAGCTATAGTAGAGAGAGGGAGAGGCTAAATGCTAACGCCGTCTGTGCTGTGTTTACGTGAAGACCAGACAGGTACACATGAACTCGTCTAAGCTCAGGTAAGAACATATCTCAGTATGGAAAAACAAAAATGTGACAAAAATTCAACAAAAAATGACCAAAAAATCTACAAAAAATGAAAAAAATGTGACAAAAACTATTTTTTTTTTTTTAACAAAAACTCAACAAAAATGACAAAAAATCAACAAAAAAGTGACAAAAATTCAATTAAAAAAAGACAAAAATTCAACAAAAAAGTGACAAAAATTCAATTAAAAAAAGACAAAAATTCAACAAAAAAGTGACAAAAATTCAACAAAAAAATGACAAAAAATCAACAAAAAATGACAAAAAAAATCAACAAAAAGAGACAAAAATAAAAAAAAAGACATATATTAAAAAAAAAAGACAAAAACTCAACAAAAAAGTAAAAAAAAATCAACAAAAAAGTAAAAAAAAATCAACAAAAATGTGACAAAAAAAAAAACATAAAAAAGGTGACACAACACAGCAACAATGCGAGGAAAAAGATCAGTTTTGTGGGTCTTAGCTTTCAAATGAGGTGTTACACAGGCCTATGTAATGGCCAAAGAGGACAGAATGCATTTGGTTCAGGCGGGTGGTCAGAGGTTAAAGAAGTCACAGAGGGCGGACACACGGCCACCAGGCGGAGCTGTTTGACAGAGAAGAGCGATGATGAAGTGGCTCATGTTATTTCCATTTCGAATGACCAGTGAGTGAGACTGGATCCTCTGGTTCTGACTTTGGGGCAGAACATTTTATCCCCAGAACGAGAAATGATTAGAGATTTTCTATCTGCCGCCAAAATACAGGACTTTCTACCCAAAATATGAATGAAATAATTATCAGGGAAAAATTTGTATATTTCTGTTTGGAGACTTTTCACTCCTGCCCTTGCTCCATATATAATTCTAGAAGCCTGATAGAATCCCAGGGCCGGTACCTGTGGGGGGAGTGTGGGGGCCCTCGTCCTCGGTGCCACTGTCACTGCTCACAGCTGTGGCCTGGTCTGCAACAGAGACACAGCTGTTTACACTTTACAGACACATGTGATCATCTTTCACCTCTGACAGAACATACCTGAGCTGATCTGAGGCTGAGCGCAGGACTGAAGCGCCGCCGCAAACCCCTCCAGCTGCTCCACGGACGACCTGCCGCAGGGAAAACAACCGTTCTGACGTCTGACTGACATTACTGTGAAAAACGAATAGATCCGTGTGAGGAGCTCACGCTGCGCTGCTGTAGCTCGAAGCTCCAGTGAACGCCTGAGCGGAGCTGGAGGCCTGTCCACAGGGGGCGCTCTCTGTCGGGGCCTCTCCCTTCAGCACGCCTGCAGCAGGACACACAGGGACCGGTTATAGAGTTTAAACTCTTAGCTCCCGCCTGAACCGAGAGGAGCTTTTTCCTCACGCCATCAGATTTTTTTTCCATCATTTTTTTGTTGGGTATTCAACATACAATTTTTTGTCACATTTTTTTGTCAATTTTTTGTCTCTTTTTTTGTCACATTTTGTCACATTTTTTTGTCTCTTTTTTTGTCACATTTTTGTCAATTCTTTGTGACATTTTTGTCATTTTTTTGTCAATTTTTTGTGACATTTTTGTCATTTTTTGTGACATTTTTGTCATTTTTTTAATCATTTTTTGTCATTTTTTTGTGACATTTTTATATATTTTTTGTCTTTTTTTGGTCCATTTTTTTTAATCAAATTTTTGTAATTTTTTTGTCTCTTTTTTGTCACATTTTTTCAATTATTTGTCATTTTTTTGTGACTTTTGTATTTTTTTTGTCACATTTTTGTAATTTTTTGTGTGACATTTTTGTCATTTTTTTCACATTTTTGTCAATTTTTCATCAAATTTTCGTCCCTTTTTTTTTACAATGTTTTCTCACTTTTTTCTCACATTTCCATCATTGTTTTCGTCTCAGTTTTGTTGCTATTTTCACAGCTTTTTTCCAGAAGCTTTTGGATTTGGGTAAAGCCAAACTGGAGAAAATGTGCTCAGTTCAGGTGGGAGTTAAGGGGTTAAATAAAACTGTATTATCATCACAAAAGCAAACACTGGGGCTGTTCTGACCTGCGAAGAGCAGAGCGTCCGAGAGCTGCTGCTCCAGACTCCGGCCGCTGTCCAGGACGGGAGACAAGGACTTCCTCACTGTGCAAAAACATGCACACAAACACACACACACACACACACACAAACACACGCAAACACACACACTGTCAGTTCACTGGGACGTCTCAGTGATACAGGTTTAAATGACATTTCTTTGCCTAAACATAATAAATAGTGTATTTCGCCACAATAACAATAACATGTATGTATTTGTCATGTCTAATTATACCCTGGTCTGGGTGAATACTGGATTCTGATTGGCTGGTGCATTATTTTGGTATAACCGCACACGTAGTCCGGTCGTTAAATCACTGGGATGTCACTCCGCTGTGGCGTCGCCATAGCAACGCATGACAGCTGAGTCAGATAAAGGCGTAATTAGTGACTGACAGGAACGTATGAGGAGAGTGAGCAGCTAGGTTAGCTACTGTTAATAACATATGAGCTTTACATTTCTATAGAAAACGGTTAAGGCTATTCATCATTTTCAGGCGTACATAAAATGATCCTGCATTGAAACATCTTTGTCTGGATTAGTAAAGTCAAACATAAAAGTTTCAGTTGGGGGGGCCCAGGTGTGAGCGACTCCACCGCAGCTGTTTCCATAAACAGTTGAGCTGGTTGAGCTAGCTCGCTAGCGTCAGGTTAAACAGCGTAAAAGGTAAATAACTCCTGCCCACGAGTGCCGCATATCGGTGTTTACTTCCAGGGAAAGGTGTTTCCGGGTTAGTCCTGTTGTGTTGTGATTCTGTGCTGATGTTGTGTCGTTGAGCCTGACTGAGATCCTCGTAATAGCTGCGGAGAATGACTCGCTCTGAGACCAGCCTTCAGTGACACTTCAGTATAAATGTTAGGTTTGTGGGACCCTGGTATAAGCGGATTAAACAACGAGGAGCCGCGTTAGACGTTATAATGCAGGAGGAACAACACTGTGTCGGGCGTTAGAACCGTCTAATGCGGCTCCTCGTTGTTTAATCCTTATTTCTATCCAGAGGAATGAAGGAGGATGAGGATGTTGAACCTCTTGACCCCCCAGTGAAGGACCTTCATTGTAGCACAGTTGGATGTGTGACTGACCGGCTCGAGCGCGTCTCCTCAGCTCAAGCTCGTCGGCTTTGGGCGCCTCGGCTCGCTCGGCGTCAGGGGGGTGCGAGGGCAGCTCCTCCGGGCACAGGGCCCCCCCCGAGGGCCCCGGGTCCCCGGACTCCCTCACGTCCAGCATGTGGCTCTTCACGTCACACATCTTGTTCCGCACCTCGGCCATCTGCGCCTTGAGCCGCAGGAGGACGGCGGAGTCCGGGGCCGAGCGCCTCACCACCTGGGGGCGCCGCTCACGCTCCTTCCTCAGCTGAGCTGCAGGAGAACAACAGGCAGACCTTTCATTACTGAGGCGTGGACAGGGTGAAGGGGCCACAGATCAGACTAAGTTTCTACAGCGTGAACATGTTCTCTTTCACTCACAGTGGAGAACAGTTTGTAGCTTGTCCTGTAGAGCTTGTAGAGCTTGTAAATGATGTGGCCTAAACGCTGAAGGAAGTGCATGAGAAGAAAAGGTGAAGAAGAATGGCTGTCACGATAATCACTATATCCACTTATCGTTCAATAAAAACAGATAAACGATTTATTTTTGGGCTCGATATTTATCCTCTACATTTATTAGCATTTCCCCCGTTTCTTCTTTTAAAACTTTGATTTTTAACTGTTATTGAGTTACATTATATTTCATATTTATTGCAGCCTGTGTGGTATTTTAAGATATAGTCCAAGGGCCAGACCCAATATCGGTACCGAAAAGGTGGCAAAGGCTATCGTTGATTTTTATATTTTTTATATATTATATATCATATTATAGCCTTTTCAGAGTTATAGCTTTATCAGAGTTTCAGCTGTTGAAGTGAACCACCCCATGTCAAAAAAGTCGCTTTTGACACTGGTCCTTATTTTGGTTTAGGCCATTTCCAGCCCATTAGACACTGATTCACACATTGTATTTGGTATCATTGTAAAGAAAACATTTTCATGTTTCATTTGAGCCCAAATGTACTACGCTGTGAATATTTCGGTGGTAACCATAGCTCGACAAACTCAAACCATTTTCACACCATTTTTACTATGTTTAATACGGTTTCTTCAAGGAACATCACAGAGACAAATGTTTGATACTGGGCAACTCTCTATAACATGTCAGTACTTTCTCAGCTAAAGGCCTCACTGTGAGCCACCAAGTAGAAGAATGTCCACCTCACAGGAGCCTCTCCCATTGAAATAAGCCTAATATCTGCCTAAGGTTGGAACCAGGACAGGCCAATGCAACTTGAAATTACATTTGTGGAGAACAGTTCTGTATTTTATATACTTTTTTGACATGGGGTGGTTCACTTCAACAGCTGAAAACTATGATAAAGCTGTAACTCTGAAAAGGCGTCGTCCAAAAATATAAACCTCAGACATGGACCTACTTAAACATCAACGATAGCCTTTTCCACCTTTTCGGTACCGATATGCCAGATTTTGGGGTTTGGCCCATGGACTAATATGATTATGTACTTTATTTAAACAACGTTTTTTGTTTTTGATGCCCGAGAGTTGACAGTATCGAGTATCATCAGGGTCAATATTATCGTTTATCGCGATACTTTCCTGCCTCAATATATCGAACTTCATAAATGTTACCGTGACAGGTCTAGGCAGAAGAGCTCGTTACAATCACACCTCAGATGACCCCGTGTTTCTAAGCCACGCCCCAACGCCAGGGCTGTTTACATCTATTTTCAGGATAATTGAGTTGCCTTGTGTATAAATAAAGTTGAAAGTTATTAGTCAGTAAATAGTAATAACAGTATAGATCTAAAGGTGGACCTCCAGGCTGGGTGACTTGGCCCTGAAGGCCTCGTTTCAGGCGTGTTCGTACGGACCTTGGCTGAGCAGAGAGAGCGGCGGCCGAGGCTGCAGCCCCCACACTGACTCCACGCTGCTGTGGTCCTTCAGCTCCAGCAGCTGCAGCAGAATCACCGGGTCCATCTCCAGCAGAGCGCTGCCCGAGCCCACGGCCGCCCCGCTGTAGCCGCGAGAGGACGAGCGCAGCCCACAGCTCGCTCCTCCTGCCACGAGGACGACAGCCAGGATTAGACACAACATCTGATTCAGCATCTCAGGAACCAGGAGCTTTGGAGATTATTACAGGACGTTTCACTGACTAAAGACTAGGGATGGGCACCGTTAGTTCAATACCAAGTACTTTAGCGATACCTGCTTTTCGGTTCCGGTGCCTTAACGGTATTTTTTTCGATACCTATATTATTTTAATTCAATAAAAATAACGTGAATTAAAAGAATCATTCAGGAAAAAGACTGAAAACAGCAGAACAGAGGCTCCACAGGAGCAGCAGCGTCGCCTGTAACCTCGTGTTTTCAGCAGAATTTCCACTTAAGCAGAGATAAAAGAGAGAAAGGACATTATTCCCTCCTGAGCTGCAGAGTCAGATCCACATCAGGACACGGTTTCTTTCAGCTGAACTTTTTTCACTGCACTTTGACGAAGCGAAAGCTCCACACGTCAAAGATCCTCACATGGTGTGAGCCTCACTCTGACACTGATCATTTACCAAAACTGCACCAACAATGTCTAATACAGAGTGAGCGCTCACTTTTCTATAAACCAGCTTGGATATTCCCGTCTCTGCAGCTGCTGTAAAGCTGTAACAACAGCACGTAAGCTCCGCCCAAAAGCATGTAAGCTCCGCCCAACAGCACGTAAGCTCCGCCCAACAGCACGTAAGCTCCGCCTCCGGCTCTGTCACTAAAGGTAAACACGTCTTTCTTGTCACGGCTTGGTTTTGCTTTTCAATTTGCCTAAAAACTAAAGTTTCTTATTCAGTCCTGGTTTATAACTGGTTTAGTCCTGGTTTAGTTTAGCTCTTGGTTTTACGACCGGAGTAAGTCCTGGTTTAGACCTGGCTCAGTCCTGACGCAGACTGCGGCTCTGCCATCTCTATTACAGAAGTTTAGTGCGTTGTAGCTTCACAGTTCATGGCTGCTCCAGTTCTGGCGTCTTGTGAAGTCTGAAGAGGCCTGTGTGAGTTAGAGCTTTAAGATGTAGCTTTTCTTCGCTCCATTTGTGCTGAAGCGGCTCATTATCTGCGCATACGTACATTTTTTAGACTCAATGCGGGTCTGGAGAGAAAAAGAACCGAAAACTGGCACCGAAATAATTTAATTTTTTCGATACCTCCCCCTACAGGAGCTTTTCGGTCGGTTCCAAGTAGGTAACGTTTAACGGTGCCCATCCCTCCTAAAGACCGACTCCCCTAACGTGATCGTCACCTGTGGCCCCCACCAGCTCCTCGGGAAGTTCTCCTTCTTCAGTGTCCAGGTTCCCCACGAAGTCGATGTCGATCTCCCCAGACCTGGGCAGAGCAGCAGAGGACAAGGCTTTATTTTTTAACGTGTCCTCAGAAAATGTTGGGAACTGGCACAAGAAGGGATTGGTAACAAAACCGGGTATCATAGCTGCCCTGGTGCCAGTCCAGCCATAGCGGTTTCCTAAACGGAACAGAAACCCCCCGAGCTGCTGCCGCTAATCCGCTGTAAAAAGGTTTAAAAACGAAACCTAAGAACATTGTGATGAACAGACGGATGAGCCACGCCCACTTTTCTTTATTCACAAACACCTGAACTCCACAGTTTCGGGAGGAGGCTTTGTGAACAGAAACCACAATCAGAAAGACTCCCTCCTGGTAAAGAGCGTTGTTCTAACGTTCTAACCCTCCTGGTAAAGAGCGTTGTTCTAACGTTCTAACCCTCCTGGTAAAGAGCGTTGTTCTAACGTTCTAACCCTCCTGGTAAGAGCTTTGTTCTAAGTTCTAACCCTCCTGGCAAAGAGCGTTGTTCTAACGTTCTAACCCTCCTGGTAAAGAGTGTTGTTCTAACCCTCCTGGTAAAGAGCGTTGTTCTAACGTTCTAACCCTCCTGGTAAAGAGCTTTGTTCTAACCCTCCTGGTAAAGAGCGTTGTTCTAACCCTCCTGGTAAGAGCTTTGTTCTAACTCTCCTGGTAAGAGCTTTGTTCTAACTCTCCTGGTAAGAGCGTTGTTCTAAGTTCTAACCCTCCTGGTGTGAAAGAGCGTGTCTCACATGGTCTCCTCGTCGATGTCGTTCTCCTCCGTGTTGCTGGTGGCGGTGGAGCTTCCTGAGGTGCTGCTGCCGTCCAGAGGGTTCACCTCCTCCTCGGTCAGACAGTCCACCTCCAGGTCTCCGTCCGACAGGTCCTGGAGACGACACAGAGCGGTCAGAGCGGTCAGAGAGGTCAGAGGGGTCAGGGGGGGTCAGAGTGGTCAGAGTGGTCTGAGGGGTCAGAGGGGTCAGAGTGGTCAGAGTGGTCAGAGTGGTCAGGGGGGGTCAGGGTGGTCAGACGCTCATGAGCCTCACGTTGGAGTCGTCCTGCGGCGCCCGCGGCGTCTCCTCCGCCCTCTTGGACCTGGGCTTGTCCTCCGCGCTCTTGGAGGCCGGGTCCCTCTCGGAGGCCGGGGCGTCCGTACACAGGCGCAGGTCGGGCGGGGACGAGCTGCGCGACGTCTGGCAGCGGAACAGCTCGATGGCCAACCTCTGAAACACGCAGAGAACACGGTTACACGCTAAGCACACGGAGGAGGAGGAGCCAAAACACACAAGAGCGAAATTCATCCTAAATGTTGTGTTTAACCTCTTAACTCCCGCCTGAACCGAAAGCATTTTCTCCAGTTCAGCTTTACCCAAATCCTGTAGGCCAGTGTAACGCCTCATTTGAAAGCTAAGATCTACAAAACTCACCTTTTTCCTCACGTCATCAGATTTTTTTCCATCTTTTTTGGGGGGAGTATTGAACTCATTTTTTAACTTTTTTGTCATTTTTTAAAATCTTTTTTTTTTTGTTATTTTTTGTTATATTTTGTTATTTTTTGTCACATTTTTTGTCATTTTTTTGGATCATTTTTTGTGTCTTTTTTTCATTTTTTGGGTCATTTTTGTCAATTTTTTGTAATTTTTTGTAATTTTTTGTAATTTTTTGTCTCTTTTTGGGTAATTTTTTAATCAATTTTTTGATTTTTTTTGTCATTTTCTGTCAAATTTGCAGTCATTTTTGGGTTTTTTTTTCTTCAATTTTTTGTGTCATTTTTTTCATTTTTTGGGTCATATTTTGTCACTTTTTTGTCTCTTTTTGGGTCATTTTTAATCCATTTTTAATCCATTTTTTGTCAATTTTTTGTCAATTTTTTGTCACATTTTTTGGGTCATTTTTGTCAATTTTTAGTCTCCTTTTGGGTCATTTTTTTAATCCATTTTGTCATTTTTTTGGTCATTTTTTGTCACATTTTTGTGTTTTTTTTTGTCATTTTCTGTCAATTTTTTTGTCATGTTTTGGGTCATTTTAATCCATTTTTTTTGGTCATTTTTTTTTGTCATTGTTTTCGTCTCAGTTTTGTTGCTATTTTCCCACCTTTTTCCCAGAAGCTTTTGGATTGGGGTAAAGCCAAACTGGAGAAAATGTGCTCGGTTCAGGTGGGAGTTAATGGGGGTTAATAAATGATTAGCGATGGTTAAACCCGGGGTCAGAACAGACTCCGGTTCATCATTTTACAGCACAGAGTTTACGTTTAGGCTCCGCCCCCACAGAACACAGCCGGATCTGAACCTGTGACCACACTAAACCCCACAGTGAAAGGCTCATGACGCATGTTAGGATGTGTGAGGTCACAGGGCGAGTACCTCCTTCAGGTTGTTGATCTGTTGGATGTATCCGCTCTGCGCTGACTCCAGCTGACTGATGTACCAGTACTGGTCCCGGCACTTCTGGAAGAACGTGGGCGAGCGGACCTGGTACCTGCAAAACACACGGCAGCTCATCACAGGGTTCAGGTCTGGGTTCAGGTCTGACTTCAGGTCTGACTTCAGGTCTGACTTCAGGTCTGACTTCAGGAGGATTGATGACATTTTAACGCCACAAATGCATATGTAAAGAGGGGGTGTTCTGCTTTTTTCAATCACACAGCACCAGTTTATATCACACTACAATGATGACAAACCTTCTGTTGGTCTGTAAATGCAGTAAATTAGAATAACTGCCTTGTATAAAATGTCTCTCTCAAAATGGCTGTAGTGAATGTCTTGAAATAGGCCTCTGTCTCTTTAAGAACCTCTGAGCCTTTAGACACGCCCCCTCCACACGCTGTCTGTGGCATCAGTGGGGAGGGGGTTCTGCTGAGGAGCAGTGGTTGGTTACTCGGCTGGTGACGAAAGCTCGGAGGCGTCTCCAGGAGGTGGGGGCGTTCCTAGGAGGACTCAGGCAAACCTATCCCTAAAATGGCCGCCATCAGAGTTTTTACAGATTACTCAGAAATACGTGAATGTGCCAAGGCAACACTTCAGGCATGTTTTTAATGAGGGAATGACATAATAACATGATAAAGCTTGAAAAAGTCAATTTTGCATAATACCCCCTCTTTAAAAGGGGTACGTGCAAGTTAGCCATTTTATACTCACTACTGCCACCTCAGGTCATACGTGTAACTGCAGCTTCTACATTAAGCTCGTGCATGACGGCACTTCAGACCCGAATTAACACCTTTTTGAGACAGTGCAGGATTTTAGAGGCAGTTGTGGTGAACAGGTCTGAGCTCATTCTACACATTAGGACATGGCTGAAACATGTAGAGCAGAGGTAGGCAACGTCAGGCGCGAGGGCCAAATCCAGCCCTTCAGCACAGAACCTCTGGCCCTCATGATGATTTTGAGAAACCACAAATCAGAGAGTACTTTTAGAGTTACTTATTAGAGTTAAATGGGAGGGAAAAAAGGTAGAAATACTGTCGATACACCCAATTAGGTCATATATTATGTACAACACTGGCATTTGAAGGAAGTGCACTGGAAAAGAGTAATTTGGCATCCGCACAGTAAAGTGAAGATTACTGCGCGGATTTCAAACTACTCCTGGTATTATTACGCCTTACAATATAGTTCCCCCTTTTATCCGCTTAGAAAATCCACATTGTTTAATTGTGTGTAATTATACTTTGTAGTGGAACACTTCACGTAACCATATTTAAATAGGGAAAACGTGGAAGAGCTTGGTAGCTTCTATCTTGACCTGTTTTGGAGCTATAGAGGAGAGAGGGAGAGGCTAAATGCTAACGCCGTCTGCGCTGTGTTTACGTGACTGAAGATCAGACAGGTCCTAAAGAACTCGTCAAAGCTAAAGTAAGAACATATCTCAGTATGGAAAAACGGTGGCCTGTTCCTTTAATTCAGATAATTTTGTGTCATTTCAAGGGAAACACAATTATTTGTTTTGTTCCGACTCAAATTCAACATAGAATTTGATGAATTCAAGCCATTAAGTCATTCATCTCATTTAAGATGGTAATTTTTCACTTTGGGCTAATAATCGTAATAATCAGCGCCTTCGGCCCTCGGTCTATTTACAATAAAGAAAATTGGCCCTCCGCTAAGAAAACTTGCCTACCCCTGATGTAGGGGGAGGAAAATACTTAATTTTAACATTTTTAAACTCCGTATGGTCCATTTAAAAGGAAATTGGACACAAGATAAACCTTTGAGCTAAAAATTGTGCTTGTGATTTTCCAGAAAACCTGCAGATGAATGTGTTTCAGATATAAACAAACACATATTTTGACAGTTATATAATGTCATATTAAATGTAAGGCTTTTAAATTATTTCTTGCACAATCATTCGTTTGATTAAATCCCTGAGCTGCAGTTTGAGACTGAAGTTTCCGTTGGTGTTTGGTTCTGGTGGACCCACCGCAGCACCAGCGTGTCCGTCTGCATGTTGAGGTAGCCCTCGCTGGCCAGAAGGTCCAGCCTGAAGAAGCGGTTGTAGCCCCAGCACTCGCCCACCTCGAAGTCCGAGGCGAACTCTCGGATGATGTTCTTGGCCGGGTCTGAGGAGGCCTGGTGCACCATCTCCACGCGGTACTCGTACCTGGAGACAAAAACACATGAACGCTCTCTTATTGCTCCCTGAAACACAAACTGTGATACATGTTTTCATCTCCATCCCGTCCCTTCGTGTCTGAGTCATTCAGAGTTAGTTTCTCAGAGTGACTTTGTGGACGTGTCACGAGGAGCTTCTTACTTGGAGGTTTCTGGGAGTCCTGCCGACAGCTCCAGGAACACGGACAGGTAGTTCCCGCGCACCACGCCGTTCCCGTCCTGCACAGAGGTCACGTTCACAGACTTCACTCACAGACTTCACTCACAGACTTCGCTCAGACTGTCTGGAACATTCAGGCCGGTCACATTTGAAGCCAATCCCAGAACTGTCTGTATAATCCTGTGTGTGAAGCTTCTAAACCAGGCGTCTCAGACGTGCGGCCCGGGGGCCAAATACGGCCCGCGAGATAATTACTTATTTATATTATATGTGGCCCGCCGGTAAATTGCATTAAACACGTTAGAACTACATTTCCCATGAGGCACCGCGGGAGCGCCAACGCTGCTGCAGACGCGAGAATGTCAACATCAGACGAGGAAGAAGAAGATCTTTATTTAAATAGCGCCTTTCACAGAAGGCGCTATTTAAATAAAAATCTATTTAAATAAAGATCTATTTAAATAAAGATCTTCTTCTTCCTCGTCACAAAGCGCTTTACATGAGACAACTGTACATTCACTCCATACTCGGTGGTGGTAAATACGTTTGTAGCTTCAGTTTCCCCTGGGGGAGACTGTCAGAAGCACTTTCGCGACTGCACACGTCTGCGCCAACGGACCCTCTGACACCACCGTACATTCACTCACACACATCATTCATCCTGGCCTATTGTACATGTTTTTAGTGGTAGGGGAAACCAGAGACACAAACATGCAAACTCCACACAGAAAGGCCCCGTCCCTGGTGGGAATCGAACCCGGGACCTTCTAGCTGTGAAGCAAGAGCACTAACCGCTGCGCTATCGTGCCGCCCAAGGAGATGCGGCGCTTCTGCTTATCAACTTTTTTCAACAGAGAAACGGACTGAGAGAGAGGAGCTTCTGAAACAGGTGGAGACTCAGAACACGAGGGAGAAACTTCAGATGTTCAGCTAAACATGAGCTGGAAAAGTTACAGCAGCAGAAAGACAAAAAGCACCTTTACATATTTACCTTTAGGACTTTGCAAAGTGAACACATTGTATTAGTGTTAAAAAGGACAGTAAAGTGAGGAGCCTTTTCTCTCAGAGCTACATTATCAGGTCCATGAATTTAATCTTTATTAAAGACACATGTGCGACACATGATCCAGAGTTACATTTAAATACAGAATATGGAAATGTATTAAAATACTGCAAATAATTACAGCAACATTGACAGTAAAAAATATAAGCCCATCAGTTCTAACTGTCGGTCACAAACAGGCCTGAGGTCAGAGGTCAGTGACTCCACATTAGGGCTGCAGCTAACGATTATTTTGATAATCGATTTATCTACCGATTATTTTCACGATTAATCGATTAATCGCTTGGCTGTGAAAGGTGCATGGAAATGGTATTTTTTCCATTTTTTGACCACATAAAGCTAAAGTGGCGCCGCTTGAGGACATGTTGATGGAGTAAACTTAAAGTAAACATTTGTAGGAGGCTCTTTGTGCTAATTCTGCTTTCTGATTGGACGAGGCAAAGACAGATATTTATGAAATTTACAATGTACAAAACACTGCGGACCCTCACTTTAAAAACAAAGTAGGTTTTCATCCAAAATACATAATTGTCATGTCATTTTTGCTCTATTTTAGTCTGTGTTCACTAGAAAACGATTAATCGATTACTGAAATAGTTGACAACTATTTTAGTAATCGATTAGTTGTCGATTAATCGATTAGTTGTTTCAGCCCTACTCCACATTATTTACATGAGGTGAATCTGAGCTGATCTCAGACACTCCAGAGTCTGGAAAAGTGTCCGAGTCGACACATTCACTGATGTGTTTATTATTGAAAATAAACACAGAACAAAACCAGTTTGAAGCTGATGTTTTTGCTGGAGCTCATGATCAGCTCCAGTCCCTGTCGGGCTTTTCTTCACTAAATTAAAATGACATTTGTACATTTTGCATTTCTTTAACAGGCTCACAGACAGAACCTGGACCTGACTCCTGAAACATCACTGATGCCCTGAACCTAAATGGGATTAATTACAAAAAAACTAATTGTCTAAGTCTGTTTCAAATGTAGAAGCTCAGCAAATGTTTGGCTGATTGGAAACCTCTGGAAGCTTAAAAATGTGCAGATAGATAATGTACGGTCTATTTTAAGTTATATTACAGCAAACAATAAAAAGTTGCTAAATCATAATTGACTTCATATAAAAGGCTTCGTCTGTCGCCCCCGACCAACACTGGGTTCGTATTTTTGGCCCCCGGTCCAAATGAGTTTGAGACCCCTGTTCTAAACTGTGTCAGTGCTGAACTGTGACAGCAGGGGGCGCTTCATCGGAGGGATAGATACATCAGAGGGAGCTCGTTTAAAAGACAGAAATCAGCAGATTCAAAAACAAAAGTCTCAAATGTTTCTGAAATTCTAAGCAAAAGACGACAACATAAAAACATAAAACAGAGTCCGAGGGGCCCCAAGCAAGAATGCCGGTAGGGCCCTCTGGTGGCCGCTCTGTGTACTGCGCACTGGGAGAGAGGACGTTATTTGGGCAGGAGCGGCTCAGAAGAGTGTTACAATAAACTGGTTTCACTGTAGAAATATAATCTGGTCATGAGTAAAAAGTCTGTCCACGGCTCATTATAAGTTACATTAGGGAGCCGTGACTCACTAAAGCAGCAGCAGGATGGGGATAAACAGCGCCACAGAGCAGTGGTGGAGAGATGACGCAACTGCATCACCAAAGTCATTAAGAAGACTGTGAATATCAAGCATCTACTGTAGGATTCTGAATAACAGGCTGGTTCATGGGGGCCCCTGACTGTTGGGGGCCCCAGGCAGCTACGCCTCTGATCAAAGAGTGAATATTTTGGTTTTAGTTACAGCTGTGGCAATTAATCAAAAAACAATTTCAAATCGATTTCAACTTTAAAACTTAAAGGGATTTTAACCTCTTAACACCCACCTAAACCGAATGCATTCTGTCCTCTTTGGCTATAGGCCTGTGTAACACCTCATTTGAAAGCTAAGACCCACAAAACTGATCTTTTTCCTCACGTTGTTGCTGTATTGTGTCACCTTTGTTATGTTTTATTTTGTCATTTTATTGTTGAGTTTTTGTTGAATTTTTGTTGAATTTTTGTTGAAATTTTGTCACTTTTTAGTTGCGTTTTTGTTGAATTTTTGTTGCGTTTTTGTTGAAATTTTGTTGCGTTTTTGTCACTTTTTAGTTGCGTTTTTGTCACATCTTTGTTGAATTTTTGTTGAATTTTTGTCACATTTTTGTTGAATTTTTGTTGAATTTTTGTCACATTTTTGTTGAATTTTTGTTGCGTTTTTGTCACATTTGCCAGGTCACTCTTGTAAAAGAAACTATAAATCTCAATGAGTTTTTACCTGGTTAAATAAAGGTTAACCTCTTAACTCCCGCCTGAACCGAGAGCATTTTCTCCAGTTCAGCTTTACCCAAATCCTGTAGGCCAGTGTAACACCTCATTTGAAAGCTAAGACCTACAAAACTAAATTGATTTTTTTCCTCACATCATCAGATTTTTTTTCATCACTTTTTTTGTCGGGCAGTCGTCTCATTTTTGTCAATTTTTCATGACTTTTTTGTAACTTTTTCATCAAATTTTTCCAATTTTTTTTGGTCCATTTTTTGGGGTCACTTTTTCGTCAAATTATTCGCATTTTTTTTGTCAAATTCTTATCACTTTTTCGTCCATTTTTTCCTCATTTTTTCGTCATAATTTTCTCAATTTTTTGTCCATTTTTGTCATTTTTTTGTACATTTTTTGTCACTTTTTCGTCAATTTTTTCTCACTTTTTTCACATTTTCATCCTTGTTTTCGTCTCAGTTTTGTTGCTATTTTCACACCTTTTTTCCAGAAGCTTTTGGATTGGGGTAAAGCCAAACCGGAGAAAATGGGATCCGTTCAGATGGGAGTTAAGGGGTTAAGTATTTTCCTCCCCCTACATGTTCCTCCATGTCCTAATGTGCAGGATGAGCTCAGACCTGTTCACCACAACTGCCTCTGAAATCCTGCACCGTCACTCAGACATAGGCTTAGCAGTAATAGTAGCAATAGTAACATTAGTAGTAGTACTCACAGGGTAGACCTTGAGCCTCCAGCAGAGCCCTGAGATCTGCAGGGGGGGGCTGTAGACGGGGTCGGCTCTCTGCCTCAGGGTGCTGCAACACAGGACACGTCACACTCACATCTGCTCAGAGTGATGACCAGCTCAGAGTTCACCCATCTTGAAACCCCTTTGTCCAAACATTCTCTTTCACGTTTAGCAGAGCAGATGAAGCCATGTTTTTATCTGATCATGAGTAAACGCTCCGTCCCTGAGCTCCGCAGAACCGGCTCTCACCTGAAGTTCACCAGGACGAAGGTGCTGGAGTCGTAGGCGGGAACGAGCTCGCTGTAAGAACAACAAACTCACGTTACAGGAGAGACTGAACTACACACTGCATTAGTCATCAAGCATCAGGAGCAGTAGGAGTAGGAGTAGCAGTAGTAGCAGTAGTAGGAGTAGTAGTAGTAATATGAGCAGTAGTAAAAGTGCAGTTCCGACCTGGTGAAGTCCGGCGGCACGGGCGTGGTGACGAAGGACTGCATGGGCTTCCTGTGGACCTGCTGGAACATGAGCAGGATCTCTGGGCTCTTGGAGATCAGCTCGCTCTTACTGCACGAGTGGAGCTGAAGGACAGAGGACAAACGGACTCACGCTCACATCTACAACATCATCATCATCTACATCATCATCATTATTAGAAGATGGAGCTCTCCCTCTTGTAAAGTCTCCTTCAGTGGACACATTTCCTGACTGTCTGCACACTTAACCTCTTACCACCCGCCAAAACCAAATCCATTCTCTTTGCCATTGTCGTCACTTTTTATTTCCCTTGTGTTTTTGTCACTTTTTCTGCTGGATTTTTGTCTTTTTTTGCTGGATTTTTGTCCCTTTTTTTTGCTGGATTTTTGTCACTTTTTTGCTGGATTTTTGCCTTTTTATGCTGGATTTTTGTCTTTTTTGGCTGGATTTTTGTCTTTTTTTGCTGGATTTTTGCCTTTTTATGCTGGATTTTTGTCTTTTTTTGCTGGATTTTTGTCTTTTTTTGCTGGATTTTTGTCACTTTCTTGCTGGATTATTGACACTTTTTTGCTGGATTTTTGTCCCTTTTTTTGCTGGATTTTTGTCCCTTTTTTTGCTGGATTATTGTCACTTTTTTGCTGGATTTTTGTCCCTTTTTTGCTGGATTTTTGTCACTTTTTTGCTGGATTATTGTCACTTTTTTGCTGGATTTTTGTCCCTTTTTTGCTGGATTTTTGTCACTTTTCTGCAGGATTTTTTTAAATTTTTCTGATGGATTTTTGTCACTTTTTTGCTGGATTTTTGTCACTTTTTTGCTGGATTTTTGTCACTTTTTTGCTGGATTTTTGCCTTTTTATGCTGGATTTTTGTCTTTTTTTTGCTGGATTTTTGTCTTTTTTTTGCTGGATTTTTGTCTTTTTTTGCTGGATTTTTGTCTTTTTTTGCTGGATTTTTGTCACTTTTTTGCTGGATTTTTGTCACTTTTTTGCTGGATTTTTGTCTTTTTTTGCTGGATTATTGTCACGTTTTTGCTGGATTTTTGTCCCTTTTTTTGCTGGATTATTGACACTTTTTTGCTGGATTTTTGTCTTTTTTTGCTGGATTTTTGTCACTTTCTTGCTGGATTATTGACACTTTTTTGCTGGATTTTTGTCCCTTTTTTTGCTGGATTTTTGTCCCTTTTTTTGCTGGATTATTGTCACTTTTTTGCTGGATTTTTGTCCCTTTTTTGCTGGATTTTTGTCACTTTTTTGCTGGATTATTGTCACTTTTTTGCTGGATTTTTGTCCCTTTTTTGCTGGATTTTTGTCACTTTTCTGCAGGATTTTTTTAAATTTTTCTGATGGATTTTTGTCACTTTTTTGCTGGATTTTTGTCACTTTTTTGCTGGATTTTTGTCACTTTTTTGCTGGATTTTTGTCACTTTTTTGCTGGATTTTTGCCTTTTTATGCTGGATTTTTTTTTTTTTTTTGCTGGATTTTTGTCTTTTTTTTGCTGGATTTTTGTCTTTTTTTGCTGGATTTTTGTCTTTTTTTGCTGGATTTTTGTCACTTTTTTGCTGGATTTTTGTCACTTTTTTGCTGGATTTTTGTCACTTTTTTGCTGGATTTTTGTCTTTTTTTGCTGGATTATTGTCACGTTTTTGCTGGATTTTTGTCCCTTTTTTTGCTGGATTATTGACACTTTTTTGCTGGATTTTTGTCTTTTTTTGCTGGATTTTTGTCTTTTTTTGCTGGATTTTTGTCTTTTTTTGCTGGATTTTTGTCACTTTCTTGCTGGATTATTGACACTTTTTTGCTGGATTTTTGTCCCTTTTTTTGCTGGATTTTTGTCCCTTTTTTTGCTGGATTATTGTCACTTTTTTGCTGGATTTTTGTCCCTTTTTTGCTGGATTTTTGTCACTTTTTTGCTGGATTATTGTCACTTTTTTGCTGGATTTTTGTCCCTTTTTTGCTGGATTTTTGTCACTTTTCTGCAGGATTTTTTTAAATTTTTCTGATGGATTTTTGTCACTTTTTTGCTGGATTTTTGTCACTTTTTTGCTGGATTTTTGTCACTTTTTTGCTGGATTTTTGCCTTTTTATGCTGGATTTTTGTCTTTTTTTTGCTGGATTTTTGTCTTTTTTTTGCTGGATTTTTGTCTTTTTTTGCTGGATTTTTGTCTTTTTTTGCTGGATTTTTGTCACTTTTTTGCTGGATTTTTGTCACTTTTTTGCTGGATTTTTGTCACTTTTTTGCTGGATTTTTGTCTTTTTTTGCTGGATTATTGTCACGTTTTTGCTGGATTTTTGTCCCTTTTTTTGCTGGATTATTGACACTTTTTTGCTGGATTTTTGTCTTTTTTTGCTGGATTTTTGTCACTTTCTTGCTGGATTATTGACACTTTTTTGCTGGATTTTTGTCCCTTTTTTTGCTGGATTTTTGTCCCTTTTTTTGCTGGATTATTGTCACTTTTTTGCTGGATTTTTGTCCCTTTTTTGCTGGATTTTTGTCACTTTTTTGCTGGATTATTGTCACTTTTTTGCTGGATTTTTGTCCCTTTTTTGCTGGATTTTTGTCACTTTTCTGCAGGATTTTTTTAAATTTTTCTGATGGATTTTTGTCACTTTTTTGCTGGATTTTTGTCACTTTTTTGCTGGATTTTTGTCACTTTTTTGCTGGATTTTTGCCTTTTTATGCTGGATTTTTGTCTTTTTTTTGCTGGATTTTTGTCTTTTTTTTGCTGGATTTTTGTCTTTTTTTGCTGGATTTTTGTCTTTTTTTGCTGGATTTTTGTCACTTTTTTGCTGGATTTTTGTCACTTTTTTGCTGGATTTTTGTCACTTTTTTGCTGGATTTTTGTCTTTTTTTGCTGGATTATTGTCACGTTTTTGCTGGATTTTTGTCCCTTTTTTTGCTGGATTATCGACACTTTTTTGCTGGATTTTTGTCCCTTTTTTTGCTGGATTATTGACACTTTTTTGCTGGATTTTTGTCCCTTTTTTTGCTGGATTTTTGTCCCTTTTTTTGCTGGATTTTTGTCACTTTTCTGCAGGATTTTTTTAAATTTTTCTGATGGATTTTTGTCTTTTTTTGCTGGATTTTTGTCACTTTTTTGCTGGATTATTGTCACTTTTTTGCTGGATTTTTGTCTTTTTTTTGCTGGATTTTTGTCTTTTTTTTGCTGGATTATTGTCACTTTTTTGCTGGATTATTGTCACTTTTTTGCTGGATTATTGTCACTTTTTGGCTTTTTTTTGTTGCGTTTACATCCTCATTTTCTTCTCGTTTTTTGCCTCTGTTTTGAAGAAGCTTTTAGATTTGTAGAATGTGGAGAAAACATGTTCAGGTGGGAGTTAAGAGGTTAAAGAGTCACTGTCTTCACTGTAAGATCTACAAAGTCTTATATAATACTGCATCCCTCCCCTGGTTCTCCAGCAGGGGGCGGCAGAGTGTGGAGCTTCTGACCTGATGTTCCACCTCCTGCAGCAGAGACTCCAGCAGCTCGGTCTCCTGGGTCAGAGACGTCTTCTGCCCTGAGGACGGACACACAGAGTCAGTCTCCTCCTGCAGACGTGTGTGATATCGTTAATGAGCAGCACTGACCCATGAGCGTGATGAGCTTGTTCTTCAGCTGGTTGTCCAGGCGAGCGATCATCATCTCCACGGCGTTGCGGATCTCTCGGACCCGCTCGTCTTTGGCTCCTCTGACGGCCTCCACGTTTCGCTCCTGAAGCGCAGAAGCAATAAAGTTAAGGAGTTTTGTTTTGGTCTGAATGAATGATCTTCGGGTGCTGCTCTAGCATTGCTGAGGGTCCAGATGTGCTGAGGGCCTTTCATAGAATCCAGGAGAGCAGAGTTGAGTTTAAAAAAGCATTGCACTTTCGACACATTAATACCGTATATGCTCTAATATAGGCCGGGGCCTTTATTTACTCAAGGGCATCTCGGACCAGGCCTTTATTGGAACCAGGCCACGATTAGAGACAGGCCTTTATTTCTATTTGAGCAAAACGGACGACCAGGAAAACGAAGAAAAACGAGATTTGTGTCGATTTGCACCTAAAATATTAGGTTCATTTATTAATGAACATTTCAAACCCTCTCCCAGCGGCTGGAACATTGACGCCTTTTATTTTGTCGGGACAACAGGAAGTGTTTCGTTGCTGTTAGCGGAGCTTTGACATCAGTGTCACTGCAGGTTTCTGTTTCGTTTTTACCGCGGACCGGATTATTTGTTGTTATCTTGTGTAAAAGGCGAGTTTAGACGGAGCGTTTGTGTTTGTGATCGATCATGAGACTGACCCGAGAGAAGACGAGACGCTCGCGCTGATGGGAGGAGTTATTTTGAGGCGTGGGACTGACCTGCACACGGAGCAGCTGGACGTGCTTTGAAGACGCGATGGAGACTTTATTAAAACCCTGGAGGGTCTCACAACATTTGTTTCCCTGTTTCCAAATATCGTCACAGGAGGTTTGAAAAGTGGTTAAATCTGTGTCAAAGTTACGCTCGGATCCTGGATTCCTGCACCAGTATGAGACAAATTCCTAACATGGGGAATATTTCTACCGCTATAGTTTCTAATAAAAGCCCCGGCCTGTTTTAGAGACCGGCTTTAATTTGCCTCCAGCAGCATCGAACCCGGCCTCTGTCAGAGACCCGGCCGCTAATGGAATACAGGCCAGTATTAGAAAATTTACGGTAAGTTATAACTAACTCCTTCCTACTCCCTTTAAGCAGCACTAATACTTCCTATGTTGTGAATAACTTCTGTATGTTATAGGTGCACTACACCTGTGTGCATCTGCTGCTCAAATAAACCAAACCTAAAAACACCAATGATGCCATTTAAGGCCAGACGCTGCAGGTGAATGGGGGAAAAAGCTTCCCTGTCATTTTATGTTTCATTAAAAAAAAGCTCAATTAATCAGGGAGGAATTAGATATTGAAAAAAACATCCAAACCTTGTAAAGTGTGGAGTCTTATGGAGCTCCTAAAGTGCAGATGTTGTTAAAGAGTGGGATGAAAACGGCCCTAAAGTCTAGTCCTTTGTCTGCACATGTGTCTCTGTATATTTCTCTCAGTCTCTCTGTCTCTCAGTCTCTCAGTCTCTCAGTCTCTCAGTCTCTCAGTCTCTCAGTATCTCAGTCTCTCAGTCTCTCAGTCTCTCAGTATCTCAGTATCTCAGTATCCCAGTATCCCAGTATCCCAGTCTCTCAGTCTCTCAGTATCTCAGTATCTCAGTATCTCAGTATCCCAGTATCCCAGTATCCCAGTATCTCAGTATCTCAGTATCTCAGTATCCCAGTATCCCAGTATCCCAGTATCCCAGTCTCTCAGTCTCTCAGTATCCCAGTATCTCAGTATCCCAGTATCCCAGTCTCTCAGTCTCTCAGTCTCTCAGTCTCTCAGTATCTCAGTATCTCAGTATCCCAGTCTCTCAGTCTCTCAGTCTCTCAGTATCCCAGTATCCCAGTCTCTCAGTATCTCAGTCTCTCAGTCTCTCAGTCTCTCAGTATCCCAGTATCCCAGTCTCTCAGTCTCTCAGTCTCTCAGTATCCCAGTCTCTCAGTATCCCAGTATCCCAGTATCCCAGTATCCCAGTCTCTCAGTATCCCAGTATCTCAGTATCCCAGTATCCCAGTCTCTCAGTCTCCCAGTCTCCCAGTCTCCCAGTCTCCCAGTCTCCCAGTCTCTCAGTCTCTCAGTCTCTCAGTCTCTCAGTCTCTCAGTCTCTCAGTCTCTCAGTCTCTCAGTCTCCCAGTCTCCCAGTCTCCCTGTCTCCCTGTCTCCCAGTCTCTCAGTCTCTCAGTCTCTCAGTCTCTCAGTCTCTCAGTCTCTCAGTCTCTCAGTCTCTCAGTATCCCAGTATCCCAGTATCCCAGTATCCCAGTCTCTCAGTCTCTCAGTCTCTCAGTCTCTCAGTCTCTCAGTCTCTCAGTCTCTCAGTCTCTCAGTCTCTCAGTCTCTCAGTCTCCCTGTCTCCCTGTCTCCCTGTCTCTCTGTCTCTCTGTCTCTCTGTCTCTCTGTCTCTCTGTCTCTCTGTATCTCAGCATCTCAGCCTCCCAGCCTCCCAGTCTCTCAGTCTCTCAGTCTCTCAGTCTCTCAGTCTCTCAGTCTCTCAGTATCCCAGTCTCTCAGTATCTCAGTCTCTCAGTCTCTCAGTATCTCAGTCTCTCAGTCTCTCAGTATCCCAGTCTCCCAGTATCTCAGTATCAGTGAATGAACAGGCGTGAGGGAAAGACGAGGTTCTCACCACTTCCTGCACGAGGCTGATGAGCTCCAGCAGACGCCGCCGCAGCTTGGACACCTCCTCCTTCACTTTGGTCACGTGCTGCTCGTAGATCTCCACCAGCGGCTTGAACGTGTGCCCCCCGTGCTGCGGCACATCAGGGGGTACAAGCTTTTACTATAGTTTATTATATTCAGAGACAAACGCTTACACTGTCCTCGGCTCTAACCTACAATATAAACTCTTTACAGACTGGATTTGACCCCATGACCTCAGGTTAAACACTGTCTTTAGTATCTAGGCGTTCATTTCTTTGGACAACCCTAGGCCTGGGACGGTAACCGGATAACCGTCATACCGCGGTCACGTGACGTGGTCTGAGTTCCTCACCGTCATCACCGCCAAAAAATAAAAAAAAAAATGCCTTTAAGTAAACGAAATTTAACCAGAAAAGAAACTAATAGTAAACCAGAACAAGTGTCTCAACGAAAAAACTAACAAAAGTCTCAAAATGGACCAGCCACAGGTGAAAATGAAATGAAAAAGCAGCCGCCCTGAGCAGGTGAGGAGCAGGTGAGGAGCAGGTGAGGAGCAGGTGAGGTTAGGGCTGCTCGATTTTGTCATAATTGAAATCACGATTATTCAAACGATTATTTGTTGCCTTTAAAAAAATCCATAAAAAAGTGACAAAAATCCATAAAAAAAGACAAAAATCCAGCAGAAAAAAGACAAAAATCCAAAAATTAAAAATGTGAAAAAAAAAATTTAAAAAAAAAAATATTTGAAGAAAAAAAAAAAATGACAAAAAAAAATTATAATCGATTTTTTGCGATTGTGCTAATTTTGTAATCGTTTACTGTTGTAATCGAACTCGTAATCGAATTTCAAATAATTGCACAGCCCTAGGTGAGGTGCAGGTGAGGTGCAGGTGAGGAGCAGCAGTCACACATCAGGCCTAGTTTGGGGAAACTGCACCGGGCTGGCACGAGTGTTCAACCGGTCAACACGCATGTTAAACCTGCTGTCTGGACTCTAACTTAGCCAAATAATATCAGAACATTTCATCTGACAAGTAAATGTTTGCTTCCTTTCTCCTTTCACTCAATCTGATCTGCATTTGTGGGAAATGTGAAGATACAAGCGCAGAGATGTTTGTTTGCGACGGTCGGAGTGAAGAGGCTGAAGCTGAATAAATGATCAGCGAACATGAAGGTCATCTCACAATAAGAGCCTAAATCACTCAGTTTTTCATACAGCGCCAGGTCTGGCAGGAGATCAGCGGCTCAGGTGCTTGGATCGCCCCCCCTCTCCTGTTTAAATGTTTCCCCCCCACCTTCGAAACGCTTCTGACGCCAGTGAGCGGTATATCACAAAACCGCGGAAACCCTATATCAGACCCTAAAGCCCACGTTGAGCACCCACCCGCCCCTCCCTCCTGGTCCTCACCATGCTGCCCCACAGCGGACCCCCCCCCCCCTCCCTCCTGGTCCTCACCATGCTGCCCCACAGCGGACCCCCCCCCCCCCCCCTCCCTCCTGGTCCTCACCATGCCCCCCTCCCCTCCTCCCTCCTGGTCCTCACCATGCCGCCCCACAGTGGACCCCCCTCCCCTCCCTCCTGGTCCTCACCATGCCGCCCCACAGCGGACCCCCCTCCCCTCCCTCCTGGTCCTCACCATGCTGCCCCACAGTGGACCCCCCGCCCCTCCCTCCTGGTCCTCACCATGCCGCCCCACAGCGGACCCCCCGCCCCTCCCTCCTGGTCCTCACCATGCCGCCCCACAGCTGACCCCCCGCCCCTCCCTCCTGGTCCTCACCATGCCGCCCCACAGCGGACCCCCCGCCCCTCCCTCCTGGTCCTCACCATGCCGCCCCACAGCGGACCCCCCTCTCCCCTCCCTCCTGGTCCTCACCATGCCGCCCCCCTCCCCCTCCCCTCCCTCCTGGTCCTCACCATGCCGCCCCACAGCGGACCCCCCGCCCCTCCCTCCTGGTCCTCACCATGCCGCCCCACAGCGGACCCCCCTCTCCCCTCCCTCCTGGTCCTCACCATGCCGCCCCACAGTGGACCCCCCCTCCTCCCTCCTGGTCCTCACCATGCCGCCCCACAGCGGACCCCCCGCCCCTCCCTCCTGGTCCTCACCATGCCGCCCCACAGCGGACCCCCCGCCCCTCCCTCCTGGTCCTCACCATGCCGCCCCACAGCGGACCCCCCTCTCCCCTCCCTCCTGGTCCTCACCATGCCGCCTCACAGTGGACCCCCCCTCCTCCCTCCTGGTCCTCACCATGCCGCCCCACAGCGGACCCCCCCTCTCCCCTCCCTCCTGGTCCTCACCATGCCGCCTCACAGTGGACCCCCCCTCCTCCCTCCTGGTCCTCACCATGCCGCCCAACAGCGGACCCCCCTCTCCCCTCCCTCCTGGTCCTCACCATGCCGCCCCACAGCGCACACTGGTGGCAGATGCACTTCTTGCAGGTCCAGCAGTAAACGCTCAGCTTCTCGTGGTGGTTCTCGCACCTGCAGAGGGAGAAGAGCAGGAATCCCAGTCAGATCCGCGTCTTTGTCCCAGCATTAAAACAAACACTCACTTGTCTCGGTCGTTGTCGTCGTGCTTGGACAGGCTGCACAGCTGGAGAGTGTCCAGCTGCTGAGTGACCTCCTCCGCCCAGCGACAGTTCACCAGCTCCCGAAGCTGCAGCGGCGCCCTGAGCACAAGCACAAACCCTGAGGCTCCTCCCACTGCAGGATATGTCACACGTCTGCTCTGAGTCACAGCGACAGGACGAAGTTTACGTTTCCGTGGAGATAAACGTGTGACACTGGCCTCAGAAAAACACACGCGTGGCTTTAGCTTCGATTCTCTGTTCGGTGGAGACGAGTTTACAATCCCCACGTCTTTAACCTCTTACCACCCGCCTAAACCGAATGCATTCTGTCCCCTTTGGCCATTATATAGGTCTGTGTAACACCTCATTTGAAAGCTAAGACCCACAAAACTGAACTTTTTCCTGTCACCTTTTGTATGTTTTTTTTTATTATCTTTTTTTTTCATTTTTCATTTTTTGTTGAATTTTTGTCACTTTTTGGTCGAGTTTTTGTCACATTTTTGTTGAATTTTTGTCACATTTTTGTTGAATTTTTGTCATTTTTTGGCTGAATTTTTGTCACATTTTTGTTGATTTTTTGTCACATTTTTGTTGATTTTTTGTCACATTTTTGTTGATTTTTTGTCACATTTTACTTGAATTTTTGTCACATTTTTCTTGAATTTTTGTCACATTTTTGTTGAATTTTTGTCATTTTTTGGCTGAATTTTTGTCACATTTTTGATGATTTTTTGTCACATTTTTGTTGATTTTTTGTCACATTTTACTTGAATTTTTGTCACATTTTTCTTGAATTTTTGTCACATTTTTGTTGAATTTTTGTCATTTTTTGGCTGAATTTTTGTCACATTTTTGTTGATTTTTTGTCACATTTTTGTTGATTTTTTGTCACATTTTACTTGAATTTTTGTCACATTTTTCTTGAATTTTTGTCACATTTTTGTTGAATTTTTGTCATTTTTTGGCTGAATTTTTGTCACATTTTTGTAGATTTTTTGTCACATTTTTGTTGATTTTTTGTCACATTTTACTTGAATTTTTGTCACATTTTTCTTGAATTTTTGTCACATTTTTCTTGAATTTTTGTCATTTTTTGGCTGAATTTTTGTCACATTTTTGATGATTTTTTGTCACATTTTTGTTGATTTTTTGTCACATTTTTGTTGATTTTTTGTCACATTTTTGTTGATTTTTTGTCAAATTTTTGTGGAATTTTTGTCACATTTTTGTCGCGTTTACATCCTTGTTTTCTTCTCATTTTTTGTGGCTGTTTTAGTGCTTCTTTCCCCAAGAAGCTTTTTGATTAGTGTAAAGCCAAACTGGAGAAAACGGGATCCGTTCAGGTGGGAGTTAAGAGGTTAATATGACGTCCAAAAGATGATGGAAAAAACAGGGCAAAGTAGCCCAGGCTTAAGACGTCAAACCAGACTGTGATTGTTTCATGAGTAATAATCAAAGCTGTGGTTCTCAACTGGTGGGTCTCGAGCCTTTCCCAGAAAACATTTATATTAATATTTAAAGGGGGGGGTATTATGCAAAATGGACTTTTTCAAGCTTTCCATCATGTTATTATGTCGTTCCCTCATTAAAAACATGCCTGAAGTGTTGCCTTGGCACATTCACGTATGTTTGAGTAATCTGTAAAAACTCTGATGGCGGCCATTTTAGGGATAGGTTTGCCTGAGTCCTCCTAGGAACGCCCCCACCTCCTGGAGACGCCTCCGACCTTTCGTCACCAGCCGAGTGACCAACCACTGCTCCTCAGCAGAACCCCCTCCCCACTGATGCCACAGACAGCGTGTGGAGGGGGCGTGTCTGAAAGAGTCAGAGGTTCTTAAAGAGACAGAGGCCTATTTCAAGACATTCACTGCAGCCATTTTGAGAGAGACATTTTATACAAGGCAGTTATTCTAATTTACTGCATTTACAGACCAACAGGTTTGGTCATCATTGTAGTGTGACATAGACTGGTGCTGTGGGACTGACAAAAGCAGAATACCCCCTCTTTAAAGGTCCGAGTCACATTTGGGTGATTGTGGGTCTCAAACCAAACCAGTTGAGAAACCACTGAACTAAAGCGTCAGGTTTCCTCCAGAGCGGTGGTTTAAGATGTGATTTTTGGCCAATTCTTCCAAACAACAAGCTTTTGTGTGTCTACTTTCCAGACTATTGGATTGTGGTCATGAGGTCGGGCCATTGTTTCCCGTGTGTTTGTGAACGGCTCCGCACACTAATAACTTCACTAAAGCCCGGTGTTGTTTGTGAGTTTCTTTACCTGCAGTGTGGACACTGGGCCCTCTGCTCCGTCAGCCAGCGCTGAGACACAAGCAGCTCAACGTTAGCACAGCTCATATGAGTTTCACTGTTATTATTATATCTTTCTGCAGACAGAGTGTGGTTCTTACCCGGATGCAGCTGAAGCAGCAGAGCTTCGAGCAGTGCGGGCACAGCCGGGCGTCTCTCAGCTTCTCCATACAGATGAAGCATCGGAAAACCTCCGCGATGCTCTGACAATCAAACACATTTAGAATCTCTACAAACGCCCACGGGTTTGACTCCACCACAAAACTCACCTCCACACTTTGCTCGTCCATGTCGAGCCGGGCTGTGACGAGTCACCGACGAGGGGAAGACGACGACTCCAGCCTCTGAGAAACAACACAGCTTTAGAGACGACGGTTCCATTTCTGTGATTAAATCAGGGTTAAATGCAGAGGTAATAATGGCCTTGTGGCAGCGCTCGAGACTAACATAGTCCCGTCGTCCCGGGGACGGACAAAATAATGCACGGGACGAGATGAGATCTTACCCGGGACGGTCTCGGGACAAAAGGCCTTGAACCATTTTTTAATATATATATTTTTTTAGGGCTGCGATAATTCATTGATTAAATCGATGAACTCGATTAGTAAAATGCTTTGAATAACATTTTCCCGCTTCAATGATTTGCTTAATTAATATTTCTGATTAAACCCGTATGAAACGGGGCCGCCTACGCACCCGGAACTTTATGCAGCGCTTGTTTCCGCACGGCGGGTTCTGAACTGTACAGATGATGACTCGATAACCTTCACTGAAGATGCTCCTGTACGACTGAGAGTCTACACAGACAACGTTCTGCCAACTTTGGGAGATACGGATATTGCATTAAGCTCTTAACTCCCGTGGTGAAGAGGGAGCTGAGTCGGGGCAAAGCTCTCGATTTACCGATCGATCTACGTTCCCGCCCTCACCTATGGTCATGAGATTTGGGCAATGACCGAAAGGACAAGATCGCGAATACAAGCGGCCGAAATGAGTTTCCTTCGCAGGGTGTCTGGGCGCACCCTTCGAGATCGGGTGACGAGCTCAGTTACCCGGGAGGAGCTCGGAGTAGAGTCGCTGCTCCTGCTGGAGTGGCTCGGGCATCTGTTCCGGATACCTCCTGGTCGCCTCCCGCGGGAGGTGTTCCAGGCATGTCCTAGTGGGACAAGGCCTCGTGGAAGACCCAGGACATGGTGGTGGGACTATGTCTCTGACCTGGCCTGGTGTGGCCTCGGGGTCCCCCCAGAACAGCTGGAGGAGGTGTGTGTGGATCGGGAAGTTTGGGCATCTCTGCTGAGACGCTGCCCCCGCGACCCGGCCCCGGATAAAGCGGAAGAAAATGGATGGATGGATGGATGGACTCCCGCCTGAACCGAGAGGATCTTTTTCCTCACGTCATCATTTTTTTCCCATCATTTTTTTGTTGGGTATTCAACTCATTTTTGTAACTTTTTATCATTTTTTTGTCACATTTTTGTCAATTTTTTGTAAATTTTTTGGACAAATTTTGATCACATTTTTGTAATTTCTTTGTCCATTTCTTGTGACATTTTTGTGACATTTTTGCCACTTTTTCGTCACTTTTTTGTCACTGGTTTCTCATGTTTTTGTCCCATTTCCATCATTGTTTTCGTCTCAGTTTTGTTGCTATTTTCTCACCTTTGTTTCCAGAAGCTTTTGGACTGGGGTAAAGCAAAACCGGAGAAAACGTGCTCGGTTCAGGTGGGAGTTAAGGGGTTTAACTACGATATCGCGATAGGATATTTTTTAAACGATATATTGTGAAGTACTTTAAAGTGTCTTGTGTGCAAACCGCTGCGTTACTACACATACTTTTACACATTTAGACCCGTTTTATCCACACAGAGAAACCTGACCATCCTTCATCCTGTACCTCTGGGCCACTTGCCATTCGGACCATTGTAATCCTACTCTACTGTTAGCCAGGCCATTAGCGCGTGCCAACCACAGACTAACGGCCGCTTTCACCCCGTCTCACAGGTCCCCGCTCGTGCAGAGATAAACCCAGTATCAGGCTTGATGTTTTTGCGCACAGACCTCTGCAGACTCCGGGGATGCCTCTCGGTGCAGCGGGCCTCGGTGCTGCCTCTCTCCGCGACGCTCACACCGGGGGTTTAAAGCTGCTCCCGGGGCTCGCGCTCGCCGCTCCGGCCTCACAAAAGCAGAAGGAGGCACGAGAGGTCGGAATATTGTCTTTAAATCCGCGGAGGACGCGCAGACGGGGCGCACGGATGATGTTTGTGCTCCGTGTGCTCCTCCTGTCAACACGGACCACCGCGGCTGCATCAACACGGAGGAGCCGAGCAGCGCCCCCTTCTGTTCCGGAGGGGCGGCACACGTCACTCCTTAACTCCCACCTGAACCGAGCACATTTTCTCCAAAACTGAGACGAAAACAATGATGGAAATGTGACAAAAAAGTGAGAAAACATTGGCAAAAAAGTGACGAAAAATTGATGAAACAGTGGCAAAAATATCACAAAAATGCCACAAGAAAATGACAAAAATATGACAAAAATGTGACAAAAAATGGAAAAAAATGGATAAAAAATTGACAAAAAATGTGACAAAAAATAAATAAAAAAAGACAAAAAAATGACAGAAAATGTATCAAAAAACTGACCAAAAAATGAAAAAAAAAATGTGACAAAAAATGAAAAAAAAGACAAAAAAATGAAAAAAATTGACGAAAAAACGGACGAAAAAAGACAAAAATATGACAAAAAATTACCAAAAAATAGACAAAAATGTGACAAAATGCTACAAAAAAATAACCAAAATTTGACAAAAAATGACAAAAAAAATGACCCAAAAAATTACAAAAATGTGATAAAAAATGACAAAAAAAAGTTACAAAAAAGTTACAAAAATGAGTTGAACACCCCACAAAAAAATGATGGAAAAAAATCTGATGACGTGAGAAAAAAAAAAGATCCTCTCGGTTCAGGCGGGAGTTAAGAGGTTAAAAACAATGCATTTTCTGTTCAAAGAGTTGTTTTTTCACATATATTTTTTGTAAATTAATGTAGAAAGGAGCAACAATGAAAAAAACAATGATTAGATATAGATTAGATTCGATTTAAACCAAATCATTCCCGTGGAGAAAACAGTTTACCGACAGACCCCTTTTATATTGTCAAAATACTTGAATATCGATGTTACATTGTATTGTATATGCAATTTCTCCATCTGTGAGATCAATAAAGTATCATCTTATCTTATCTTATCTTATTGATACATTATGTTTTTTTATGTTGCATGTTAATTTCCTTTACTGTATTTATGTATTAATTCATTTATATATTTGCGTGGGACAATTTATTGAGCCTGATAATGAGATGACAAATAGCTAGCTGTTGTGTAAATATACCACTCACAGTTAAGTCTCATTATGTCCTAATACCATTATTAACCCCTTAACTCCCACCTGAACCGAGCACATTTTCTCCAGTTTGGCTTTACCCCAATCCAAAAGCTTCTGGAAAAAAGCTGTGAAAATAGCAACAAAACTGAGACGAAAACAATGATGGAAATGTGACAAAAAAGTGAGAAAACATTGACAAAAAAGTGACGAAAAATTTATAAAAATTTGACAAAAAAATTACAAAAATGTGACAAAAAATTACAAAAAAATTACAAAAAATTTAATTAAAAAAATTGACGAAAAAACGACAAAAATGTGACAAAAAATGACAAAAAATTGATTAAAAAACTGACGAAAAAATGAAAAAAATGTGACAAAAAATGACAAAAAAAATATAAAAATGTGATAAAAATTTGACAAAAAAATGACAAAAATGTGACACAAAATTAAAAAAAAATAACCAAAAAAATGTGACAAAAATGTGATGAAAAAATGACAAAAATGTGACAAAAAATGACAAAAAAAAGACAAAAAAAGTTACAAAAGTGATTTGAATACCCCAAAAAAATGATGGAAAAAAAATCTGATGACGTGAGGAAAAAGATCCTCTCGGTTCAGGCGGGAGTTAAGAGGTTAATTTACAAAATTGGTCTCAAAATAAAACAAACTCACCTGTAAGTGTAACCTCCAGGTCACTAGATGGCGCCGCAGACTCCTCAGCTCTAGTCCGTGTAGCTGCACGATCCGAGGCGGAAGCACTTTTGTCGGTAAATCCAGTCGTCTACACAAGATTATACGAATTTGGAAGAATAATATCTCATTACCAACGAGCCTCTGAGTCTGTCATCAGAGGCACGATCATAACCGATGTCAGTTTTGTTCAAAAATCTTGTGTTTTTAAGAGATTCAAACAAGCTAACGGTTATCCTAGCATGATGTTGTAGCTCCGCCTCTCGTCCGTGTCCGTAAGAAATAAAAACATGTCTACCGGACAGACTCCACTGTATTCAACACCCACTAGCATCAAGTGTATGTAAGATTGACCCTCTATTGTTAAATAAAGTATATGACAAACATTAAATCGAGTAACGTGCGGAGAATTAGCACTGCACATGCGCAGTTGTAATATGTGCCCATCATTCCTGCTTCCGCTTCGGCTCGTGCTGACACAACAGTGCACAGGGGCCTGCAGCAAACGGACCATGGACCTGTAGTGTCCGGGAGTAGGACATGCTGATCACGCTGTCCTACCTGTACCTGTGGGTGCGCTTCCAACGGGGCTACGCGGCGCTGCTGCGGGACACGCTGGCCCGCCTCCAGCGCAGCCCGGCCCGCCTGTCCTTCAGCTTCTCCCGGTGTTCCTCCAGTCCTCTGCCCCCTCTCCTACAGCCGCGTCAGCCCCAGAGCGGGCACAGGCACCTGCCGAGGGGCCGAGAGGAGGTCACAGAGGAGCCCGCAGAGGAGCCCGAAGAGGAGGGGGTGTTCCTGCAGCTCGGGGACAAGGCGGTGTACGTGACCGAGCCGCAGGTGGGACATCCCGGCTCTGTCGCTGGGCTTTAAGACTAATTCAGAGCCGTGTTTACATTTATGCTGCTGCTTCTGCTACTACTACTATAGCTACTGCTACTGCTTCTGCTACATCTAGTGCTGCTACCTTTACTTCTACACCACTACTACTGCAACTACTACTGCTACTACTACTACTACTGCTGCTGCTACTGCTACTGCTACATCTCGTGCTGCTACCTTTACTTCTACCCCACTGCTTCTACTACTATTACTAATACTGCTACTACTATAGCTACTGCTACTGCTTCTGCTACATCTAGTGCTGCTACCTTTACTTCTACACCACTACTACTGCAACTACTACTGCTACTACTACTACTACTGCTGCTGCTACTGCTACTGCTACATCTCGTGCTGCTACCTTTACTTCTACCCCACTGCTTCTACTACTATTACTAATACTGCTACTACTATAGCTACTGCTACTGCTTCTGCTACATCTAGTGCTGCTACCTTTACTTCTACACCACTACTACTGCAACTACTACTCCTACTACACTGCTGCTGCTACTACTACTACTGCTTCTGCTACATCTAGGGCTGCTACCTTTACTTCTACACCACTGCTTCTACTACTATTACTAATACTGCTACTACTACTGTTGTTACTGCTACTACTACTACTACTACTACTACTACTACTACTACTACTACTACTGTTGTTACTGCTACTACTACTACTACTACTACTGTTACATCTAGTGCTGCTACCTTTACTTCTACACCACTGCTTCTACTACTACTGTTACTGCTACTAGTACTACTACTACTGCTACTACTACTACTACTACTACTGTTACTGCTACTAGTACTACTACTACTGCTACTACTACTACTACTACTACTACTGTTACTGCTACTAGTACTACTACTACTACTGCTACTACTACTACTACTACTACTGTTACATCTAGTGCTGCTACCTTTACTTCTACACCACTGCTTCTACTACTATTACTGTTACTACTACTACTGCTGCTACTGCTACTACTGCTACACTGGTACTGCTACTACTACATCTAGTGCTGCTACCTTTACTTCTACACCACTGCTTCTACTACTATTACTAATACTGCTACTACTACTCTTACTACTACTACTCCTACTACTACTGCTACAAGGGCTGCTTCTGCTAGTATTACCACTTATACTTCTGTACTGCTGCTACCTTTGCTTATACATCAACCACCACAGCTACTTCACTACTGCTGTGCTACTACTAGTGCTACATTTACTGCTGCTACTTTTACTTTTACTTCTACAACAACAACTACCACTACTGCTACTGGACTACCTGCCTGTACTACAATACCTCTACTTTTATCTTTTATGTAAAATCAATGACTACAGCAAAAGAATATTGTTATTTAAGCCATAAAGAAGCTGGTGTGAATGTTTTCATAAGCTGTTCGTCTGGCCCGGGTCACACTGTAAATATAAAAGAGAAACAATGGAACCTGACGTCCATGAGCTCGCACATGGTTCACTTTGATGAGCTGTTCTTTTGGGACTCTTCCTTTGGAAACGTTACACAATTATAATGACAATGGGTGAGATCTGCACATTGGATTATTGAACCTGCCGCTGACTTTAACCCTGGGCCAACGTGCTTCGATCCCACAACAGGATCTTAGTTCAAGCATAAAGAATGAACTGGGCACCGGTACTGCTAAACCTCTTACCACCCGCCTGAACCAAATGCATTCTGTCCTCTTTGGCCATTATATAGGTCAGTTGAAAGCTGAGACCCACAAAACTGATCTTTTTCGTCTAGTTGTTGCTGTGTTGTGTCAGCTTTTGTATGTTTTTTTTTTTTTTTTCAGGTCACATTTTTGTTGAATTTCTGTCATTTTTTTGTAGAAGTTTTGTAGAATTTTTTTGTTTAATTTTTGTCACTTTTTGGTTGAGTTTTTGTTGAATTTTTGTTGAATTTTTTTCACTTTTTTGTTGAATTTTTGTGGATTTTTTGTCATTTTTTTGTTGAATTTTTGTTGAATTTTTTGTAGAATTTTTTGTTGAATTTTTGTCACTTTTTGGTTGAGTTTTTGTCACATTTTTGTCACTTTTTGGTTGAGTTTTTGTTGAATTTTTGTTGATTTTTTGTTGAATTTTTAGTTGAATTTTTAGTTGAATTTTTAGTTGAATTTTTTGCTGAATTTTTGTTGAATTTTTGTCATTTTTTGTCATTTTTTGTTGAATTTTTGTTGAATTTTTGTTGAATTTTTATCACTTTTTTGTCATTTTTTTGTTGAATTTTTGTTGAATTTTTTGTTGATTTTTTGTCATTTTTTGTTGAATTTTTGTCACTTTTTGGTTGAGTTTTTGTGACATATTTGTTGATTTTTTGTCTCTTTTTTGTCATTTTTTGTTGAATTTTTGTTGAATTTTTGTCACTTTTTTGTTGAATTATTGTTGAATTTTTGTCATTTTTTTGTTGAATATTTGTCACTTTTTGGTTGAGTTTTTGTCACATTTTTGTCACTTTTTGGTTGAGTTTTTGTCACATTTTTGTTGAATTTTTGTCACTTTTTGGTTGAGTTTTTGTCACATTTTGGTTGAATTTTTGTCACATCTTTGTCACATTTTTGTCTCTTTTTTTGTTGCGTTTACATCCTTGTTTTCTTCTCATTTTTTGTGGCTGTTTTGCTGCTTTTTCCCCAAGAAGCTTTTTGATTAGGGTAAAGCCAAACTGGAGAAAATGGGATCCGTTCAGGTGGGAGTTACGAGGTTAAATACACACTATTCACATGATGTTTGTACAGTTGGTCGACAACAGCAGGAAGTTTTTTTGTAATCATGATTTCCAGCCCTTATTGAGTGAACCGGGATAGAACAGACTCAGATACAGAGACAGAACAGGACAATCGCAGTGAAGGATATAAATATTCAATGAAACACAGTAAATACTTTGTCCCAGAAATGTGTCTGATGTTGCATTATGCATTTGCGAGGCCCATTGTTCCACTTTTGCCGAGTCTAAGACACTGTTCTGTGAGTGGTAATTAGAACGGAGTGAGTGGACGACTGTTCATCTGTTTCTCTTACGACCGTGAGCGTTTATCCCTGTGACACGGGTTGATCCTGACTCTTGGCCTCCTCTGCTCACAGTGCTGATGTTGTTTCCGTGTGTCCCAGGCCTGCGGTGACCTGAGCCTCTGGACGGTGCTGCCCTCGTCCCGCCCGGCTCCTCACAGGGACATCTCCTTCATCATCGAGGCCAGTGGCCCCCGAGGGAGCGGCCGGTCTCCCCTGAAGACGCACAGCAAAGTGAGGACGGCAGGAAAAACCTCCGCAGTTATTATTAGTGTTATTACTTTCATTTGGTCTTCTTGGCTCAACATTTTACTTTACTTCCGTCTTCTTTGGACGTGCGTGATGAGTGAATCATTTATCATACATGTTAGAACTGTAGGGAGGAAAAGCTTTCGGGCAGAGGTAGTGGAGCGTGTTAAATATTTGCTAAAGTGGTGATAAAGACGACCACATGGGGGGGCTATAGTCCACTGAAGTGAGCGTCTTCTCAGGTGAAGATCACAACCTCTCAACTCCCACCTGAACCGAGCACATTTTCTTTTGGCTTTACCCGAATAAAAAATTATTGTAAAAAGCGTCAAATTTGAAACAAGGATGAAACGAAACAAAAAAAGTGACAAAAACATGGCAAAAAGCGATGAAAATGTGATGAAAAAATGACAAAAATATGGTGAAAAAGCGACAAAAACATGATGAAAAAGCGATGAAAAAGTGACGAAAAAGTGACAAAAACATGATAAAAAACTGACGAAAAAGCGATGAAAAAGTGACAAAAACATGACGGAAAAGGTGACCAAAAAAAGCAATGAAAAAGTGACAAAAACATGATAAAAAACTGACGAAAAAGTGACAAAAACATGATAAAAAACTGACAAGAAAACGATGAAAAAGTGACAAAAAACTGACGAAAAAGTGACAAAAACATGATAAAAAACTGACGAAAAAGTGACAAAAACATGATAAAAAACTGACGAAAAAGCGATGAAAAAGTGACAAAAACATGATAAAAAACTGACAAGAAAGTGATGAAAAAGTGACAAAAACATGATAAAAAACTGACAAGAAAGTGATGAAAAAGTGACAAAAACATGACGGAAAAAGTAATGAAAAAGTGACAAAAACATGATAAAAAACTGACAAAAAAGCGATGAAAAAGTGAGAAAAACATGATAAAAAATGACGAAAAAGTGACAAAAACATGATAAAAAAATGACGAAAAAATGACAAACGGGACTAAAACAGAGATGAAAATGCAACAAAAAGCCACTGAAGAACGGCAAAAATGTGACAAAAAAGCGATGAAAAAAAAAACATGTCAAAGTGACATCAAGGCGGCAACAACTCGAAGAAAAAGATCCATTTGGATGAGTTTTGTAGGTCTCAGCTTTCAAATGAGCCGAGACGCTGTAAAGCTTAACAGGAGAAAATGCACTTGGTTAAGGCGGGAGGTAAGAGGTTAAATAAACCTACAGGTAGGACATCGCCATAGCCTGGTTTTACCCTCGTACTTTGGAGTTTACGCAGTTTGGCTTTACCCCAATCCAAAAGCTTCTGATAAAAAGCAATGAAACTGAGACGAAAACATGATGGAAATGTGACAAAAAAGTGAGAAAACATTGACAAAGAAGTGACGAAAAATTGTTGAAAAAGTGGCAAAAATGTCACAAGAAATTGACAAAAAATGTGACAAAAAATGACTAAAAATTGATAAAAATTGATAAAAATTGACAATAAAATGACAAAAAAAGGACAAAAAATTTACAAAAATGAGTTCAATACCCAACAAAAAAATGATGAAAAAAAAAAATCTGATGACGTGAGGAAAAAGATCCTCTCGGTTCAGGCGGGAGTTAAGAGGTTAATAAACCTACAGGAAGGACATCGCCATAGCCTGGTTTTACCCTCGTACTTACTTCGGAGTTTACGGATGGCTAAGGCCAGGCTAACATCGCCATGGTAACACACTGATTCTGGCGGCCATATTGTGACTGGCCTCTCGAACCTAGTGTGAATGTAAAACAACAAACTCAACTCGAATTGTATCATTTGGTTTTCTGCAAAGAATGAAATGAGCCGTCTGACCTAGAAACATCTGCGATCCCGTTGTCAGGTTTAATCGTTGTGTCTGTGTGTGTGTGTGTGTGTGTGTGTGTGTGCGCAGGTGCTGAGGTGGGGCGAGCTGTGCGTCCCCCTGGCCCACCGCAGCCCTCTGGTCCCGGGGCAGCCGTACCGAGCCCTGGCCCAGGCGTCTGTGGACGACTTCAGCCGGCTGGGCGTGGCTTTCATCGAGGACCGGCTGCGGCTGGAGGACGACCTGAGGCCCTCCAGGATCATCCGTGCGTGCCTCACATTCTCTCATTCACACCCCTCATTCGCTGGTTATATATTCATTCAACATCATTCACCAGCAAAACAAAGGACTATTTCATAAAACTAGCTTACTAACTTACCACGAAAACAAGGCTTATTTAAAGAAAGGGAAGAAAGGGCTGGTTTCTCATCTTCGAGGGTTAAATTTGACTATTATCTGTTATACCATTTTCTAATGCACTTGCAGATCGTTAAAGACTGGGTTTGTTGGCAGAATTAGATGGGATTTAAAGGGACTAGATGGAAGTTGTCCGTTTTATACTCACTACTGCCACCTCGGGTCTTACGTGCAACTGCAGCTTCTATATTAACCTCTTAACTCCCGCCTGAACCGTGAGGATCTTTTTCCTCACGTCAGCAGATTTTTTTTCCATCATTTTTTGTTGGGTATTTAACTCATTTTTGTTACTTTTTTGTCTTTTTTTTGTCACATTTTTTTCACTTTTTTGTCATTTTTTGTCACATTTTTGTCACATTTTTGTGACATTTTTGTCATTTTTTCATCATTATTTTCATCAATTTTTTAATCATATTTTTGTCATTTTTTCGTCCATTTTTTGTCACATTTTTTCGTCCATTTTTCATAATTTTTTTGTCATTTTTTGTCAAATTTTTTGTCATTTTTTTGTTATTTTTTTGTCATTTTTTGTCACATTTCCATCATTTTTTTTGTCTCAGTTTTGTTGCTATTTTCTCACCTTTTTTCCAGAAGCTTTTGGACTGGGGTAAAGCCAAACTGGAGAAAATGTGCTCGGTTCAGGTGGGAGTTAGTTAAAGACTGGGTTTGTTTGCAGAATTAGATGGGATTTAAAGGGACTAGATGGAAGTTGTCCGTTTTATACTCACTACTGCCAACTCAGGTCGTACGTGCAACTGCAGCTTCTATATTAACCTCTTAACTCCCGCCTGAACCGAGAGGATCTTTTTCCTCACGTCATCAGATTTTTTTTCCATCATTTTTTTGTTGGATATTCAACTCATTTTTGTAACTTTTTTGTCATTTTTTGTCACATTTTTGTCATTTTTCATCCATTTTTTAATCATATTTTTGTCACATTTTGTAATTTATTCATACATTTTTTTATCACATTTTTGTTTGTTTTTTGTCAATTTTTTGTCAAATTTTTTCGTCAATTTTTTTGTCCATTTTTCATCATTTTTTTTTATTTTTTGTCAAATTTTTGTTATTTTTTGTCATTTTTTCATCAATGTTTTTAAACATTTTTTTGTCATTTTTTGGTCAACTTTTTATCACATTTTTGTAATTTATTCATAAATTTTTTCATCAAATTTTTGTCATTTTTTGTTATTTTTTTTGGTCCATTTTTTGTCATTTTTTTGTCTTTTTTTTTTTAATTTTTTGTCATTTTTTGTCACATTTCCGTCATTGTTTTCATCTCAGTTTTGTTGCTATTTTCACACCTTTTTCCAGAAGCTTTTGGACTGGGGTAAAGACAAACAGGTGGGAGTTAAAGGGGTTAAAATTTCAAATAAAAAAAACTTTTCTGCCCAACGTTTCTTTATTAAAATTGCTGTTTCACTAAATAAAATGATAAATATCAACTGATTCACATCTCAAAAGCATTGAAACCTGTCATATTCAAAACCCTGACCTGGTGTTTTGATTCCTCGTCCCACAGCGGTCGTCCTGGAGGAGTCGGCCATCGCGGCGCTGCTCCAGAAGCGCCTGCAGAAGTCCCCGTCCCGGTCCCCGTGCCGGCCGTCCTCCCTGTGCCACCTCTCCGTGGATGAGCCGCCCCTCGTCTGTCGCAAAGGCAGCCTGTTCCTCCTGCCCGAGCAGCCGCGGCTGGAGGAGCGCAGGGGGTCGGAGCCGGCCCACAGTGACCCCGCCGGCCTGGCCCTGCTGTGCGACCCGGGCAGCCAGCAGCACATGGAGGAGCACGGGCACCACCTCCACCTCTCCAGCTGCCACGAGTGCCTGGAGCTGGAGAACAGCACCATCCTGTCGGTGAAGTACGCGTCCGTGGAGAACATCCCCGACCTCCCGGACGACAGCTCCGCCCACATCGCTGCAGGTACGGCCAACGTCTACGGGAAACACACTCACAAAGGAATTCCAACATTAATGCATGAACAGAACACGTTTGACATCAACAAAGCACACCTTTCTCTGAGCTCTTTCAACGTAAAATACATATTTCGTTGTATGCTTGTACAATGACGTCACAAAAATAAAATCACTTTTGAATCACTTTTTTTGTGTCCATTTGCACCTAAAATATCAGGTTTATTAATGAACATTTCAAACCCTCTCCCAGCGGCTGGAACATTGACGCCTTTTATTTTGTCGGGACAACAGGAAGTGTTTCGTTGCCGTTAGCGGAGCTTTGACATCAATGTCACTGCAGGTTTCTGTTTCGTTTTTACCTTGGACCGGATTATTTGTTGTTCTCTTGTGTAAAAGCCGAGTTTAGACGGAGCGTTTGTTATTTTGAGGCGTGGGACTGACCTGCACACGGAGCAGCTGGACGTGCTTTGAAGACGCGATGGAGACTTTATTAAAACCCTGGAGGGTCACACAACATTTGTTGACCTGTTTCCAAATATAGTCACAGGAGGTTTGAAAAGTGGCTAAATCTGTGTCAAAGTTACGCTCGGATCAGCTCCTCCGCAGCGTCCCCCTCGGCCCGGGTTCCCGTTTGTTACTTCCTGCACGTGAGTTTTCATTTACACGAGTATGAGACAAATTCCTAACATGGGGAATATTTCTACCGCTATAGTTTCTAATAAAAGCCCCGGCCTGTTTTAGAGACCGGCTTTAATTTGCCTCCGCCAGCCACGAACCTGGCCTCTGTCAGAGACCCGGCCCCTGTCAGAGACCCGGCTTCTGTCGGAGACCCGGCCAGTATTAGAGAATTTACGGTATACACTTCCCATGTGCTTTGAGGGAAGAAGCTGCAGGTTTAATGTACATCAATATAACAGCATTAATTATGAAACCAGGAACTAATCTATAAACAGAGTCCACTCTTCTTAAACTTTTGGACACTTTTTATTTGAAAGAAATTAGCCTTATATTTGCATAATGAAGAGAAAAGTAACGTAGTGATCGCTGCCTTTTTCACACAATATTTCCTCTCATCTGATTCTCTGAATCTGCCCAGTACAAAGGTAATAATGAGGTCAGGAAACCAGGCTAAAGTTTAGTCTTTAGAGTCGCCCGGAGCCTGTGTTTCCTCCTCTGCTCAGAGCCACAGGCAGCAGAGGGACTGGGGCCCCACAGTCACTGAAAAATTACAATACATAAATAGAATAAGTAACAAAAGTAAGATTTTCTCCTCATATTCACAGTGTGTCCGTAATCCACAGCAGAAGTTTTAAAATGATTTCTCTAGTTGTTTTCCTGATTCAGCTGCGGCGTCTCTCCTTAAGATTCACTTTAGTTTGTGTAACTGCAGGATCCCTCGGAGACGACGTTTCGGACGACGACTTCGCGACTCCGAGCAGCGACGTTCACTCCAAACCCCCGAACGTCCTGGTCTTCACGGGGGACAGCGAGGAGCGCTTCCACGCGGTCCGGGACGCGTTATCGCAGTGCGTGAACTCGGACAGCTACATGATCTACCGCCTGAGCGCGCAGCAGGCCGAGGCCGAGCCCTGGCTGGACAACTGCCGCCTCCTGGTGGTGGCGGAGGAGGAGGACACGCTGTCGGCGCACCTGCAGACCCGCTTCCTCACCTACCTGGGCGCGGGCGGGCGGGTGCTGGGCCTGGCGTCGCAGCTGTGCCCGGCCGGCGTCTCGCTGAGGGCGCGGGCGGAGAGGGCGGGGACCATGAGCTTCACGCGCGAGGACAGCAGCAGCCTGGAGCTCCCGGTGCGGACCAGCGGGAGGGTGTACGTGCGGGAGGTGCTGGGCGGGGGAGAGGTGGAGCTGTGGGGGGAGATGAAGGGAGCGGCGCCCGGCGGGATGGTCATCATCAGGGTGACGCACGGAGAGGACGGAGGGGAGGCCGTGCTGTGCCAGGTGAGGACTTCATCAGGGTCAGGGCGGGGCTTATGAAGACGCGCTCCCTCTGCTGGTGTTAGTTTTTTGCCACATTTTTTGTCACATTTCTGTCTTTTTTTCGTCATTTTTTTATCAATTTTGTGTAATTTTTTGTCACATTTTTGCCACTTTTTCATCAATTTTTCGTCATTTTTTGTCACATTTTGTCATTTTTTTGTCACATTTTGTCACATTTAGTCATTTTTTTGTCACATTTTGTCACATTTTTGTCATTTTTTTGTCACATTTTGTCACATTTTTGTCATTTTTTCTGTCACATTTTGTCACATTTTTTGTCATTTTTTCGTCATTTTTTTTATCAAATTTGTGTCATTTTTTTGTCACATTTTTGTCATTTTTTTGTCACATTTTTGTCACATTTTTTGTCATTTTTTTGTCACAATTTGTCACTTTTTTGTCACATTTCTGTCATTTTTTCGTCATTTTTTAATCAAATTTTTGTCATTTTTTTGTCACAATTTGTCACATTTTTGTCATTTTTTCGTCATTTTTTTGTCACTTTTTTGTCATTTTTTTTGTCCCATTTTGTCACATTTTTTGTCACATTTTGTCACATTTTTTTGTCACATTTTTGTCATTTTTTGTCACAATTTGTCACATTTTTTTGTCACATTTTTGACATTTTTTGTCACAATTTGTCACATTTTTTTGTCACATTTTTGACATATTTTTTGTCACTTTTTTGTCATTTTTGTCACATTTTGTCACATTTTTGTAATTTTTTTCATTTTTTCGTCCTTTTTTAATCAAATTTTTGTCATTTTTTTGTCACAATTTGTCACATTTTTGTCATTTTTTCGTCAATTTTTTGTCACATTTTTTGTCACATTTTTGTCACATTTTAGTCATTTTTTGTCACAATTTGTCACATTTTTTGTCACATTTTTTGTCACATTTTTTTGTCACATTTTTTGTCACTTTTTTGTCATTTTTGTCATTTTTTCGTCCTTTTTTAATCAAATTTGTGTCATTTTTTTGTCACATTTTTGTCATTTTTGCCACTTTTTCATCAATTTTTCGTCACTTTTTTGTCACATTTTCATCATTGTTTTCGTCTCAGTTTTGAGAAAATGTGCTCGGTTCAGGTGGGAGTTAAGGGGTTAATAGACCGTCATTACTCACTCCTCCCCGTTTACCACAGTGACCACGGATTTACAGACTCCTCCTCCCCAGCTCTGACGGAGCATGTTCCTAAAAAGGGCATAAGGGCGGGATCTTCACTGTAGACTCCGCCCTTGCGTGACGTGTAGCTCGTGCAGCTCCAATGCTAACAGTTCGACACCTATTAGCACGAGATTTCAAATATTTTACGAAAACCAGCCTTGTTTCTTTAATTGTAACTAACCCAGCGTTATCTCAGGAGGAAGATCAGCTGTAGAAAATTGAGGAAAATTGTAATGACTGTAGCTGTAAATGTGATCTTCCTTCTTCCTCTCTGTCTTAAAGGTGCACCTGGAGCAGCCTGCGGAGAAGCTCCCGTCTGAAGCTCTCGATCGTCCTAAAGTCAGCGACGACCTTCGACACGAGGTGCTGACCGAGATCCTGAGCTCTCTGGGGCTGAGCTGTGAGCAGAGCGTGGCCCCGCCCCCCAGCGCCGTGCACCTGCTGAGCACGTCCCCGGTACGAGCGCCTGCAGAGTCACTCACATACAGGGTTTACACAGGTTCACGTCTAACATTTAATGTCAGAGTAAAAAATCTCAATTTATTTCATTCTGAATGCACTGTCACTCAAAAAGGCACGAGTTTAATATAGAAGCTGCAGTTACACATAAGGCCTGAGGTGGCAGTAGTGAGCATTAGGGTTGGGCGATGTTCCCATAATTGGCCGTTGACGATGTTTACAGTGAACCCTCGTGATGGACGATGATATCGTCCATTTCTCATTATAAGCATTTTTTTAAAGACATTTCCATAGTCTATATATAAGCTGCATATTACTATTTATGTTAGGAAAACGTGAGATCTCAGGATAAATGGATCTAAACTAAACATGATCTGAACACGACTGTTGCAAAAGAAATGTGTTAAAACTCGTGCGTAAAGTCTGAGAGAACGACTTAAGAGCGTCAACTCCTCAACACCAAGACTCTTCTCACACTAACACAAATGTAAATCGGAGCTTATTATTTGCATTTGCTCAATTTTAACGTAATGTTTAAGAAACAGTGGGTGAACGGGACAATATGTACACGTTTGCGTCGTAGCTTATGTTTTTGAAGCCGCTCCACGCGCCGCCCGGTCCGTGAGCTCGTAACCTCGTAGCTCCTGCACCGCCTCTTTCTCCCCTCTCTCTCTCCTCTCTCGGTCCTTCGTGAGAATAATCCAAACCCATGCGCGCTCAGCTCGCTCTGATGTGAGAGCCAGCTCGTCATTTTAAAACGGTTTAAGTTTCCGTACGAAGCAAAGCAAAACCACGCGCTGTTAAACTCTGAGCTGCAGAGAGAGAGAAAGAGCTCCGCGCGTCATAAACAGCAGCTGCGTCTTTACTTTAAGAATTACGGCGAACACATCATGTCTTCTGGCAGGTACTGAAACTAGCGTGTATATTAGTTACATCCGTGATTTAATTTACAGTGCAATGCCTGCAAAGTTTGTAGGTTTACAGGCCCTACAGAAGATCAGTGCGTGTTTGACAGGAGGGGGCGTGGCCTCACGATGGTGGCTCTACATCGTGATGTTGCTCATCCATCATCGTCCATCGGCACAATCCTAGTGAGCATAAAATGACTAATTTGCATCTAGCCCCTTTAATGAACAAACATGGTACACATGCATGTAAACACGCCAGATTGTAGCCAAAGGCTGAGTTCCATCCGTATGTTTTCTTAATGGGCCGAGTTGTAGCTACTTTATGAATATTAATGAGCAGGACTCTGAGCAGTTTTCTTCATATGAAAGATCAGGAGACTTTATATCGAAATGAGTAAAAAAAAAATGAGATTTTGTTTTTTGACCACATCGCCCAGACCAAAACTAAGACCTGCAAAACTGATCTAAGCTCCGTCCTTGTTTGTGTTACGTTTTATTCATTTTTATCATGTTTTCACTGCTTTTTTGACACGTTTTGGCCACATTTCGTTTTGTGTGTGACGTAACTGTGATGAGGCCACAAAAATGTGACCAAAATGTGTCAAAAAAACCACAAAAACGTGATGAAAACTCAACCAATGAGGACGAAAACGTGACAATCGTAACGGGGAAGAAGCTTAGATCAGTCTGAAGGTCTTAGCTTTCAAATGAGGCGGTACATCGTGAAGCTCAACTGGAGGAAACGCACTCGGTTAAGGCGTGGGTGAAGAGTCACATGTTCCTCGCTGGTGCCCGACTCCGCAGATCTTCTCACCTGAGCTTCTGCAAACGATAACGACCATGACATTTCTGAAATCTTAGCTTTACTGTTTCATCAAACATTGAAAAACAAAGATGTGACTTTGTTCCAGGCTCCAAAGCTGCCGTCGGCCTCATATGGAAACCACTACAGTGATGTATGTAGATGTATGTGCATACATTAGGTCTGAGTGAGAGGGTCAACTCCAGACACACGTGACGGACACATGATGGACACATGATGGACACATGACACACACATGACACACGCTCTCACAACACGGAGAAGTCTTTATTATTGCAGGAATCTGAGGTTTCTTTTCCAAACTTCCCTCTGATTACCAGGGCTCTGGAAACACTCTCCAAACACAAGGGTTCATTGTTCTCTGTGGTTCACACATCTCCATCTCCAGCCTCCATCACGTCACACTTTTACTGTTGCTTTGTTTCCATCAGTGAAGTGACGGCTCTTTTCAACGGCTCTTTTCAACGGCTCTTTTCAACGGCTCTTTAACCTCTTAACTCCCGCCTGAACTGAGAGGATCTTTTTCCTCACGTCATCAGATTTTTTTCCATCTTTTTTTGTTGGGTATTCAACTAATTTTTGTAACTTTTTTGTCTTTTTTTTGGTAATTTTTTGTCACATTTTTTTGTAAATTTTTCATCACATTTTTGTCTTTTTTTTGTGTCTTTTTTTGTGTCATTTTCTGTCAATTTTTTCCCGCTTTTTTGTCACATTTGTATCACATTTTTGACATTTTTTCGTCAATTTTTTGTCATTTTTTTTTGGATCATTTTTTGTAACATTTTTGTCATTTTTTTAATCATTTTTTTTGTCATTTTTTGTCAATTTTTTATCAAATTTTTGTCACATTTTTGTCATTTTTTTGTCATTTTTTTAATCGTGTCATTTTTTTAATCATTTTTTTGTCATTTTTTGTCAAATTTTTATCAAATTTTTATCAAATTTTTGTCACATTTTTGTCATTTTTTTGTCACATTTTTGGCACATTTTTGTAAATTTCTTGTAAATTTCTTGTGACATTTTTGCCACTTTTTCATCAATTTTTAGTCACTTTTTTATCAATGTTTTCTCACTTTTTTGTCACATTTTTGTCATTTTTTCCTCCATTTCTTGTAGATTTCTTGTGGCATTTTTGTGACATTTTTGCCACTTTTTCATCAATTTTTCGTCACTTTTTTGTCACATTTCCGTCATTGTTTTCGTCTCAGTTTTGTTGTTATTTTCACAGCTTTTTTCCAGAAGCTTTTGGATTGGGGAAAAGCCAAACTGGAGAAAATGTGCTCGGTTCAGGTGGGAGGTGAACAGTTCAAACCGGATCTCAGTTATGAAAAGAGCCGAATCTTTTTTACCCAGAACTCCCTCGAACAAACACAAGAATCAGCCCAACAACAGAGAAGGCTTTTTACTCTAAAGTCAAAGCTAATGCACTAAAAACAGTTACAGCCTCTTTTTCATTAGTTTTGGCGCAAGATTTTACTCACAAACACGTTTTTTAAAGCTTTAGTATCAGTCCCATTGTGATTTTAGATGATTTTATCGATCATGTCTTAGATATTGTGAGTTATCCGGCATTATTAGTGTTGTATTAAAAAGAGCCGGTCTTTTGAACGGCTCTTTGAAATGAACAGATCTCACAGACTCAGTAAAGAGCCGTAAATCCAATCTTTTTATATGCTAATTAGATCGTTAGCACAGTCCTCTCAGCTAAAACATTTCTAAAGTTCACTAAACACATCAAACTTACAGACATTGCTTTCGAAGGTGTGAATAAAGATGAAGAACACAGGATCAAGTTTGGGCCTGGACAGACAGGTTTTTTAGCACCACATTCTACTCGTCTGGCTATTGCTTCTGCTACCCATAATGCATTGCATCTACTGACTGAGCCTTCAAAATGAAGTTCAGCTAAACCAATGCTGACCGTGTATGTAGAAATAATCTTTTTAACCAAATTACTATTTTTAACATGAATTACAAAATATTTATTCCTAAATTATTAAGAAGCATTTTTTAACCATTTTTTTTTTTAACAAAACACTTTTACATAGGGCAGAACAGTCATTTTTCTCCAACATCTTCATGGTGTTGCCGATGGAGCCTTTTCCGGGCCATCCCGAAGACTCAGTGGGGTCATTCTCGTGCTTCCTGAACAATTATCTCGCAATTTGAGGCAAAAGTGCATTCTTGAGTTTAAAATGTTCACCTCGAGGGTAAAGTCTTGGCTGAAAACAAACCAAAGCTGTTCCCATTTTTAAATACGGAGCCTTTTTGTTTTGCCGACTGTTGTGTGATCTGTGTGTGACTGAAAGAGGGTCTGAGCTGCTGTGAGGTGTAGAAAAGCCCAACCAGGGCCAGTGTGAGCGTTAGGACCTGCATCACCGTGAGTTCTGTGTCCGCAGGAAGCCAAGCCCGGGTTTGTGAAGTGGCTGCGGAGCCAGGCGGACGCCCGGGGCCTGCTGCGTCTGCCCAGAGCCGCGCTCAGGCTGGTGTCCTGCTCAGAGGCGGAGTCTGACCCGGCGGAGGGCGAGGTGGCTCTGCTGTGGGACAGCTCGGACGGCCCCAGCTCGGACGGCCCCAGCCCGGAGCGCTTCAGCCTGAAGACTTACCGCAGTCACCTCCGCACCGAGCGGCTGGGACGCACCGTGCTGTACGCCGACGTGGTCACCTCCACCATGGACCTGCTGGACGGGTCAGTCATGATGCAAAGGATGACAGTTGGGGATAATTCAGATTCTAATATACTGACTGTAGATGCCTTAAAGGGATAGTTCAGGATTTTTGACATAGGGCAGGGGTAGGCAACGTCGGGCCCTGGTCTTAGACGAGATAAAACCTTTAGTAGTCGTTATTTGTTCCATTGGCGCTAACATTTGTATCTTGGATTCTATCTTGGATTACTTCAAATTAGACTAGAATTCAACATAGAAGATCTTTAAGCCCTTAACTCCCACCTGAACCGAGCACATTTTCTCCAGCTTTACCCCAATTCAAAAGCTTCTGGAAAAAAGGTGTGAAAATAGCAACAAAACTGAGACGAAAACAATGATGGAAATGTGAAAAAAGTGAGAAAAAATGGACGAAAAAGTGACAAAAAATGTACAAAAAAATGCCAAAAATTGACAAAAAATTGACGAAGAAAAATTAACGAAAAATTGAGAAAAAATGGATGAAAAAGTGATAAGAATTTGACAAAAAAATGCGAATAATTTGACAAAAAAGTGACAAAGAAAATGGACCAAAAAAATCCAAAAATTTGACGAAAAATTGAGAAAAAATGGACGAAAAAGTGATAAGAATTTGACAAAAAAATGCTAAAAAAATCTGATGATGTGAGGAAAAAGATCAATTTAGTTTTGTAGGTCTTAGCTTTCAAATGAGGTGTTACACTGGCAAGAAAATGCTCTCGGTTCAGGCGGGAGTTAAGAGGTTAATTCAAGCAATTTTAAGTAATTTATCTCCTTTTAAGATGGTAATTTTTCCAATGCTTTACTTTGGGCTAATAATCAGCAGCTTCGGCCCTGGGTCTATTTACAATAAAGAAAATCGGCCTCCGCCAAGAAAACTTGCCGACCCCTGACATAGGGCCTCATTTCCTTGTTATCCAGAGTGTTGTTTGAAGAGTTTAGTGATGCTAGGATAGTGCTAGGCTAGTGGATGTCTATGGTAACTAGTAGCCTGCATTAAAAACAGTCTGACCCAAACACAGAGCACCTGAGGCAAATCCCTTATAACCATTTTGTATTTAACCTCTTAACTCCCGCCTGAACCAAGAGGATCTTTTTCCTCACGTCATCAGATTTTTTTCCCATCATTTTTTTTGGGGTATTCGACTCATTTTTGTAACTTTTTTGTCATTTTTTTCACATTTTTGTCATTTTTTCGTCAATTTTTTATCAAATTGTTATCATTTCTTGTCACATTTTTGTCTCATTTTTATCATTTTTTTTTGTCACATTTTGGTCAATTTTTTGTCTTTTTTTAATCAAATTTTTATCATTTTTTGTCATTTTTTTGTCATTTTTTTGTCATTTTTTTGTCACATTTTTGTAATTTTTTTGTCAATTTTTTTGTCAATTTCTTGTGACATTTTTGCTACTTTTCCATCAATTTTTCGTCACTTTTTTATCAATGTTTTCTCCCTTTTTTGTCACATTTCCATCATTGTTTTCGTCTCAGTTTTGTCGCTATTTTCACAGCTTTTTTCCAGAAGCTTTTGGACTGGGGTAAAGCCAAACTGGAGAAAATGTGCTCGGTTCCGGTGGGAGTTAAGGGGTTAAAAGTACTTATATCAGCTTCCTGGTTGTAGCTCTGCGGTGGCGGAGTGATCTGCTCGGTTACCGGATCTACAGTAGTTTGAAATGTCCCTTTAAAGGTACTTAATGGAATATTTAACTTACAGATACCCACCGATCTTTAGATAATAATACTGTATATTGTTTTGCATTTTAAAAAGAAAAATATATTTACATTTTGTTATCAGTGAAAGGAAATATTTAATCTCATCTCGTTCTCGCACACCCTCGCTCCTCAAACTAAATAATAATTAAAAATGTCATCGCTGATCCGCTCGCTGAGCACCTGCTGACCTCTGGCTGACCTCTGGCTGACCTCTGGCTGACCTCTGGCTGACCTCTGGCTGACCTCTGGCTGACCTCTGGCTGACCTCTCTGCTGAGGCCAGTGGTTGATCAGAGGCCGCCTTTGTGTGAGACTGAGCGCAGCAGCTGGAAGCTCTTTGACAAACCCCTCCTGTACTTCACTGCTCCAGCCTGGTTCTCCGAGTTTCCTCCTCTTTTCTTTCTTTACTTTTCTCTACATGGTGCAATAAAAAGCATGATTGAAATGATCATTCGAAAGTGAGTAGGAGTAACTTATGTTTCCAACCCCTTGTTTCCAGTCGTTTTTCTTGTAGAGAAATGACGACAACAGCAGTACAGCATTTACTGAGCTCCACGTGGTGCGTTAAAGTCGTGTAATTCACGGCTCCTCGTGGTTTAATCCTTATATAAATCAGGGCCGGTAAAGAGCAGGTGACTCAGTGCAGCCAATCACACTGCACGATCACACACCACTGTCCGACAGAACTACGGCCCGACCGAGGGGGGTCTTTGGGTCCGATACTGATATGAAGGGTTTGGCCGATAACCGATATATTGGCCAATACTTTCCGATAAGTAAGATCAATTTGATGTAATTTGATTTAATCTCTCAAATAGCCTATTGTTAACCTCTTAACTCCCACCTGAACGGATCCCATTTTCTCCAGTTTGGCTTTACCCTAATCAAAAAGCTTCCTGGGGAAAAAAGCACCAAAACAGCCACAAAAATGAGAAGAAAACCAGGATGTAAACGCAACCAAAAAGTGACAAAAATTCAACAAAAAAATTACAAAAATTCAACTAAAATGTGACAAAAACTCAACCAAAAAGTGACAAAAATCAACAAAAATGTGACAAAAACTCAACCAAAATGTGACAAAAATTCAACCAAAAAGTGACAAAAATTCACCAAAAATGTGACAAAAATTCACCAAAAATGTGACAAAAATTCACCAAAAATGTGACAAAAATTCACCAAAAATGTGACAAAAATTCAACAAAAATGTGACAAAAATTCAACAAAAATGTGACAAAAATTCAACCAAAAATGTGACAAAAATTCAACAAAAATGTGACAAAAATTCAACAAAAATGTGACAAAAATTCAACAAAAATGTGACAAAAATTCAACAAAAATGTGACAAAAATTCAACCAAAAAGTGACAAAAATTCAACAAAAATGTGACAAAAACTCAACCAAAAATGTGACAAAAACTCAACCAAAATGTGACAAAAATTCTACCAAAAAGTGACAAAAATTCAACCAAAATGTGACAAAAATTCAACAAAAAAGTGACAAAAATTCAACAAAAATGTGACAAAAATGTGACAAAAATGTGACAAAAATGTGACAAAAATTCAACAAAAAAGTGACAAAAATTCAACAAAAAAGTGACAAAAATTCAACAAAAATGTGACAAAAAATCAACAAAAAAGTGACAGAAATTCAACAAAAATGTGACAAAAATTCAACCAAAATGTGACAAAAACTCAACCAAAAATCTGACAAAAATTTAAGCAAAAAGTGACAAAAATTCAACAAAAAAGTGACAAAAATTCAACAAAAATGTGACAAAAATTCAACCAAAAATGTGACAAAAATTCAACCAAAATGTGACAAAAACTCAACCAAAATGTGACAAAAACTCAACCAAAAATCTGACAAAAATTTAAGCAAAAAGTGACAAAAAATCAACAAAAATGTGACAAAAATTCAACCAAAATGTGACAAAAACTCAACCAAAAATCTGACAAAAATTTAAGCAAAAAGTGACAAAAAATCAACAAAAAAGTGACAAAAATTCAACAAAAATGTGACAAAAAATCAACAAAAATGTGACAAAAATGTGACAAAAACTCAACCAAAAAGTGACAAAAATGTGACAAAAATTCAACAAAAAAGTGACAAAAATTCAACAAAAAAGTGACAAAAATTCAACAAAAATGTGACAAAAAATCAACAAAAAAGTGACAAAAATTCAACAAAAATGTGACAAAAAGTGACAAAAATTCAACAAAAATGTGACAAAAAGTGACAAAAATTCAACAAAAATGTGACAAAAATTCAACAAAAATGTGACAAAAATTCAACCAAAATGTGACAAAAACTCAACCAAAAATGTGACAAAAAAATTACAAAAATTCAACAAAAAAGAGACAAAAACTTAACCAAAAAGTGACAAAAATTCAACAAAAAAATTACAAAAATTCAACAAAAATGTGACAAAAATTCAACAAAAACAACAACAACGCGAGGAAAAAGATCAGTTTTGTGGGTCTTTGCTTTCAACTGAGGTGCTACACAGACCGATATAATGGCCAAAGAGGACAGAATGCATTTGGTTCAGGCGGGTGGTAAGAGGTTAAACATTTATTATTATAGTAAAGGTTTCAATCATAGTGATATACAGAAAAGCCGACGCCGATCTGCAAGGCTGGATTCATGCAGGAGCTTACAGGGGCCCAGCAGGGACTATGAAAGTCTGGGTGGTAATTACACTCCAAGCCCTGTATAAATATTCCTTTATTTGAGCGAGTTGATGCTAAGCTGATTTGCCAATTGCGAATTATCAAAGTCATAATCAGATGCAGTCGTCTGTTCTGGGGTCCTGAACTGTAAATACAGAAAGTCGGTGAAGCCTGGAGGCAGAAACTCTGTCTGAGGCGATCCTTACAGACCCGAAAACCCGCCGGCCCCCGCTGACCTCGAACGCCCCGCCTGCAATTAGACCAAGCGTTGGCAGATGTGGCGAGCGTCTCCGTTACACGCACACATGGCGAGGCGTCGGGGGGGGCGGGTCCGAGGTCACTGTGTGCGGGATGTCTCGGCGCTGACACGAGGCTGACGTTTCCCCGGAGGTTCACAATCAGAACGAAGCCGCTGCGTGGAAATAAAAACAGAACGATGATCGAAGTCGCAGCTTTAAGGATGTGATTAGCATATCGCCAAGACGGCAAGGCGGCCATTATCCGGGCCGCGCAGCGATGTTTCTGACCTGTAGGTTCTGTTTTCACAATCTGTGCCACGTACTTTTACTCTTCTGCGCTCGTGTGAAAGTGGATACGTTTATACTGTTGTTTAACCTCTTACCACCCGCTTGAACTGAATGCATTCTGTCCTCTTTGGCCATTATATCGGTCTGTGTAACACCTCGTTTGAAAGCTAAGACCCACAAAACTGATCTTTTTCCTCGCGTTGTTGCTGTGTTGTGTCACCTTTTGTATGTTTATTTATTTATTTTTACATTTTTTGTTCATTTTTTTGTCACTTTTTTGTTGAATTTTTGTCACTTTTTTGTGTAATTTTTGTCACATTTTTGTTGAATTTTTGTCACATTTTTGTAGAATTTTTGTCACATTTATGTTGAATTTTTGTCACTTTTTGGTTGAATTTTTGTCACTTTTTTGTTGAATTTTTGTCACTTTTTTGTTGAATTTTTGTCCCATTTTTGTGTAATTTTTGTCACTTTTTTGTGTAATTTTTGTCACATTTTTGTTGAATTTTTGTCACATTTTTGTTGAATTTTTGTCACATTTTTGTTGAATTTTTGTCACATTTTTGTTGAATTTTTTCACATTTTGTTGAATTTTTGTCACATTTTTGTTGAATTTTTGTCACTTTTTTGTTGAATTTTTGTCACATTTTTGTTGAATTTTTGTCACATTTTTGTTGAATTTTTGCCACATTTTTGTTGAATTTTTGTCACATTTTTGTTGAATTTTTGTCACTTTTTGGTTGAATTTTTGTCACATTTTTGTTGAATTTTTGTCACTTTTTGGTTGAATTTTTGTCACATTTTTGTTGAATTTTTGTCACATTTTGGTTGATTTTTTGTCACTTTTTGGTTGAGTTTTTGTCACATTTTTCTTGAATTTTTGTCACATTTTTCTTGAATTTTTGTCACTTTTTAGTATTTTTTTGTCACATTTTGGTTGAGTTTTTGTCCCTTTTTGGTTTAGTTTTTGTCAAATTTTTGGGGATTTTTAATCAATTTTTTGTCACATTTTTGTCATTTTTTCATCACTTTTTTTGTCAAAGTTTTCTCACTTTTTGCAGATTTGGGGGGGTATTCAACTCATTTTGTAACTTTTAAATACATTTTTTTAAATCTTTTTTTAATCATTTTTTGTCATTTTTTTGTCTTTTCTTTTGTCATTTTTTTGTCACATTTTTTAATAAATTCTTTGTCATTTTTGGCCATTATATAGGTCTGTGTAACACCTCATTTGAAAGCTAAGACCCACAAAACTGATCTTTTTCCTCACGTTGTTGCTGTGTTGTGTCACCTTTTGTATGTTGTTTTTTTTTGTCCCATTTTCGTTGAATTTTTGTCACATTTTTGTTGAATTTTTGTCACATTTTTGGTTTAGTTTTTGTCACATTTTTTTGAATTTTTAATCAATTTTTTGTCACATTTTTGTCAAAGTTTTTTCACTTTTTGCAGATTTTTTTGGGGGGGTATTCAACTCATTTTGTAACTTTTAAATACATTTTTTGTCACATTTTTGTCTTTTTTAAATCATTTTTTGACATTTTTTTGTCTTTTCTTTTGTCATTTTTTGTCACATTTTCGTCATTTTTTCATCACTTTTTTTGTCGAAGTTTTCTCACTTTTTTGTCACATCTTCTTCATTGTTTTCATCTCAGTTCTGTCGCTATTTTCACACCTTTTTTCCAGAAGCTTTTGCATTGGGGTAAAGCCAAACTGGAGAAAATGTGCTTGGTTCAAGTGGGAGTTAAGGGGTTAATAAGAAACTAAACACCAAATACTTGAAAATACGGCCTTTTCAGTTCCTAATTTTTTGGATGAATCTTAAAATTGTGTGTTTTATGTGCAGGAGTTACACATAGAGGATTAGCTGCTGTCATTCTTATAAACCCTTGATGTTCTTTTGTTTTTTATAACGCTTTAAAATGTGATTATTACTTTGGGCGCGAGGGGCGGGGCCTGGAGTGTTGAGCTCGACTGTAAACCTGTTGTTCTGTGGTTTTCAGGTTGAACATCCGGGCGCCCGCGGACGTGGGTCTGGTGGCGGTGGCGGCGCGTCAGAGCCAGGGCAAAGGTTAGTGTGTGCTTAGCTTTAATCTTAGCCTTTTGATAAAAATATGGTTTAGCTTTAGTCGAGTTCAGTCACTATTGTAGTGGATGAAACTCTCTGTGTGTGACTCTGACTCTGTGTGTCTCTGTGTGTCTGTCCAGGCCGCAGTAGGAACGGCTGGCTCAGTCCCCTGGGCTGTGCCATGTTCACGGTCGCCCTGCAGGTGGAGCTGTCTTCGCGCCTGGGCCAGAGGATCCCCTTCCTGCAGCACCTCATGGCTCTGGCGGCGGTGGAGGCGGTGCGGACGCTGCCGGGCTACCAGGTAATGACCACGAGCCCGAGAGGCGCTGCAGCGTCTCGTCTTATCGCTCTGAAAGAAGGTAAAGTCCACAGTGTTTTCTGTGCAGGACGTCGACCTGAGGGTGAAGTGGCCCAACGACATCTACAGCGGCAGCGGGCTGAAGCTCGGAGGAGTCCTGGTCACCTCCACCGTGCTGGGCTCCACCTTCCACCTGCTCATAGGTAGGTTAAGGTCAGCTCACACTACACGACTTTTATGCCCGATTTCGCTCTAATTCTCAGTCGTGCCGAGTCTTCTCGAGTCGCGTCTAGTCGAAGGCGGTCACACAGAGTCGGGTCGTGTAGTGTGGGGGGGTCGTGTAGTGTGGGGGGGTCGTGTAGTGTGGGGGGGGGGGGTCACGACTGGACTGACGTTCGAATCATGTCATGTGGGCGGGAGAAAGACGCGACTAGACTCCATGTTTGATTTTTAAGCCCGATTTTGGACGCACGGGAGAAACGTGGGTGATTTTACCCCAAATGTGAATGACAGAGTGATATAAAGACAGAAAAACACCGCCGCGCCTCCTTTTTTTCACTTCTCTGTTAAACCAGCGGCACAAACAACTCATTTCATGGCCACAACCCCACACACGAAACAGCACAACTTTATATCACCAAAAGTTCACGACAACCACCTTTTCCAGCTACATTTCAACCACGAACAGAGTTTAGCGGCACTTACTGAGTTCGGAGACGAACTGTTCAGCTTCACCTCGCTGCTAACGGCGGCTAACCTCCCCGCTGTCTCCTCCGTCTCCTCCGTCTCCTTCATCTCGAGGCTGAGGACCGTCTCCTTTTCTTATTAAATCCACTGAAATACGTCCCGCTTCTTCCTGTCGCCAACTTTTATCTCCATGTGACAGAACTATAGCCCAGTTGAAGCTTCGTAGTAGCAGTAAGCTAGCGCTGCGGTGTTGTGACATTGTTGACACCGTTGACCAATCGGGACACACACGTTATCCCACGCTCACAAACACAGGCCTGTCTTTGTGGATTTGGGGTCAGTTTTGGAAGCCGTAGAGACGACAGACGCGGATCAGCTGTTTGTCAGAATCGTGTGTCGCTCTTACGATTCTCAGTCGTTAAGTGTGAACCCCCAGACGTTCGAAAATCGCACTGAATCCAGTCGTGTAGTGTGGACGCCCCATTCTATATAACATCGTTTAAGGCGAGACACTTTAGGTGAAAGTATTGATTTTTCCCGCAGTGGTCGAAGTGGAGATTTGTATCTATTTTACTCCCTTTACATCTTAGTTTTCATGTCAGATATAAAAATGATGATGTTTATTTTATGATGTTTTGTCTGCGAGGTGGGGGCGACCCGGAAGTAGAAAGGCCGTCTTTCCCGCGGGTTTTCATTCATAAATATTGACAGATTTGACATCCACGTGTCCTGCTAAGGGGCCCCGTGATGACGCTTTCACCCAAATATGGTGTTTTTCCTCCTACGAGACGCTGGAGCGGAAAAGTGGAAGAACGGGCCGAGCATTCGCACTCGCCACAAAACTTCAGGGCTGGTTTTCTCTGAATGAGAGAAGCCGCACTCGGGCAGAGCCTGAGCCCTTATAGAAGCTCCCACAGACTCCAAACTTTACAGGCTGAGACACAACAACATTTTGAAGGTTTTTTCAGAGGGATTTTTGAATATCTAATTCCTAGCCTGATTTATTCAACTTTGAAACCAAAAAAACAGGCGGAATTTGAGTTTTTACAGATTTTTTCACTGATGATTAGTTTATTGAAAAACTAAACAAAATATCCAAAATCCCCTCTGAAAAAATCTTAGTTACTAATATGTCAATTTAATCTGGCTCAATTCATTATTTTGATTTCGTTGCCCAAAATATAGGCAATTTTGGCCATTTTAAAGCTCAAAATGCCATATTTTTATGTGAAAACATAAAATGACAGAAAAAATGCAGTACATTTTTTTCTCATATTTATATCTGTGATGTTCAGCAAAAGTTTCAAATTGACATCTCTACATTATTTTTTTTTCCCTATTCACCTGCAGTGTCTCGCCTTAAGACTAGAAAGGTCGTGTAGTGTGTGCTGACCTTTAGGCACATGTATGTCCATCATAGAAGCTCAAATATTTAATGAGCTGGTGATGGTGAACCACTTGTCTTCTCTAAAGATCTGGCTCAAAACGCATTATGAAAGAACAACATTGTAGAAATAATTAGCTTAGCAATCATATACATTTCTCCGTTCTCCTTTGTCCTCTCAGGCTGTGGCTTCAACGTGAGCAACAGCGCCCCCACCGTCTGCATCAACGACCTGATCCAGCGCCACAACCAGGAGCGAGGCGCCGCCCTGCCGCCGCTCCGCTGCGACCTGCTCATCGCCCGCTCCCTCAACCTCCTGGAGAAGTTCATCTCGGACTTCCAGAGGGACGGACCGGACGCCGTGCTGCCCACGTACTACAGCCGGTGGCTCCACGGGTGAGTGCCACGCCCACGAAGGAAGCTCTACGTGGGCTGGGACCTTCTCTGATTAATGGTCCCCTTCATTAACTGTTCTGTGGTTCGCAGTGGGACCCGGGTGCGACTGTGGAACGAGGAGGGACCCGAGGCCGACGTGGTGGGGCTGGACCAGAACGGCTTCCTGCAGGTGCATTGTCCCCAGAGCGGCCTGCTGTCTGTGGAGCCCGACGGGAACTCCTTCGACATGCTGAAGAACCTGCTGGTCATGAAGCAGCACTGACCCGAGCCACAGAGGACTGTCCCCCAAACGAGAACTCCTTCAACGGGCTGAAGAACCTGCTGGTCATGAAGCAGCACTGACCCGAGCCACAGAGGACTGTCCCCCAACGAGAACTCCTTCGACACATCCAGGGGCGGACTGGGACTGAAAAACGGCCCTGGACTCTGACCAGCCTGACCCAAATTAGCGGAAATGCGACACTTCCACAAAGACATATTTTAACCCCTTAACTCCCACCTGAACTGAGCGCATTTTCTCCAGTTTGGCTTTACCCCAGTCCAAAAGCTTCTGGAAAAAAGGTGTGAAATTAGCGACGAAACTGAGAAGAAAATAATGATGGAAATGTGAAAAAAAAGTGAGAAAACATTGACAAAAAAGTGACGAAAAATTTATGAAAAAGGGGCAAAAATGTGACAAAATATCACAAGAAATTGACAAAAAATGGTGGAAAAAATGACAAAAATGTGATTTAAAAAAATGACAAAAATGTGACAAAAAAATGACAAAAATGTGATGAAAAAAATTACAAAAATGTGACAAAAAAATGACAAAAATGTGATGACAAAAATGACAAAAATGTGATTTAAAAAATGACAGAAATGTGATGAAAAAATGACAAAAATGTGATTAAAAAAAATGACAAAAAATTGATAAAAATTTGACCAAAAAATGACAAAAATGTGATGAAAAAAATTGATGAAAAAATGACAAAAATGTGACAAAAAATGACAAAAAAGTTACAATAATGAGTTAATACCCAACAAAAAAATGATGGAAAAAAAGTCTGATGACGTGAGGAAAAAGATCCTCTCGGTTCAGGCGGGAGTTAAGAGGTTAACTGAGTGCATTTTCTCCAGTTCAGCTTTACCCAAATCTAAAAGCTTCTTGACTGGAGAGCGACGCCTCATTTGAAAACAATGGCCGACAAAAGTCACGTTGTTGCTGCATTTTTGTCATGTTTTTGTAGTTTTTGTTGTACATTTTTTGGTCACTTTTTCTTGGCTTTTTTAGATCGCTTTGTTGTTCTGTTTTCATCCTCACTTTCGGCGCTATTTCCATGCTTTTCTTTTAAGTTTTTAGACTTGGGTAAAGCTCGGTTTCGCTCGGAGGTAAGGGTCAGGTAAAGTGAGAGCCAGTGGCCCTTCTGTGCTCTTCCAGAATGAAACATATGGCCAGTCCGCCCCTGGACACATCCGTGGACCTTCTGTATAAGAAGCTTGACCACAGGACCACGCCCTGGAGAAGACCATTATCTCACAGGGTTCCTCTCGCCTGCTGCAGCTTCAGGATCCAAACAGAACCATTCATTTCAGCTTAAATAGAAACATTTTGCAGCCTGGACACGATGGACCATCATACAGACAAACACAATTTCCTCACTCAACAGTCATATTTATTATTTGGCAGATATTGAAATGCATCGAACACCCGTGACCTAATCTATAATTGACAAGACGACCCAGAATAATTTATTTTGTTATGTAGATAGTGTAAATAAAAAATTATTGTCGAATAAGTGTTGAATAATCCTATAAAGCATCTCAGTTAAAGCTCCTCTCAGCTGCTCCATTTTGCCTGACCGGCGCCACATTCAATTTACATTTCAAATCTCCAGGTCCTCTGTGTGCCGCATGTATCATCCTGAGCTTCCTGTTTGTTTGGGCCGAGTGTTTCCCTGCGATTGACCTGACAGGCGCTGCTGCAATGTGCGAGCTCGACCTTAAAATCACGATTTAGATTAAAGTTCGATGAATTGCCCAGCCCGACATCTGCCCCGACATGATTTTGAGTAATAATTATACATAATACTGAGGTAAACACTTGTTACTCCAAATATAAGTAAGGGATAATGTATAGAACGCTGGTCATTATCGGGAAAATAAGCACCGACAGGAGGTGCTTATTTTCCCGCTTATTACCATTTGCCAACTGAACACACAACATAAACTTCGTACACTTTTATGAAGGTCGAAAGGTTTATTTAATGACTTCCGCGACAAATAGTTCCCAAAAGTTTGCTAGGCTAGAAGCAGCACGGCTAGCAGATAGCCTAGCTACTTAGTTGAAGGCACAGTTGGAGGAATGGTGGTGAATCTCTGGGTAGTAGTAGTAGTTGAAAGTCAGACTCACGCTAACTTCACGAGCGATTCCCCAACTTCTCTGGCAGTGACGGAGAGATAGTGCCCGCTACTACGTACGCGCGAAACTCCGTTGCCATTGGCAGCGGTCATTTTTCTCAGAGGTCCTTTATCAGAAAATAATGACCGGTAGAACGTTGGGAAATCCCATTCAAATCAACGGAGCTTCTACTTACGTTGTGAAGAGCCGTATAATAATATTGCTCTAAAATGTCCAGGCTTTGGATCGAGTTTATGGAAAATACTTTTAGCGCTGTCACAATCATCAGACCCCAGAGGAGGGTCAAGAAACCAAAATATTTATTATTATTATTAAGACTTGACTTAAGAATAATTGTAGTCTAGTGCAAGCAAAAAGTAAAAAAGTACTTTGTAAAAACACTACTTAAGTGATGTAACTGTTTGACCTTAAAAGTCTAATTTCTAAACATAAAACACTATTTAAGAAAGATGTACTGTTTACATTCCCTCCTGAATAACGATGCAAATGTTTTTAAATATGCTCAGTTTTGTTTTTCTTTCTGGCGTTGAAGTATTTGGGCATTAAACCCGTTTTAAAGAATCGCTCAGATCCCAGTGAAGTTTCCAGGAGCGAAGTCTGTTCCCTCGACACAGCTGGACTTTTCTGGTTTTTGAAGAGTGACTCAGGACAGGGCGGAGTTTCAGACACAGGCCACGCCCCCTGAGGACGGACCAGTGTTTAAAGACTGTACAGACGTTGCTTCATCTGTTGTGTTGTACAGAGGATTGAATATAGACATAATTGTATAAACTTTACTTTTATAAATAGAATGGATGTGTCTGTGTCGTTCTTGCAGTGTTTGATCATATTTTCCACATAAACACATTTTTTACAGAATGTTTAAGTGACAAATGTGAGAATAATGATAAATATTTGTATCTTTCTGCCTCAGACCTTTGTTCACCTGCTGTTTATAGTTCAGTAAAAAGGAGACACTGCAGACAAAACATTCCCTTTTTAGACCAACTTTTATTTTATTTAACCTCTTACCACCCGCCAAAACCAAATGCATTCTCTCACTTTTAATGTCCCCTATGTGTTTTTGTCACTTTTTTATTACTTTTTTGATGCATTTTTGTGACTTTTTTGCTGGATTTTCGTCTTTTTTTTGCTGGATTTTTGTCTTTTTTTTGCTGGATTTTTGTCTTTTTTTTTTTGCTGGATTTTTTAAACAATTTCTGATGGATTTTTGTCTTTTTTTGCTGGATTTTTGTCTTTTTTTGCTGAATTTTTGTCTTTTTTTGCTGGATTTTTGTCTTTTTTTTGTTGGATTTTTGTCATTTTTTTGCTGGATGTTTGTCATTTTTTGCTGGATTTTAGTCTTTTTTTTGTTGGATTTTTGTCTTTTTTTTGCTGGATGTTTGTCATTTTTTGCTGGATTTTTGTCATTTTTTTTACTGGATTTTTGTCTTTTTTTGCTGGATTTTTATCTTTTTTTTGCTGGATTTTTGTCTTTTTTTGCTGGATTTTTGTCATTTTTTTGCTGGATTTTTGTCATTTTTTTGTTGGATTTTTGTCATTTTTTTGCTGGATTTTTGTCATTTTTTTGCTGGATTTTTGTCATTTTTTGCTGGATTTTTGTCTTTTTTTTGCTGGATTTTTGTCTTTTTTTTTGTTGGATTTTTGTCTTTTTTTTGTTGGATTTTTGTCTTTTTTTTGCTGGATTTTTGTCTTTTTTTTGTTGGATTTTTGTCTTTTTTTTGTTGGATTTTTGTCTTTTTTTTGCTGGATTTTTGTCTTTTTTTTGTTGGATTTTTGTCTTTTTTTTGCTGGATGTTTGTCATTTTTTGCTGGATTTTTGTCATTTTTTTTACTGGATTTTTGTCTTTTTTGCTGGATTTTTGTCTTTTTTTTGTTGGATTTTTGTCTTTTTTTAGTTGAATTTTTGTCTTTTTTTGCTGGATTTTTGTCATTTTTTTGCTGGATTTTTGTCATTTTTTTGCTGGATTTTTGTCATTTTTTTGTTGGATTTTTGTCATTTTTTTGCTGGATTTTTGTCATTTTTTTGCTGGATTTTTGTCATTTTTTTGTTGGATTTTTGTCTTTTTTTTTGCTGGATTTTTGTTATTTTTTGCTGGATTTTTGTCATTTTTTTGCTGGATTTTTGTCATTTTTTGCTGGATTTTTGTCATTTTTTGCTGGATTTTTGTCTTTTTTTTGCTGTTTTTTTGTCTTTTTTTTGCTGGATTTTTGTCATTTTTTTGCTGGATTTTTGTTATTTTTTGCTGGATTTTTGTCATTTTTTTTGCTGGATTTTTGTTATTTTTTGCTGGATTTTTGTTATTTTTTGCTGCTCTTTTGTCACTTTTTTGTTGAGTTTTTGTCATTTTTGTCGCTTGATTTTTGGGTCACTTTTAAGCGTTTTTTGTTGCGTTTACATCCTCATTTTCTTCTCATTTTTTGTGGCTGGTTTGAAGAAGCTTTTAGATTTGGAGAATTTGGAGAAAACAAGAAAACATGTTCAGGTGGGAGTTAAGAGGTTAAAGTAGAGCAAAAACACATTTTACATTTGGATTTTCTTTACAGAATTCACACTGTACAGACATGGATGCTCAAAAGGAGAAACCAGAGGAAAGAAGCGCCGCGTCCTCCAAGGGCAGCACATCGATGTGATTCATAAATCCAGACAGAGACACTCACACTGTTCTTTATTTGGCTACAACATAATATAAACGCCTTTTGGCATAAGCCTTCCTCAGAGCGTAGTATTCTTTTTCTTGAGTAGAAAAGTGACAGGAACGCATGTGCTCAGCCGCATACGTTTCCCATAGGTAGATTTAAAGAGGGGGTATTCTGCTTTTTTCAGTCCCATAGCACCAGTCTATATCACACTACAATGATGACAAACCTTCTGTTGGTCTGTAAATGCAGTAAATTAGAATAACTGCCTTGTATAAAATGTCTCTCTCAAAATGGCTGTAGTGAATGTCTTGAAATAGGCCTCTGTCTCTTTAAGAACCTCTGAGCCTTTAGACACGCCCCCTCCACACGCTGTCTGTGGCATCAGTGGGGAGGGGGTTCTGCTGAGGAGCAGTGGTTGGTTACTCGGCTGGTGACGAAAGCTCGGAGGCGTCTCCAGGAGGTGGGGGCGTTCCTAGGAGGACTCAGGCAAACCTATCCCTAAAATGGCCGCCATCAGAGTTTTTACAGATTACTCAGAAATACGTGAATGTGCCAAGGCAACACTTCAGGCACGTTTTTAAAAAGGGGCAGAGAGGTCATGTGACGGAGTTCAGCCGGGAGTGAGTTCCAGAGGTTTGGGGGCTGAGCGGCTAAAAGCTGGAGCACCCATGGTGGCTAAGTGGGCAGTAGGTACAGACAGCTGAGGGGCAGAGGAGGACCGGAGGGTGAGGAGGGAGGAGGCACATGAAGGAGCTCAGTGAGATAAGGAGGGGCCAGGTTATTCAGAGATTTGAAGGTGAGGAGAAGGATCTTGTATTGAATGTGATGTTTAATGGGGAGCCAGTGGAGCTGCTGAAGAACTGGGGTGATGTGATGAGTGGACGGAGTTTTGGACGAGCTGTGGAGTGATTTTTGGGGGGAGACCAAAGAGGGGTGAGTTACAGTAATCTAACCGGGATGTGACAAGACTGTGGACTGTGTATTGGGGGTGAGGGAGGGGCGGAGGCGGGTGATGTTCCGGAGATGGAAATATGCTGAACGGGTGATATTGCTGATATGGGCCTGGAAGGAGAGAGTGCTGTCCAGGATGACACCCAGACTCTTAACCTGAGGGGAGGGGGGGGACTGTTGAGTTGTCAGTGTTGATGGAGAGGCTGTCAGTTTTGGATAGGATGGACTTCTTGCCAATGAGGAGGACCTCGGTTTTATCACTGTTAAGTTTGAGAACATTGAGGGAGAACCGGGATTTGATTTCCTGCGGCACAGAGGGAAGAGGGAGGGAGAGCAGTGGTGTGTTTGGTGGAAAGGTAGAGCTGGGTGTCATCCGCATAACAGAGGAAACTGGCGTGAAATTTGCGAAGAATATGGCCAAGGGGGAGAAGGTAGATGATAAATAAGAGAGGGCCAAGGACAGAGCCTTGGGGAACGCCGGAGGAGAGGGGGATTTAAATGATTTAAACTGAATGAACTGAAAACGATCAGAGAGATATGATTTGAACCAGTTAAGAGCAGTTGAACAGTTAATTTGGCTACAACATAATATAAACGCCTTTTGGCATAAGCCTTTCTCAGAGCGTTTATATTTGGCCTAAAATATTATTTTCTTTGAGTAGAAAAGTGACAGGAACGCATGTGCTCAGCTGCAGACGTTCCCCATAGGGAGATTTAATAAACGTATCATAAAAACTCATCAGTGTGAAAGTCGGCCCTAAAACTGAGTCAAATATAAAGGAATAAAAAGGAGAAGCGCCGTTAGATCCTAACCATAGTTTTCCAGTCGGTGAATCCATTTGCTCAATATATTTTTCCGTGATCAAACATTGCAAAATCTGAATGATCCAGATGTTTTCAGCTGTTTTCAAACCATAGTCCAGATTTAGGTCAAAGTCTCGTCAGAAATCATGAATGAATTTGGAGATTCTGGGTCCCGATCTTCCGCCGGGACAGCACCGCTCCCTCGAACACCTGAAAGGTCTGAAGCATTTCTGTGAGTTCTTCGTGTTCTTGTCTTGGATTTGCTTTTAGGTGAACGACAGTTTGAAGAGCGATGGGTCCCGTCTATCTGAACAGGTCCACCGCGGCGGCGTGTCCCGTCAGGGCCCCTCCTTCAGCCGCTGTGGGACCCCGTGTCGTGGGGGGCAGGGGCCAGCGCTCGTCCTCCCGGGGCTCCTCCTTCAGGCGGCCCCTGGGGGCCATCGCGGGGCCTAAAGGGACAAACGTCATGAAGCGGAGGCGGATGGAAGCAGACGCTCTCACATTACCTGAGCACTTCAGAGAGTCCACGAGCTGCAGAGCCGGAGCAAAGGACCGGCCCGCGGGCTCCGGCGAGGTCCTGCGGGTGTGGGGCGGGGGACGTCTCTGCCTGAGTCCCGCCTCCGAGGAGCTGGGGTCACCGGGCTGGGCACAGACAGGAGGAGATCTGTGAGTAAATGTCCAAACAGTGGGAGGAAGATCTGTACCTGCAGGCGGAGACACGTCCTGTCCCTCCTGTGGGCCGTCCTCCTGGGCGGGGCACTCCTGAGGGGGGCGCTGTGGTGCTGCTGCGGGGCCGCACTCTGGTCTGTGGACAGTCTGAGCTCCCTGGACTCCGGCTCACTGATCACAGGTTAGACAAATATCTCATTTGTCCAGTTTTATCATCAGGGATTCATGATTAAGACCTGTCTGTTTGCTTTAGTGTCAACATTTATGTCCTTTATCCTTTGTTAGATTGAGTAAGGTCTTAACCTCTTAACTCCCGCCTGAACCGAGAGCATTTTCTCCAGTTCAGCTTTACCCAAATCCTGTAGGCCAGTGTGACACCTCATTTGAAAGCTAAGATCTACAAAACTCATCTAAATTGATCTTTTTTCCTCACGTCATCAGATTTTTTTTACCATCTTTTCTTTTTTTTTGGGGGGGGGGGGGGGGTATTCAACTCATTTTGTAGCTTTTCATTTTTCATCACTCTTTTGTCACATTTTTGTCACATTTTTTGTCACATTTATTGTCTTTTTTATCATTATTTTTGGGTCATTTTTTGTCACATTTTTTGTCTTTTTTTAATCAATTTTTTGTCATTTTTTGTCATATTTTTTGGTCACAATTTTTGTCTTTTTTTTAATCAATTTTTTGGTCATATTTTTGTCATATTTTTTTTTCTTTTTTTCGTCACTTTTTTGTCAATGTTTTCTCCCTTTTTTGTCACATTTCCGTCATCGTTTTCGTCTCAGTTTTGCTGCTATTTTCACACCTTTTTTCCAGAAGCTTTTGGACTGGGGTAAAAGGGGTTAAATATCCCTTTTCCCTCGATCTGGAGGATATCGCGCATTTATTGCTCCAATTAGAGTCACTAACACGAGTCACTTTAGCAGCAGCATCAGAAAGAATGACAGACGTAGCAACAGTAACTAAGGGGGGCGGGGCTCGGCGAAAGGTGGAATAAATATGATCCATCTTAAGAAGAAGAAGAAGAAGAAGAAGAAGAAGAAGAAGAAGAAGAAGAAGAAGAAGAAGAAGAAGAAGAAGAAGAAGAAGAAGAAGAAGAAGAAGAAGAAGAAGAAGAAGAAGAAGAAGAAGAAGAAGAAGAAGAAGAAGAAGAAGAAGAAGAAGAAGAGTTCAATCCAAAAGCTTCTGCAACAAAACTGAGACGCAAACGAGGATGAAAATGTGAAAAAAGTGAGAAAAATTAGACGAAAAAGTGACAAAAAATTGAGTAAAAATAAGAAAAAAGTGACAAAAAAGTGACATAAAAATGACAAAAAAATGACAAAATTTGACGAAAATTTGACGAAAAAGTTACAAAAAATTGACAAAAAATTGACAAAATTTAAAACAAAAAAGTGACAAAAAAGTGACAAAAAAAGGACAAAAATTTGACACAAAAATGCGAATAATTTGACGAAAAAGTGACAAAAAAGTCACGAAAATTTGACAGAAATGAGACGACTGCCCAACAAAAAAAGTGATGAAAAAAAATTTGATGATGTGATGAAAAAGATAAATTTAGTGTTGTAGGTCTTAGCTTTCAAATGAGGTGATACACTGGCCTACAGGATTTGGGGTAAAGCTGAACTGGAGAAAATGCTCTCGGTTCAGGCGGGAGTTAAGAGGTTAATGAACACTCATGGGAAAACAGCCCCATGAGAGAATCCATTATTAATCAATATCTGTTTCTGGCGGCTCAGCAGAAAACGTCCTGACTTTCCCGATTACCCAACATGCATTGGGGCTCTGTGGGGCTCTGTGGGGCAGACTGACCTGAGGACGTGCTGGACACTGACCACGCAGTGCGGTCTGGAGACGCGGCTGCTCTGGATGACGGTGGCGTAGCTCTGGGCCCACACCCAGCCCCCGCCCCGGGACAGCAGCCGGTAGTACTTGGTGGTCACCTGACCCTTCAGCAGCACTGGGGCCCAAACAGAGACAGGAGCCACAGTCACAGCAGGAAAAGGAGGCGCTAAAGGTCGGAAGGTGAACGAGAGTCTCACGGAGCTGGTGGGCGTGTCTCAGGTGGAGCACGTCCGCCAGGTGCACGAGCTGGTACAGACTCCGGTCCAGCAGCTCCTCCGCGGGGAAACCGGTGAGCGCCGTCACCCTGTGGGACAGAGAGCGAGCGGTGATCTAATCTTAACCTCTTACCACCCGCCTGAACCAAATGCATTCTGTCCTCTTTGGCCATTATATAGGCCTGTGTAACAACTCATTTGAAAGCTAAGACCCACAAAACTGACATTTTTCCTCGCATTGTTGCTGTGTTGTGTCACCTTTTGTATGTTTTTTCTTTCTTTCTTTTTTTCCATTTTTGTCACATTTTTGTCATTTTTTTTGTTGAGTTTTTGTTGAATTTTTGTCACTTTTTTGTTGAATTTTTGTCACATTTTTGTTGAATTTTTGTCATTTTTTTGTTGAATTTTTGTCTATTTTGTTGAATTTTTGTCAATTTTTGTTGAATTTTTGTCACATTTTTGTTGAATTTTTGTCACTTTTTGGTTGAAATTTTGTCACATTTTTGTTGAATTTTTGTCACATTTTTGTTGAATTTTTGTCATTTTTTTGTTGAATTTTTGTCTTTTTTGTTGAATTTTTGTCTCTTTTTTTGTTGAATTTTTGTCATGTTTTGTTTGAATTTTCGTCATTTTTTTGTTGAATTTTCGTCATTTTTTTGTTGAGTTTTCGTCATTTTTTTGTTGAATTTTTGTCACATTTTTTTGAATTTTTGTCACATTTTTGTTGCGTTTACATCCTTGTTTTCTTCTCATTTTTTGTGGCTGTTTTGTGCTTTTGTCCCAAGAAGCTTTTTGATTAGGGTAAAGCCAAACTGGACAAAATGGGATCTGTTCAGGTGGGAGTTAAGTTACTCACTACTGTCGCCTCAGGCCATACGTGTAACTGCAGGTTCTATATTAAGCTCGTGCATGACGACACCTTTTCGAGTGACAGGATTTTAGGGGCAGTTGTGGTGAACAGGTCTGAGCTCATTCTACACATTAGGACATGGAGGAACATGTAGGGGGAGGAAAATACAGAATTTGAACATTTTTAACCCCTTAACTCCCACCTGAACCGAGCACATTTTCTCCAGTTTGGCTTTACCCCAATCCAAAAGCTTCTGGAAAAAAGCTGTGAAAATAGCAACAAAACTGAGACGAAAACAAGGATGGAAATGTGACAAAAAAATGACAAAAAATGGATAAAAAATTGACGAAAAAATCACAAAAATGTGACAAAAAACTACAGCCATTTTGAGAGAGCAATTTTATACAAGGCAGTTATTCTAATTTACTGCATTTACAGACCAACAGAAGGTCATCATTGTAGTGTGATATAGACTGGTGCTATGTGACTGAAAAAAGCAGAATACCCCCTCTTTAAAGTATCGTATTGAAATGAAATCGTTACCCAGTCCTAAACTGAGTCAGGGGCGAACTGGGACTGAAAAACAGCCCTGGACTCTTATTTTTTTGATCGGCATCAGCAGCAAAAAGAGCGCGAAAGGTGGTCATAGAAACAGAAGCAAAATCATTAATATAAATAATAAATAATAATGATCCAAAATTGAACCTTGTGGATGCACCATACTCCACGGAATTCCTTTTAGATTCATGTTTTTTTCATTACTGGGCTTTACCCAAATCTAAAAGCTTCTCGACTTCTCAACAATGTAACGCCTCGTTTGAAAGCTAAGACCTACAAAAGTGACGGAAACTTTTCGTCACGTCGCCACATTTTTGTCATGTTTTTCTTGTTTTTTAAATTATTTTTCTATCATTTTTTGTCCGTGTTTTTCTCATGTTTTTGTTGACTTTTCATCCTCTTTTTCTCGCTATTTTGGTGCTTTTCTTTTTAGCTTTTAGATTGGGGTAAAGCTCGGTTGAGGCGGGACCGGTGGCCCTTCTGTGCTCTTCCAGAATCCGCCCCTGACCTGAGCCGTCCTGCGGGACAGACCACGCCTCTCTCTGATTGGTGCATCTGGCTGCCACAGTGACCCTCCCCCTCTTGTATCTGTCTCAGGTCTCTGTGTGTGAGAGCGAAGACACGGACCTGGAGTCCAGGAACAGGAGCCTGAAGTCCAGCGCGGCTCTGAACATGAACATGTTTGTGTGCAGAGGGATCTCCGTGACGGCGCTGTGCGGCAGAGAGTGGCCCACGGTGAGCAGCGCCACCGGGCGGCACCACGCCACGCCCTGGGAGCACGGCGCCACCTTCAGGTACCCGCTGCAGTGGATCACCTGCTCACACACAGGTTAAGACAGGGGGAGGCGAGTGTTCATGGCGGAGGGAACGATTTTCTTTATCGTAAATAGACCGAGGGCCGAAGCCGCTGATTATTAGCCCAAAGTAAAGCACAACACTGGAAACATGACCATCTTAAAGGAGATGAATGACTTAAAATTGCTTGAATTAACCTCTTAACTCCCGCCTGAACCAGAGCATTTTCTCCAGTTCAGCTTTACCCAAATCCTGTAGGCCAGTGTAACACCTCATTTGAAAGCTAAGATCTACAAAACTAAATTGATCTTTTTCCTGACATCATCAGATTTTTTTTCATCACTTTTTTTTGTTGGGCAGTCGTCTCATTTTTGTCACTTTTTCGTCCATTTTGTCTTCATTTTTCATAAAATTTTTCTCACTTTTTTGTCAAATTTTTGTCCATTTTTGTCATTTTATTGTCACTTTTTTCTCAATTTTTCGTCAAATTTTTGGTAGTTTTTGTCACTTTTTCGTCAAATTTTCTCACTTTTTTGTCAAATTTTGGTCCTTTTTGTAATTTTTTTGGAACATTTTTAGTACATTTTTTGTCACTTTTTCGTCAAATTTTCGTCAATTTTTTCTCACTTTTTTGTCAAATTTCTGTCATTTTTTGTCACTTTTTTGTCACTTTTTTGTCACTTTTTTGTCCATTTTTCGTCAAATTTTTCTCACTCTTTTGTCAAATTTTTGTCTTTTTTTTGTACATTTTTTGTCACTTTTTCTCACTTTTTTGTCACATTTCCATCCTTGTTTTCGTCTCAGTTTTGTTGCTATTTTCACACCTTTTTTCCAGAAGCTTTTGGATTGGGGTAAAGCCAAACTGAGACTGGAGAAAATGTGCTCAGTTCAGGTGGGAGTTAAGAGCATTTTTTTTTGTCAAATTCGTATCACTTTTTCGTCCATTTCTTCTCATTTTTTCGTCAATTTTATCTCACTTTTTAAGTCAATTTTTTGTCAATTTTTGTCATTTTTTTTGTCAATTTTTTGTCACTTTTTTCACATTTTCATCCTTGTTTTTCGTCTCAGTTTTGTTGCTATTTTCACACCTTTTTTCCAGAAGCTTTTGGATTGGGGTAAAGCTGGAGAAAATGTTCTCGGTTCAGGTGGGAGTTAAGGGTTAAAAATCTTCTATGTTGAATTCTAGTCTAATTTGAAGTCCAAGATACAAATGTTTGCGCCAAATACAAATAACAAATAACGACTACTAAAGCTTTTACCTCGTCTAAGACCAAATCTACTCAAACCTTAGATTTAATCTGTTCATTCATGTAAATTTATGTCATTTCTTCCTTAAAACAAGAGTGCACTTCTTTCAAACGCCAGTGTTGTGCATAATATATGACCTCATTGGGTGCATTGAGAGTATTTCTACCTTTTTTCTCCCATTTAACTCCTAGAATGTTAAAAGTACTCTCTGATTTGTGTAATAATGTTTCTCAAAATCATCTTGAGGGCCAGAGGTTCTGTGCTGGAGGGTTTAAGATGTAGCGTTTGAACACGGAGCTCAGACTCACAGATGTACCTTAAACCCGCCGCTGGTCAGACCCGCGTTACGCTTGGCCAGAACACACTTCATCCTGAGGAAGAACGAGCGCTCCATCTCCAGCTCTGCAGAGACGCGCACGTGAGCGGAGAGACGTGCACGTGGTCAGAGGCACGTGCACGTGGTCAGAGGCACGTGCGCGGGTCACGTGCACGGAGCGGGACTCACCTGTGCGGAGCGGCTGCAGGTGCGTCCCCAGCACCGCGCTCATCTCCTCGTGGTCTGAGGGGTGGATGTACTCGAAGATGCTGTTCCCCGTCAGCTCCACCTGCACACGAGCACACACTGATGAGCACACACACACATACATACATACGTACGCACGCAGACACACACACACACTATTATTATTATTATTATTATTATTATCATTATTTATTGAAACAGGGACAATGTACAGAACCATTAGTCTTTACAACAGGAGATGGTTTGTACCAGATTTAGCTCAGCAGATGTTTTCCATCCGCAGGTGTGAACATAAAGCATTACAATTACAATCTATAAATCCAATCTACAATAAAATCACTGTATAAAATACGTTCTATGCTTTTCCTAAAAGTGTACACACACACAAAAAACTAAACAATCTCTATAGTTTACAATACATTCATTAATGCTGACACGACTGATCCACAGACAGTTTCAGACGGTCTGGAAGTTCGTTCCACTGTTTAATGGAGCGAAACGAGAAGGCACATTGTGCAAAGGCCGACAATCTTTTAGGAATGACACAGCTTTTATTTGCAGTGGATCGAGTAGCTCTTGTATTTTGCTCAGAACAAAGTCTGACAAAGTTCTTCAGTGGTGGTGGAGCTGCGTTATTGGTGATTTTGAATCTAGTTCTTAGATTATTGTATAGGATTAGATTGTCAAAACTGAGCAGTTTGTACTTACTCAGGATATTGCAGTGATGATGATGAAGTGTTTTTTTATCGAGTGCCTTATAAGAACCCCATAACCTCATAACCCCCTAACCTTAATCCTAACCCTGACCCGAAAACCACATCTTGACCCTCAAACAGTCCTTCAAAGAAGTGAGGACCACCTAAAATGTCCTCACTCTGTTGGTTAAAAATTCAAAACCCACTCATAGACATCATTTATTACACAGACCCTAAACTTAATCCTAGCCCTAAAACCACATCTTGACCCTCAAACAGTCCTCCAAGGAAGTGAGGACCACCAAAAATGTCCTCACTTTACAAAAATGTCCTCACTTTACAAAAATGTCCTCACTCTGTTGGTTAAAAACTCAAACAGGCCCTCACAATGTCGTAATTTCTAGAACACACACACTCATAGACAGAATGTAACTAAAGGTTAGGGCAACACTAACCCTAATCTAAACCCAATTCTAACCCTAAAACCACATCTTGACCCTCAAACAGTCCTCCAAGGAAGTGAGGACCACCTAAAATGTCCTCACTCTGTTGGTTAAAAACTAAAAATGGTCCTCACAATACTTCTATCTTAGTGAGGACACTTAATCCTAACCCTAAACCTAATCTGAACCCAATTCTAACCCAAACCCTAAAACCACATCTTGACCCTCAAACAGTCCTTCAAATAAGTGAGGACCACCAAAAATGTCCTCACTTTCCAAAAATGTCCTCACTCTGTTGTTAAAAATTCAAAATGGTCCTCACAATGTCGTAAGTACAAGAGCACACACACTCATAGACACAATTTATTACCCTAACCCTAAACTTAACCCTAACCCTAGCCCTAAAACCACATCTTGACCCTCAAACAGTCCTCCAAAGAATTGAGGACCACCTAAAATGTCCTCACTCTGTTGGTTAAAAACTAAAAATGGTCCTCACAATACTTGTATCTTAGTGAGGACACTTAATCCTAACCCTAAACCTAATCTGAACCCAATTCTAACCCTAACCCTAAAACCACATCTTGACCCTCAAACAGACCTCAAAGAAGTGAGGACCACCTAAAATGTCCTCACTCTGTTGGTTAAAAATTCAAAATGGTCCTCACAATGTCGTAATTACTAGAACACACACACTCATAGACATAATGTAACTAAAGGTTAGGGCAACGCTAACCCTAATCTAAACCCAATTCTAACCCTAAAACCACACCTTGACCCTCAAACAGTCCTTCAAATAAGTGAGGACCACCAAAAATGTCCTCACTCTGTTGGTTAAAAGCTCAAACTGGTCCTCACAATGTCGTAAGTACAAGAGCACACGTACAAGTTTTGGGTTTTGTGTTGTTTTGTGTTGTACCTGTGAGAGGCCGAGATGAACCGACGCCGTCTCTGAAATGTACAGGATTTTTCCATCTGCCGCCACCACGAACACGAAGCCGTCCAGAGTCTGAGGAGACAGAGCTGAACGTGAGAGCCCCCCCTGCTGGAGGAGACAGAGCTGAGCGTGAGAGCCCCCCCTGCTGGAGGAGACAGAGCTGAGCGTGAGAGCCCCCCCTGCTGGAGGAGACAGAGCTGAGCGTGAGAGCCCCCCCTGCTGGAGGAGACAGAGCTGAGCGTGAGAGCCCCCCCTGCTGGAGGAGACAGAGCTGAACGTGAGAGCCCCCCCTGCTGGAGGAGACAGAGCTGAGCGTGAGAGCCCCCCCTGCTGGAGGAGACAGAGCTGAACGTGAGAGCCCCCCCTGCTGGAGGAGACAGAGCTGAGCGTGAGAGCCCCCCCTGCTGGAGGAGACAGAGCTGAACGTGAGAGCCCCCCCTGCTGGAGGAGACAGAGCTGAACGTGAGAGCCCCCCCTGCTGGAGGAGACAGAGCTGAGCGTGAGAGCCCCCCCTGCTGGAGGAGACAGAGCTGAGCGTGAGAGCCCCCCCTGCTGGAGGAGACAGAGCTGAGCGTGAGAGCCCCCCCTGCTGGAGGAGACAGAGCTGAACGTGAGAGCCCCCCCTGCTGGAGGAGACAGAGCTGAGCGTGAGAGCCCCCCTGCTGGAGGAGACAGAGCTGAGCGTGAGAGCCCCCCCTGCTGGAGGAGACAGAGCTGAGCGTGAGAGCCCCCCCTGCTGGAGGAGACAGAGCTGAGCGTGAGAGCCCCCCCCTGCTGGAGGAGACAGAGCTGAGCGTGAGAGCCCCCCCTGCTGGAGGAGACAGAGCTGAGCGTGAGAGCCCCCCCTGCTGGAGGAGACAGAGCTGAGCGTGAGAGCCCCCCCTGCTGGAGGAGACAGAGCTGAGCGTGAGAGCCCCCCCTGCTGGAGGAGACAGAGCTGAGCGTGAGAGCCCCCCCTGCTGGAGGAGACAGAGCTGAGCGTGAGAGCCCCCCCCTGCTGGAGGAGACAGAGCTGAGCGTGAGAGCCCCCCCTGCTGGAGGAGACAGAGCTGAGCGTGAGAGCCCCCCCTGCTGGAGGAGACAGAGCTGAGCGTGAGAGCCCCCCCTGCTGGAGGAGACAGAGCTGAGCGTGAGAGCCCCCCCTGCTGGAGGAGACAGAGCTGAGCGTGAGAGCCCCCCCTGCTGGAGGAACTGAGGTACTCGTCGCTCCGCCACTGGCAGAGGAACAAGGCCGTTCTTTTACTCAGTTGTGTCATTTTAATTGTGCTAAATCTGGTGCAGCATCTTTTTAATGTAGCTGCACATTGTCCTGATTAAAAAAAAACTAAACTTTATGCAAAACGTTGAAGTAAAAGATTGATTTGTTTTTCAGTATCAATAAAAACAGAAACTGAAGAGTGAAAACACGGACGGAGCCGCACTGACCTGTAAAAGGTGAGCGCCCAGTTCTTTGGCCACAGAGTCCAGAGGCCCGAGGAGCGAAGAGCCACATCTGTCCCGTGGGCCTAAACACACACACACATGCGCACACACAAAAACACACACACACAGACATACACACACACACACACACACGGGTATATAGGACATACATTTTAACCTCTTAACTCGCGCCTGAACCCAGAGCATTTTCTCCAGTTCAGCTTTACCCAAATCCTGTAGGCCAGTGTAACACCTCATTTGAAAGATAAGATCTACAAAACTCATCAAAACGGATCTTTTTCCTCACATCATCAGATTTTTTTCCATCCTTTTTTTTTTTTGAGGTATTCAACTCATTTTTTTCAACTCACATTTTGTCAATTTTTTTTGTAATTTTTTGTCTTTTTTGTCATTTTTGTTTCTTTTTTTTTCAAATTTTTTGTAATTTTTTGTCTTTTGGGGCATTTTTTAATCATTTTAGTCTTTTTTTTCTCACATTTTTTGTCATTTTTTTGTCTTTTTTTTCCACATTTTTTCCACATTTTTTGTCTTTTTTTCTGTCTTTTTTTGTCTTTTTTTTTGTCACTTTTTTGTCACATTTCCATCATTGTTTTCGTCTCCATTCTGTTGCTATTTTCACAGCTTTTTTCCAGAAGCTTTTGGATTGGGGTAAAGCCAAACTGGAGAAAATGTGCTCGGTTCAGGTGGGACAAATGAAGAAAACAATCTCAGTTTAAACACACATGCTCAAAAGAAAAGCAACAAAGGCCCAGAACAACGTGTGTGCGAGTTTTGTGTCTTAGAAAAAGTGCTTTCGGTCCTTCATCTTTTTAGACATGAGGGTCAGAAGAAGCCTAAAGGTCAGTGCAGTGATGGTGCACTGGCACGACGCCGAGCGGGACCTGCTCTCCGTCTACAGCAGGGGTCTCAAACTCATTTGGACTGGGGGCCAAAAATGCGAACCCAGTGTTGGTCGGGGGCCGCAACTGACGAAGCCTTTTATATTAAGTCAATTATGATATAGCAACTTTTTATTGTTTGCTATAATATAACTTAAAATAGACTATACATGACCTATCTGCACATTTTTAAGCTTCCAGATGTTTCCAATCAGCCAAACATTTGCTGAGCTTCTAAATTTGAAATTACAGACTTAGACAATTAGTTTTGTGTAATTAATCCCATTTTGGTTCTGGGCATCAGTGATGTTTCAGGAGTCAGGTCCAGTTTCTCTGTGAGCCTTTTAAAGAAATGCAAAATGTACAAATGTCATTTTAATTTAATGTAGAAAAGCCTGACCAGGGACTGGAGCTGATCATGAGCACCAGCAAAAAGCATCAGCTTCAAACTTGTTTTGCTCTGTGTTAATTTTCACCCTGTCAGATAATAAATACATCGATGAATGTGTGGACTTGGACACTTTTCCAGACTCTGGTGTGTCTGAGATCAACTCAGTGAGATTCACCTCATGTAAATAATGTGGAGTCACTGACCTCTGACCTCAGGCCTTTTTCTGACCGACAGTCAGAACTGATAGGGCTTATATTTTTTATTGTCAATGTTGCTGTAATTATTTGCAGTATTTTAATACATTTCCATATTCTCTATTTTTAATGTAACTATGGATCATGTGTTCCCACATGTGTCCTTAATAAAGATTAAATTCATTGACCTGATAATGTAGCTCTGAGAGAGATGGAGAGAAAAGGCTCCTCACTTTACTGTTGTGACGCTTTTAAACACTATGCAATGCAATGTGTTCGCTTTGCAATGTCCTAATGCTGGGTTTACACATGGGCACGATGCGTTACGAATGCCACGAATCCACATTCGTGGCCCAGGATCACGAATGTGAGTGGAATTGGTAGAGGTTTCACGCGCCACGAACTGTTGCTGCGTGCACGAATAATTACGCACGGTCACGAATATGCTCCCGCACTGCTGCGTGCGGTGGCGGGTTATTGGGAATTGTCGCGTTCTGTCAAAAAATCTGCCAAGAATTGGGCGAATGTGGACAGGATCGCCTGCCGCTCACACCGGGTTGGAGGCGGAGCAGAGAGATCTCGCTCCGCCGTGCGCCCCTGACTCGTTGGGCTCTCGCCAAATCGGGTTAAACAAAAAGTGAATAGACCAGCTCAGGCCTGTCCATAAACTGAAGAATAGCAATAGTGTTTTCAGTCTATGGGACATTCACACCAGTTCAACCCCGCTCCTGTCACGTGTAACACGGGCAAACGCATCAACAAACGCACGCGCTTCATGTCAGACAAGTCCGTGCAACAGCCGCACAATAAGGGCTGACTTTACTCCACAGAATAAACATAAAAACACTGCACTCACTGTGCACTCGATCTTCTGAGGATCAGTCGTAGAACTTGCTGCTCTTCAACCTCTTTATCCATGATTCTCACTCGTCTGGTCAGTCTCAGCTCCAGCTGGAAAAACTTTATAATCCACAAACACAGGCCTGTCTTCACCTGCCCCGCGCCCACCGCCGCTTGTTTTACGTGTTTAAGGTTGTAAATAAGCCTTAACTTATCCATGATGTAGCTGCTGGAACCACGCGCTGTTGTTCAGGGACAGCGGCGCATCTCCCTTCCCCTGTCTGATGTTTACATTCTCGCGTCCGCAGCAGCGTTGGCGCTACCGCGCAGTGCCTCATGGGAAATGTAGTTCTAATGTGTTTAATGTGATTTACCGGCGGGCCGCATATAATATAAATAAGTAATTATCTCGCGGGCCGCAAAAAATTACCTCGCGGGCCGCATTTGGCCCGCGGGCCGCATGTCTGAGACGCCTGGTCTACAGCCTTTTTATCTGTTTGTACAAATGTCCGAGTCAATAAAAGTCATTTTTAAAGTGGTTTTATCTTTCAAGTTAATCATAAGGCGGCAAATCTATTGGTGTCTAAACTAAAGAGAAGGAGTGTGTTTTCAGGCTGATTTAATGACACATTTTAACCCCTTAACTCCCACCTGATTTGCACATTTTCTCCAGTTTGGCTTTACCCCAATCCAAAAGCTTCTGGAAAAAAGGTGTGAAAATATAGAACTGAGACGAAAACAATGATGGAAATGTGACAAAAAAGTGACGAAAAATTGATGAAAAAATGACAAAAACGGACAAAAAAAATTCAAAAAGTGATAGAAATTTGACACAAAAATGACCAAAATATTACAAAAAATTTGACGAAAAAAAAAAAAGGGACAAAAAATGACTAAAGAAATTACACAAATGTGATAAAAATTTGACAAAATATTACAAAAAATGGACAAAAAATGACCAAAAAATGACCAAATGTGAATGTGAAATATCGACGAAAACGTGACACAAACGCAACAACAAAGACCACAAAAAAGTGATGAAAAAGTAACAGAAACGTGACCAAAAAAAGTGACGAAAACGTGAAAAAAAACGCGGCAACAACGTACACTGCAAAAGGTAATTAACTCGATCAGATAAACATCTCAATTTGAGCATAATAATCCACATTTTAGTTGTTTTGACAAGTTAAGAAGTTGTTGGGCATTTGTCCGAGATTATTTCACTTGTTCTGAGATGTTTGACTCGTTTTGATACATTTCGTTCTTATTTCAGGTCATTTTCTTTGCCAATGGGGTAAGAAAATTGGTCTTATCTCATTGGCAATTTTACTTTCTTATTTCAAGCGAGATTTACCCTAGAACTGGTCTGAAATGTCCTCAAACAAGCAAAGTAAACTCGGTCTGATCAGGAAAAGTGTCTGAATGAGTGAAAACCGCTCAAAACAAGAAACATTTCCTCAGTTCAAGTCATTTAAGACAATGCTTGATATTTACTTTTTGCAGTGTACGGAAACGCGTAGGTCTTAGCTTTCAAATGAGGCGTTGCTCTGGCCTTGATCTGGAAGAGGCTTTTAGATTTGGGTGAAGCCGCAGTGGAGCCCGGCGTTACCGTGGGGGAAGAGCGCCCGGATGCGGAGGTAGCTGCTGCTCAGGCGGATGACGGAGGCCTTTTTAAAGTGGTTTTACCTTTAAAATGAATCATAAGGCGGCAAATATGTCGGTGTCTAAACTAAAGAGAAACGAGTGTGTTTTCAGGCTGATTTAATGACACATTTTAACCCCACTTAACCTACATCTACAAGCACAACTTTTCAAAATGTAAAAGCTTCCTTAACCCCTTAACTCCCACCTGAACCGAGCACATTTTCTCCAGTTTGGCTTTACCCCAATCCAAAAGCTTCTGGAAAAAAGCTGTGAAAATAGCAACAAAACTGAGACGAAAACAATGATGGAAATGTGACAAAGAAGTGAGAAAACATTGACAAAAAAGTGATGAAAAATGGATGGAAAAGTGGCAAAAATTTCACAAGAAATAGACAAAAAAATGACAAAAAAATACAAAAATGTGACATTTATTTTTCAAAAATATGACAAAAAGTGATAAAAAATTGACACAAAATTTACAAAAATGTCACAAGAAATTGACAAAAAATTGACCAAAAAATGACAAAAAAAGAAGACAAAAATGTGACAAAATGTGACAAAATAATTCAAACATGTGACAAATACAAAGATAAAAAATTGATAAAAAAATTGACGAAAAAAAAAAATAAAAGACCAAAAAACTACAAAAATTTAATAAAAATTTGACAAGAAATGTGATGAAAAATTGACGGAAAAATGAGTTGAATACCCAACAAAAAATGATGGAAAAAAATCTGATGACGTGAGGAAAAAGATCCTCTCGGTTCAGGCGGGAGTTAAGAGGTTAAAAAAGCAGCAGAATATCGACGAAATCGTGACACAAACGCGACAACAAAGACCACAAAAAAGTGACGGAAACGCGAGAATAATCTTCGATCCGTTTTGTAGGTCTTAGCTTTCAAATGAGGCGCTGCTCTGGCCCAGATCTGGAAGAAGATGCTTTTAGATTTGGGTGAAGCCGCAGGGGAGCCCGGCGTTACCGTGGGGGAAGAGCGCCCGGATGCGGAGGTAGCTGCTGCTCAGGCGAATGACCGAGGCCTTGTCCAGCTGGGAGGTGATGGCCCCGGGCAGCGGCAGCAGCCGGGCCAGCTCGTACAGCTCCCCGTTCTCCTTCTCCCGCCGCGTCTTCGCCGCGCTCTTGGACCGTTCTCTCATCTCAGCCCGGCGTGTGTGAGAGCGCGCTCAGGTGTGGGGCTCCTCCACGTTACCCCCCCCCCTGGTCTCTCTGACCCGAGGGGGCGGGGGGAGTGGGGCTCCAGCTTTCTGACTTTGTTTGAATATGTGGAAACGATTTGCGCGCGGGTTTGCCTCGGGGCGGCCACCTGTCCGATGGTCGGTCCTGCAGATGTTTGGGCCTCTGCAAACATCTGCAGAGACTGAGAACAAAACGATTGCATGCAGGGGCGGACTGGCCATATGTCCATTCTGGAAGAGCACAGAAGGGCCACTGGCTCTCGGGCCACCGGTCTGGCCCCTCACTTTACCTTACCCTTACCCCCGAGCGAAACCGAGCCTTACCCAAATCTAAAAGCTTAACCTCTTAACTCCTGCCTGAACCGAGAGGATCTTTTTCCTCACATCATCACATTTTTTTCTCCATCATTTTTTTATTTGGGTATTCAACTCATTTTTGTTACTTTTTTGTCATTTTTTTGTCACATTTTTGTCACATTTTTAGTCAAATTTTTATCACATTTAAAAAAAAAAAAACACTTTTTGTCACATTTTTGTCATTTTTATGTCATTTTTTTTGTCAATTTTTTGTCGTTTTTGTCACATTTCCATCATTGTTTTCTTCTCAGTTTTGTTGTTGTTTTCACAGCTTTTTTCCGGAAGATTAAAAAAAAAAAAATCCAATACGTGTCCCACCACCTCACAACAAACCTGTCCCATCGGGCTTTTGACATTTGACTGAAAATTTGACAAAAATGTGACAAAAAATATGACAAAAAAATGACAAAAATGTGATCAAAAATTACAAAAATGCGACAAAAAAGTGAGAAAACATTGACAAAAAAATGACAAAAAAATAACCAAAAAGTGACAAAAAATGACAAAAATTTGACGAAAAAAATGACAAAAAAGTGATAAAAAGTGAGAAAACACTGACAAGAAAAAGATGATAAAAAATTGACGAAAAAGTGACAAAAAAATGACAAAAAAATAACAAAAATGTGACAAAAATTTGACCAAAAATTTACAAAAATGTGATAAAAAATTACTAAAATGCGACAAAAAAGTGAGAAAACATTGACAAAAAAATGACAAAAAAATAACTAAAATGTGACAAAAAATGTGACAAAAAATTGACAAATACAGCACGTATGATTTATGAACTGTGATATTTGACCCACATTTATTTAATAAGAAAGAGCGCGTGGAGCCAGTTTCCAGAATGTATTTATTAAATATAAATAAGTGGAATATTGATTAAAGGTGCAAATGGCAGAAGAAACATTCATATTTTATTTCCATAACTGAGTTGAGTGTAAAGTATTGTGATTGGCCGACATGGTTTTCGATGCGATGCTTTAGCCTATCACAACAAATACCTATTAGAATATATTGAAAAGGATATTTTGGTGGGACAGTTTCAAAGGGTTTGAACGTATTAACATCAGCTGAACTGTCACGTGTCATTGATGATGATGAGAATCAGAGTTCATTTACAAAAACAAATCAGTGCCATGAAAATAAAAAGTCACAATCAAATTCACACAACTTTGGATTCATCTGTAGATACAGTAACAAATATCGAAATTTAGAAAACAATTCAAAATGGAGATTTAATTAACCTCTTAACTCCCGCCTGAACCGAGAGCATTTTCTCCAGTTCAGCTTTACCTAAATCCTGTAGGCCAGTGTAACACCTCATTTGAAAGCTAAGATCTACAAAACTCATCTAAATGGATCTTTTTCCTCACGTCATCAGATTTTTTTTCATCACTTTTTTTGTTGGGCAGTCGTCTCATTTTTGTCAAATTTTCGTGACTTTTTTGTTGCTTTTTTGTCCATTTTTCTCATTTTTTTGTCAAATTTTTCTCACTTTTTTGTCAATTTTTGTCAATATCTTTCATTTTTGTACATTTTTTGTCACTTTTTCGCCATTTTTTTTCCATTTTTCGTCAAATTTTTCTCACTTTTTTGTCAATTTTTTGTCATATTTTTGTCATTTTTTTAAACATTTTTTCTCAATTTTTTGTCACTTTTTCGTACATTTTTTCTCACTTTTCGTCTCAGTTTTGTTGCTATTTTCACAGCTTTTTTCCAGAAGCTTTTGGATTGGGGTAAAGCCAAACTGGAGAAAATGTGCTCGGTTCAGGTGGGAGTTAAGGGGTTAATGAACTCCTTCAGATACAAATATGAACAATTTCCTGTAGATTATAGTAAAATATAGAATCAAATGTAGACTCATATAAGTTTTCATTCTTTTTATTTATGAATGTAAAACAAATGGTCTGATGAATAAAGCCAGGTTTACATTTACAACATTTTTGAGTTTTTGGATAAAGTTACGACTGAAAAATGTGAACCATATTTCAAAGCTCAATAAATCAGGCACTTCGAAAGAAAAAGTACATCTTGCAGAAAAAAAAAAGATTCTATAGTTTCCCTTTAATCTCTTAACTCCCGCCTGAACCGAGAGGAGCTTTTTCCTCACGTCATCAGATTTTTTTCCCATCATTTTTTTGTTGGGTATTCAACTCACTTTTGTAACTTTTCATTTTTTGTCAAATTTTTGTACTATTTTCGTCAATTTCTTATTACATTTTTGTCATTTTTTAAAATCAATTTTTTGTCAAATTTTTGTCAAATTTTTGTCAATTTTTTATCACATTTTTTGTCATTTTTTAGTGAAGTTTTGTCACATTTTTAATCAAATTTTTGTCATTTTTTGTCAAGTTTTTGTAATTTTTTGGTCAATTTTTTGGTCAATTTTTTATCACATTTTTGTCATTTTTTCTTCAATTTTTTGTCACTTTTTTGTCAGTGTTTTCTCACTTTTTTGTCACATTTCCATCATTGTTTTCGTCTCAGTTCTGTCGCTGTTTTCAAACCTTTTTCCCAGAAGCTTTTGGACTGGGGTAAAGCCAAACTGGAGAAAATGTGCCCGGTTCAGGTGGGGGTTAAGGGGTTAAATTGGCCTTTGACTGAAGCTCCAGTTTTATAATCACGGGGAGAACAAAGAACCGGTGCAAAAAGTCAACACTGAACATGAGAAAATAAAAAGAAACCTGTAAGTTTAGCAGCGCGTGTTTTAAAAAGAGACGGATATTCGCTGGCACCATCTCGTGGCCTCTGGCGCCCTCTTCCGCCCAGACCGACAACAGCCCGTTTCCTTCCGGCTCCGAGCCGCTAGAGGGCGTCAGCAGCAGCAGCTCGTGTGTCCGCTCGTGTTTGCTGCTGCTCTGTCTTCACGTGGGTTTGAGCTGGAGCCGGTGGTTCTGGTCCCGACGGTCCGTGGAGCCGGTCCAGTCTGCGCGTAAAGACCCCAGTCTGCGCGTAAAGACCCCAGTCTGCGCGTAAAGACCCCGCACGGACAGGTTGGATGATTTTTACGCACATGTCACTGACTTTGCATGTTCGGATGCGCCAAAGCTGTTTACTCCAGTGGTCCTCAAACTGTGGTGCGCGTCAGTTTGGGGATCTTTCTGCTTTAAACCTGTGTTTGCGCTGTCGGTGCTTCAGTCCTGGTTTAGTCTCTGTAAAAGTGTTTGTAGCTTTGTTTGGCTTTAGTCCCAGTGTTGGCTTTACTGAAGTCCTGGTTTAACCCCTTAACTCCCACCTGAACCGAGCACATTTTCTCCAGTTTGGCTTTACCCCAATCCAAAAGCTTCTGGGAAAAATGATGGAAATGTGACAAAAAAGTGAAAAAACATTGACAAAAAAAGTGACAAGAAATTGATGAAAAAGTGGCAAAAATGTGATAAAAAATGACGAAAAAATGACTAAAAATTGACAAAAAATTGACGAAAAAATGACAAAAAAATGACAAAAAAAATTACAAAAATGTGACAAAAAATTGACGAAAAAATGACGAAAAAATGACAAAAAAATGACGAAAAATGTCAAAAATGTGACAAAAATGTGACAAAAAAATGACAAAAATGTGACAAAAAAATAACAAAAAATTGACAAAAAAATGACAAAAAATGACAAAAAAATTACAAAAATGTGACAAAAAAAATGTGACAAAAAAATGACAAAAAATTGACACTAAAATGACCAAAAAGTTACAAAAATGAGTTGAATACCAAACAAAAAAATGCTGGAAAAAAAAAGTCGTGAGGTTAAAGATCCTCTCGGTTCAGGCGGGAGTTAAGAGGTTAAGTTTAATTATAATAATAATAATGTCTCACACTTGGATTAAGTCTGTGTCAATAAGTTTCTATTTCTATTTATATAACAATATTTTGTAGCCACAGCTGCCCTGGGGTGGACTGAGCTTTTTGGAGTAATTGTACTTCTCAGAGTAGTTAGCATGAGGTACATTTTATTTGTTATTACCTTGAAGTATCTGTACTTGATCCGTCACAGTCTCGTTAGTCCAGTCCTGGGTTTGGGTCGGGTCACCTCTTACCACCTGCCTAAACCGAGCGCATTTTCTTCAGTTCGACTTTGCCCGAATCTAAAAGCTTCTGGCCTGGAGAGTTTATAGCCTGTAGTCCGAGACATGTGGAATCACGGGTGTGTTTTCTGAAGGTCACGATGCCAAAGAGCCGCCGCGGAGGAGCCGTGAAGCGAGCCGTGAAGCGAGCCGCCGCCGTGGTCCCGGAGCAGGAGGAGGCGGAGCTCCCCCTGAAGCGCGGCGCCGCCGAGCCCGAGTGCCCGCTGCTCTTCCACAGCCCGGACGCGCTCTTCGCCAGCCTCATCGCCCCCTTCAGCCCCGAGCAGTTCTTCAGCGAGCACTGGGAGAAGAAGCCGCTGCACCTGCGCCGCGACCAGAGGTGGGTCAGAGTCCAGAGGTGGGTCAGAGTCACAGAGGTGGGTCAGAGTCACAGAGGTGGGTCAGACTCACACAGAGGTGGGTCAGACTCACAGAGGTGGGTCAGACTCCAGAGGTGGGTCAGAGTCCAGAGGTGGGTCAGACTCCAGAGGTGGGTCAGAGTCCAGAGGTGGGTCAGACTCCAGAGGTGGGTCAGACTCCAGAGGTGGGTCAGACTCACAGAGGTGGGTCAGACTCACAGAGGTGGGTCAGACTCACAGAGGTGGGTCAGAGTCCAGAGGTGGGTCAGACTCCAGAGGTGGGTCAGACTCCAGAGGTGGGTCAGACTCCAGAGGTGGGTCAGACTCCAGAGGTGGGTCAGAGTCCAGAGGTGGGTCAGACTCCAGAGGTGGGTCAGACTCCAGAGGTGGGTCAGACTCACAGAGGTGGGTCAGACTCACAGAGGTGGGTCAGACTCACAGAGGTGTGTCAGACTCACAGAGGTGGGTCAGACTCACAGAGGTGGGTCAGACTCCAGAGGTGGGTCAGAGTCCAGAGGTGGGTCAGACTCACAGAGGTGGGTCAGACTCACAGAGGTGGGTCAGACTCACAGAGGTGGGTCAGACTCACAGAGGTGGGTCAGAGTCCAGAGGTGGGTCAGACTCACAGAGGTGGGTCAGACTCCAGAGGTGGGTCAGACTCCAGCGGTGGGTCAGACTCACAGAGGTGGGTCAGACTCACAGAGGTGGGTCAGACTCACAGAGGTGGGTCAGAGTCCAGAGGTGGGTCAGACTCACAGAGGTGGGTCAGACTCACAGAGGTGGGTCAGACTCCAGAGGTGGGTCAGACTCACAGAGGTGGGTCAGACTCACAGAGGTGGGTCAGACTCCAGAGGTGGGTCAGACTCCAGCGGTGGGTCAGACTCACAGAGGTGGGTCAGACTCACAGAGGTGGGTCAGAGTCCAGAGGTGGGTCAGACTCACAGAGGTGGGTCAGACTCCAGAGGTGGGTCAGACTCCAGCGGTGGGTCAGACTCCAGAGGTGGGTCAGACTCACAGAGGTGGGTCAGACTCACAGAGGTGGGTCAGACTCCAGAGGTGGGTCAGGGTTAGTGGCGTAGCGAAGGTATTAGGGAGGCACCGATACCACTTTTTCTAAAACCGATACGAGTACTTTGATTTAAGTACTCGCCGATACCGAATACCGATACGAGTACGAGGCATTTTCTTCAACATTCTTACTTTTTTCACAGCAGATTGGTTTGTAGTTAGTAAATTTACTCATGTACATTTCCTTAAGTAAAGTCGGCGACACATTTAAGAGCCGTTATATTAGAATTGTGCTGATGCCATTTATTTATTTATTTTATTTTCCTTCAATATATTTTTTATTTTTATGTCTCTGTCCATCATAGACAGAAAAGCCCATGTCCTAAAGCTCCCAATGCCTGAGCTTTATTCATGTATGTGTTTTTATTTAACAATAGTATTGAGATGTTACTTAAATGGTCTCTTTTCGTCTTTACTTCGGCTCCTGTAGATTTTCTCGTGTGTTTGTAGTAACTTAGCGAGAAGCTACAGCGTTTTCATTGTTCTGCTGCAGCTCATTTTCCCTCAATATAAACATGCTGTATGTCTTTAATTTGGATTTTCTGAGGACTTGTTAGTCGCTGGGTTAGTTTTTCAGATGAATAAACCCCTGGGCTTAAAACGGCGTCAGAATGGCCAAAACTGTTAGCCGCGAGTTAGCATCGTTAGCCTGTATGTTGTAAACACTGCAGACGCTGCAGCTCTAACAACATTTAGCTCTGGTTAAATCCAGCTCAGACTCTGGTTTAGAGAGCGCAGTCTGTAATAAAGTCAGCTCTATGTGGATTATTGGATTTACACTAAACTATTCTCCAGTTTGTTGCTTCTTCTCTCCTCAGCTGAGAGCTGCGCCTCGTAGCTGCGCCTCGTAGCTGCGCTGGCCGCACGTCAAATGGTATCGGTTTCTGGTATCGGGACCTCATGAATGAGTACGAGTATGAGTACAAGCATGTGGTATCGGCCCGATACCCGATACTGGTATCGGTGCATCCCTAGAAGGTATCAAGGGGCCCCAATAACTAACCCATAATGCAGTATCTGGATACATTTTCCTCAGATCAGAAGCTGAGGTTCTTTAGGTCATGAAACCAGTTTATTGTAATAAACTGGTTTCATTGTTAGAAATATAATCTGGTCATGAGTAAAAAAGTCCGTCCTCTGCTCATTATAAGTCACATTAGGGAACCGTGACTCACTAAAGCAGCAGCAGGATTGGGATGAACAGCGCCACAGAGCAGTGGTGGAGAGATGATGTAACTGCATCACCAAAATCATTAGGAAGACTGAATATCAACCGTTTACTGCAGGATTCTGAATAACAGGTTGGTTCATGGGGGCCCCTGACTGTTGGGGCCCCAGGCAGATGCCTGTCTTGCCTTATGGCAGCTACGCCTCTGACAATTCTTACTGTATCCCAATATGAAACATTGGCCCATAAGTATTGTGATACATATTATAGCCGGGCTAAAGCTCCTGCAGAAGTTTCCCTTCTTAATATTTTGAAGTTTTTTCAGAGGGAGACTTTATAATCTCATTCCTGCCTGGTTTATTGAGGCTTTTTTTGGCACTTTTATGCATAAAACAAACATATTTTTACAATGTAAAAATAAAATGATGGAAAATTATTACTTTTTCTTTCTCATATTTATGCCAATAATCCAGAGCAAAAGTTTCAAACTGATCTGTCTCACTGTTCACCTTAATCTAACCATTAATTAATTTTCTTGTATCTGTTCTTTAACTGTGTTGATTCGAAATGTGAGGATTTTAAAGTAATTTTTTGTTACATCAACATTAAAACATAAATAGTTAAGTCTCAGTGTTCTTCTACATGTTTGGTGTGACCTCCCTTTAAACCCCGTGAGTGAACAGTTTTGTGTCCTCTGACAGAGACGCCTCCGTGGGCCCGTATTACCGCTCCCTCTTCAGCCTCGCCGACCTGCCCGCCCTCTGCGCTCGCCACGACCTGCAGTTCTACCGCGACGTGAACGCCGTGCGCTGCGTCGGCGGAAAGAAGAAAGTCCTGAACCGCACGGGGAGAGTCCGATCCGACGCCCTCAACAAACTCATCACGCAGAGCAAGGCCACAGTGCAGTTCCACCAGCCGCAGCGCTTCAAGGTGAGTCATGTGACCTGAGCTCGAGCCGAGAGTCATGTGACCTGAGCTCGAGCTGAGAGTCATGTGACCTGAGCTCGAGCTGAGAGTCATGTGACCTGAGCTCGAGCTGAGAGTCATGTGACCTGAGCTCCAGCTGAGAGTCATGTGACCTGAGCTCGAGCTGAGAGTCATGTGACCTGAGCTCGAGGAGAGAGTCATGTGACCTGAGCTCGAGCTGAGAGTCATGTGACCTGAGCTGAGAGTCATGTGACCTGAGCTCCAACCCACGTGTGTGATTCCTGTGTGTGTTTCAGGACGCCCTGTGGCAGATCCAGGAGAAGCTGGAGAGTTTCTTCGGGGCCCTGGTCGGCTCTAACGTGTACCTGACCCCGCCCGACTCGCAGGGCCTGCCCGCGCACTACGACGACGTGGAGGTCGGTCAGTTTAACCTCTTACCGCCCGCCTGAACCAAATGCATTCTGTCCTCTTTGGCTGTTATATAGGTCTGTGTAACAGCTCGTTTGAAAGCTAAGACCCACAAAACTGATCTTTTTCCTCGCGTTGTTGCTGTGTTGTGTCGCCTTTTGTATGTTTTTTTATTTTTATTTTTTTTCATTTTTGTCACATTTTTGTTGAATTTTTGTCACATTTTTGTTGAATTTTTGTCATTTTTTTGTTGAGTTTTTGTTGAGTTTTTGTCACATTTTTGTTGAGTTTTTGTCACATTTTTGTCACATTTTTGTTGAGTTTTTGTCAAATTTTTGTTGAATTTTTGTCACATTTTTGTTGAATTTTTGTCATTTTTTTGTTGAGTTTTTGTTGAATTTTTTTCACATTTTTGTTGAATTTTTGTCACATTTTTGTTGAATTTTTGTCACATTTTTGTCACATTTTTGTTGAGTTTTTGTCACATTTTTGTCACATTTTTGTTGAGTTTTTGTCAAATTTTTTTTGAATTTTTGTCACATTTTTGTTGAATTTTTGTCACATTTTTGTTGAATTTTTGTCACATTTTTGTTGAATTTTTGTCACATTTTTGTTGAATTTTTGTCACATTTTTGTTGAATTTTTGTCACATTTTTGTCACATTTTTGTCACATTTTTGTTGAATTTTTGTCACATTTTTGTTGAATTTTTGTCATTTTTTTGTTGAGTTTTTGTTGAATTTTTTTCACATTTTTGTTGAATTTTTGTTGAATTTTTGTTGAATTTTTGTCACATTTTTGTTGAGTTTTTGTCAAATTTTTGTTGAATTTTTGTCACATTTTGTTGAGTTTTTGTCACATTTTTGTCACATTTTGTTGAATTTTTGTCACATTTTGTTGAGTTTTTGTCACATTTTTGTTGAATTTTTGTCACATTTTTGTCACATTTTTGTTGAATTTTTGTCACATTTTTGTTGAATTTTTGTCACATTTCTGAGAATTTTTGTTGATTTTTTTCACATTTTTTTTTGAATTTTTGTCACTTTTTTGCTGAATTTTTGTCACTTTTTGTTGAATTTTTGTCACCTTTTTGTTTTTTTGTTGCGTTTACATCCTTGTTTTCTTCTCATTTTTTTGTGGCTGTTTTGGTGCTTTTTTCCGAAGAAGCTTTTTGATTAGGGTAAAGCCAAACTCCGTTCAGGCGGGAGTTAAGAGTCTGGTCTGATCTCCTGGGTTCCCGCAGGTGTTCATCCTGCAGCTGGAGGGGCAGAAGCACTGGCGCCTGTACAGCCCCACGGTGCCCCTGGCGGCCGACTACAGCCTGGTGCCCGAGGAGCAGCTGGGCAGCCCCTCCCATGACCTCCTGCTGCAGGTACACGTGCAGGACGCTAACCACTGTGCCACGGTTTAGATGATGATGACGATGATGTTCTCTCAGGAGGGAGACCTGCTGTACTTCCCCAGAGGAACCATCCACCAGGCCAACGCCCTGCCCGGAGCCCACTCCACCCACCTCACCATCAGCACCTTCCAGAAGATGTAGGTACCACGAGCGTGTCAGGGGGGCGGGTCAGAGGGGCGGGTCAGAGGAGAATGTTTTTGTAAAAGAGTGAACATCAGTGCATAATGTGCTGCTGTGGTTCTGCTGATGCTTTGCCGCCCTCTGCTGGAGACGCTCTGTCACTGCACCCTGTCTCTCCTGCAGGTCCTGGTCTGACCTGCTCCTGGATGTTCTGCCCGGGCTCCTCAGCGACAGCAGCAGGACGGACGTGCGCCTCAGACACGGCCTGCCCCCCAGACTGTTACTGGTGACCTCTTTATCTTCATCTTTATCTTCATCTTTCTCCATTTTCCACTCATGTCTTCTGACGTAGCGGCTGTGTGTGTTTGAGTCTGATGAAGCTGAGTTTACTTCACTTTATGACATCATCAGGTGGAGAGGAGAGACATTTAACCCCTTAACTCCCACCTGAACCGAGCACATTTTCTCCAGTTTGGCTTTACCCCAATCCAAAAGCTTCTGGAAAAAAACTGTGAAAAAAGCAACAAAACTGAGACGAAAACAATGATGGAAATGTGACAAAAAAGTGAGAAAACATTGATAAAAAAGTGACAGAAATGTGACACAAAAATTACAAAAAATTGATTAAAAATAAACGAAAAAATGACAAAAAATGACATAAAAATAACAAAAATGTGATAAAAATTTGACAAAAAAAATTACTAAAATTTGACCAAAAAAATTACAAAAAAAATGTGATAAATTGACGAAAAAATGACAAAAATGTGACAAAAAATTGACGAAAAAATGACAAAAAATTGATGAAAAATTAATGAAAAAATGTAAAAAATGTGACAAAAAATGACCAAAAAATGTGACAAAATGTGACAAAAAAAATAACAAAAATGTGATAAAAATTTGACAAAAAATGTTAAAAAAGTGACAAAAAATTGACAATTTTTTTCCAAAAAGTTACAAAAATGAGTTGAATACCCGACAAAAAAATGATGGGAAAAAAAATCTGATGGCGTGAGGAAAAAGATCCTCTCGGTTCAGTATATAAAAATATTATATCTTTTTTTTAAACATTTTTAACCCTTTAAATGCCAACTCTCTGCCCAAAAGTTACTATAGTCAATGGTCCAAAAACACAAAAAAGTTATTATTTTTAAAATTTTAAAAGCAAAATGGTAAATTTCTGTTCTGGCTGATGTGGCCTGAGGTCTGTGACCTATGACCCGAAGGATTTGTTTCTAAGTTAAAACATGTTTATGTAGCAGCGATTTTAGTAAAAAACTCACGTTAAGGGAGCTTCGACACAAAAATGTGCTTTAGAGATTTAGAGCGCGATAACTCCATGAAGGAAATCCAAAAGCTTCTGGAAAAAAGCTGTGAAAAAAGCAACAAAACTGAGACGAAAACAATGATGGAAGTGAGAAAAACATTGACAAAGAAGTGATGAAAAATTGATGAAAAAATTACAAAAATGTCACAAAAAAATGACAAAAAGTGACAAAAACGTGATGAAAATGTGACCAAAAAAATGACCAAAATGTAACACAAAAATTACAAAAAATTGATAAAAAATTGATGAAAAAAATTTAAAAAATGTGACAAAAAATGTGACAAAAAATGACAAAAAAAGAAAAAAATTGACAAAAAATTGACAAAAAATTGACAAAAAATTACAAAGAATTGACGAAAAAATGACAAAAATGTCACAAAATACGACAAAAAATGACAAAAAAGTGATAAAATTTGATGAAAAAATAAACAACAAAAAAAACAAAAAAATGAAAAAAATGTGACAAAATGTGACAAAAATGTGCTTGTAACTTTAGAGAGCTATAAAAACTATATATTACATTTTTGGTGTTTTTGGAGCATGCGCTGTAGCAACTTTGGGTCAGAAAGTTGGCAATGAAAACATTAAAAAAACATTCTGAAAGTTATGTTATGTTTATATGTATGGAAAGAGGAGTGTATTGGACTAAGTTTTCTCCTCTTCTTTTTGGATTTTATTTTGGTAACTTCCGGCATTGCTCAAGCCATTTCCTGTTATGAAGAAGCAGGAAGTGTTCAAAAGGTCATGGCGGGTTGGATGGTTAGATGGTTTTGAATGGTTCTCTTAGCCCTAGCTGATGGGGAAATAAGGTATGTGTATTCTATTTTATGTTTGCAATGTTACTTAAACCTAAAACTGATGCACTGTAATATATGTTTTAGCTCTTACGGTGGTGATATACGGATCTTACTGGAAATAAAACGGAAAAAAGGCATATCCCACTTGTACGCGTATTCATTCAGCTGGGAGCTACAGTAAGAGCTTACCCGATGGTTCAATGCGTGTGATGGCTACCGTAGCCTGAAGTCCCAAAACATGAGGCCGGTCCCGGTAAGGAGCAGCTCCGCACAAGAAGGCAACTCGGAAACGGGACAGAACTGAAGGTCCCGTGGACTGAAGGACCCGTGAACATTGTGAGTAGAGCCTCGTTTTTATCGAGAGATCAAAGCGGGCTTACGAGTTGAGCTGAACATTCGGACCAGACAAGATCCCAACGGACCTTATTAAAGGACATTTGCCCTCACTTTCGTTTTGGATTTGATGCAAGTTACACAGAAATACTTGAGTGCATCCTCTCTGTTTCGTTTGCCTACACTGGCTGGATTTTGCCATACTACTACTACAACAACAATGTCTTTGGACTTCTTTCTTATTTTTAAACATGACGTTTTGTTGTGAATTACTGCAATGGAATACCGTACTGTTTTTTCATGACCTACTTTGAAGTTTGCATGGTGTTTTGTAAATCTACACAGTTCTGGTTACTATCGTTTTGGGTTATGAGTGTAAACTGAAGAAGTAAGAAGCTAAGGTGTCCATTACTTATTAAAAGAAAAAAAAAAAAAAAAAAAGGAAAAAACATGGAGCAGGGAGTGCAAGCCAATGAACAATCTATTCTTGTAAATGCTGCAACTGAGGAAATACAAGAAAAGGAAAAGCAGTTGCATTCTTTTTATGAGAAATGGAAGGTGGATGTTCGAGTCTCAAGAAACAAATTAAAGGCATACATGTCAGAAGAGAACATTTGGCAATTAATTGAACTTTTGAAAGGAAGTAATAAGAGTATCACAAGTCTGTTTGAGGAAATTCGAATGGTGACTACTCCATCTGTGGACGTGAGAAGATGGGTGGACACATGTGAAGCTGTGACAAAGGAAATGGTGTCTATAGCCTATAACAGAGCTGTGCAAGACACTGAAGGCTTTGAGGAAGAGAAAGAGAGGAGCAGGTTGCATCAACTTTTATCTTATGAGAATGCACGCTCCGTTTATGGATCGGAGGCCTCCATATCAACTCCCAGTAACACAGACAGTGATTCTGTAGCTTCACTTGCAGCCAAAAGAGCTGAAGCTATTGCCGATTTAGCCGCTAAAAGGACCAACTATGAATTGATGCGTCAGGAAGAAAGGAAACAAGCAGTTATAAGGCAACTGGAAGAAGAGTATAAAAGGGAGTTGGAAGAGCGAAGACTTGAGCTTAAGAGACTACAGGCAGCAAGAGAAGTACATGTGGCTGAAGTACGGCTAAATGTCCTCAATGAGGTGATGAATAAATGCATTGAATGCCTTAACGATAAAACAGCTATTCCTTCCTCAGACACTGCTGCAGCTGATAATGTACTGGCCTCGGACGGCGCCACCTCTCCTACTATTCCTGAGGGACAAACCACAGTTGCTTCAGTAAGTCACCCAGAGTTTGTCACAATTAAGGCTCCTGCTTTACACACTCCAGAGTTTGGCAATCCCTCAGATGAAGCAAGAAATCCATCAGTAGTTCACACTGTGGATCGTACCACGGCCTCAGCTTCAACATTCAAGGGATGTACCACATCTACCGACTTGTCCCTGGCACAAATGTTGCAGAACAATCTTATGTTGAGTCGACTCCCTCTCCCTGAACCCTTCGTTTTCACTGGTAATGCTATAAAATTTATTGAGTGGAAAGCGGCATTTACGGCGCTCATCAGCAGACGGACAATAGATCCAACTGAAAAATTATATTTCCTCAAAAGATATATTGGTGGACCAGCCAAACAGGTGTTGGAAGGAACCTTTTTCCGGAGTGATGATGAAGCATTTTTAGATGCCTGGAAGAAATTAAATGATAGATACGGCCATCCTTTCACTGTGCAACGTGCATATCGAGATCAAATTAACAACTGGCCTAAACTTAATCCCAAAGATGCTGAAGGACTAAGAAATTATGCTGATTTTCTCAATACATGTTTAGAGGCGATGTCATTTGTTAAAGGACTGGATATTTTGAATGACTGTGAGGAAAACAAAAAAATAATTTCCAAATTGCCTGATTGGGTTACGGTGAACTGGAACAGACAAGTTACTCAAAGTATACGGGAGAAACAGGTCTTTCCTAGTTTTAAAGAATTTGTGTCGTTTCTTACTCTGGAAGCTGACATAGCCTGTAATCCTGTCACTTCACTCCATGCGCTCCATTCTACAAAGAAAACTTCCGATTCAAAATGCATGGCCAATACCATGTCAACACATGCTGTAGTCAAGAGACCCTTAGCATCTCAAAACCCTCAAAAACACTGTCTTTACTGTAAGGAAAACTGTCACCAATTACTTACTTGTGTAAATTTTAAGAATGTATCTGTCAATGAAAGGCGTGCATATGTCAAAGTAAATGCATTGTGTTACGGCTGTCTCAGACCAGGGCATGGGGTAAGGGACTGTACACAGCGACTTCTGTGCAATGACTGTGGAGGCAGACATCCTACAGCTCTCCATAATGATGACTTTGGTAGAGAAGACTTGGTGGTGACTGAGCATAAAGATGTTATCCCATAGCTTATTAACTGTTTTAAAGTAATTCATAATTAATCACTCATGTTGACTCGTGATTGGGGGGAGTGTATTGGACTAAGTTTTCTCCTCTTCTTTTTGGATTTTATTTTGGTAACTTCCGGCATTGCTCAAGCCATTTCCTGTTATGAAGAAGCAGGAAGTGTTCAAAAGGTCATGGCGGGTTGGATGGTTAGATGGTTTTGAATGGTTCTCTTAGCCCTAGCTGATGGGGAAATAAGGTATGTGTATTCTATTTTATGTTTGCAATGTTACTTAAACCTAAAACTGATGCACTGTAATATATGTTTTAGCTCTTACGGTGGTGATATACGGATCTTACTGGAAATAAAACGGAAAAAAGGCATATCCCACTTGTACGCGTATTCATTCAGCTGGGAGCTACAAGGAGAGTCAGACCTTCAAAATAAAAAAAAAAGTAAAAAGAAATATTGTTCCTTCATGGAGTTATAGCTCTCTAAAGTTTCAAGCACATTTTTGTGTCGAAGCTCCCTTAACGTGAGTATTTTTTATGAGTGTTTACAATGGGGTAAAAATCCAAATGACATCAAATTATTTTTGATCACCAAAAAATCCACCCCCTGGGGAAGTTTCACCCACCTGGCTTTAAAAATGTAGGAGTTCTGCAAAAAATAAAAATGTGCTTGGGTGTAGTTAAGGGTTAATGAGCTCATCTCCTGATTGGCTGTTGTTCCAGGGGGGCTGTGAGGGCGAGGGCCCCAGGAGGACGCTGGCGGCTCACCTGCGCCACCTGGCGGACAGAGTGGAGTCTGACACGGGGGGGATGAGCTCCGTGGGTCTGAAGAGGGACTTCATCACTAACAGGCTCCCCCCGTACGGCCCCGAGGAGCAGCTGGAGCCAGGTACTCTCAGCTTAACCAGATACCAGTCAGTCTATGAGGACAGATCCAACACTGGTATCGCATATCGGAGTCGATACGGGGAAAAAATACGATGTTGAGTATCGGCGACAAATATCTGATCCTGAACCGATACCAGTTTTGGCTCTCAGAAAGATAAATGTGAATGACTGTGGACGTGCTGATCCTCCTTCTGAAGCTTTAATCTGGAGAATTCAGTGAGTTTGAACTTCTGCAGATTATGATGGATCAACTAATACAATAAAACAGCCACAAGTGTTTGTACTTTAGTTCAGTGGTTCTCAACCTTTTGGAGCCGCGACCCCCATTATAGCAGTTAACCCCTTAACTCCCACCTGAACCGAGCACATTTTCTCCAGTTTGGCTTTACCCCAGTCCAAAAGCTTCTGGGAAAAAGCTGTGAAAATAGCAACAAAACTGAGACGAAAACAATGATGGAAATGTGAGAAAAAAGTGACGAAAAATGGATGAAAGAGTGGCAAAAATGTCACAAAAATGTCACAAGAAATGGACAAAAAATGGATGAAAAAATGACAAAAATGTGACAAAATGTGACAAAAAAATACAAAAATATGAAAAAAATGTGATAAAAATTCAACCAAAAAATAGCAAATATGTGACAAAAAAAATGTCGTCCATTTTTTTTCACTTTTTTGTCAAATTATTCACATTTTTTTGTCAAATTCTTATCACTTTTTCATCCATTTTTTCTCAATTTTTCGTCAAATTTTGTCACTTTTTCTTCAAATTTTTCGATTTTTTTTGTCCATTTTATTGTCAAATTTTTCTCACTTTTTTGTAATTTTTTTTCATTTTTTTGTCAAATTCTTGTCACTTTTTCGTCCATTTTTTCTTAATTTTTCGTCAAATTTTTCTCACTTTTTTTTCTATTTTTGTCATTTATTTGTACATTTTCAAATAAATAAAAACAAACTTTCAGCGTAGGGTAAGCGGGTGCGGGGTGGCTCTGGGAGACCACGCTTCTCTCAACATTTTTTGTAAATTTTTTGTCACTTTTCCGTCAATGTTTTCTCACTTTTTTCACATTTCCATCATTGTTTTTGTCTCAGTTTTGTTGCTATTTTCACACCTTTTTTCCAGAAGCTTTTGGATTGGGGTAAAGCCAAACTGGAGAAACTGTGCTCGGTTCAGGTGGGAGTTAAGGGGTTAAATGTCTTTGCAGAACATCCCACTTGGTCATATATAATGTAAAACAGTGATTCTCAACCGGTGGGTCGGGGACTCAAAAGTGGGTCGCGAGCCTATAGGGAACTTTTTTTCAATATTTTCCATCTGAAACTACACGGAAACACACTGGAGTCTGTTCAAATGTGTATTATTGGGTTTTTTTGATCATAATTTCAGTCAAATCTATGGCTTGTTCAATAAAAACGTGGGGTAAATGCAATATTTTATACGATATATGACAAATGACAGACCACTTTAGAACCACTGATGTAAAACAATGGCAGAAAATGGTTGTTAACTTTAGGCCTAACCCCACAATAGTGCGGTTCGGCCCTCGGTGTTTTGACTATGATGAAAATCGTCCCTTCATGATGCAAACTTGCCGACCCCTGTGTTATTGTGTGTGTTATTGTGTGTGTTATTGTGTGTTATTGTGTGTCATTGTGTGTGTTATTGTGTGTTGCAGTGGGCCGGCTGCCTCAGCTGCAGGACTCGGTCTGCCTGACCTTCACAGAGCACATGCTGCTGAGCCTGGAGCCCACACACAGGACGGCCGTGAGTCACACACACAAAAAGCGCCTCTGATTCTGCGTTCGGAGCGAGATTGACTCTGCGTCGTCAGTCGGTCTCGAGGCCGACGCTGAATCTACGACTCCGGGCCTGAAAAGAGTTCACCCACCGCGTCCTTTTGTTCACGAGCGCGGCTTTAACCAGAGCAGCCTTGAGTGCGACCGTACGAAGGGAAAGCAGGACATTAGAGCCGTTAATGACCCGGCGGCTGTGTGGGCGGTTAGCACCACGCTGTACTTAAAACTCTCCAGGGTTTCTGGTAGGAAGGACACGGTGCCTTTTAGAGCTCGTGCTTCAGTCCCCGGTTCTAACATAGTACATTTTGCTGGGGGTCAAAATATATCTGGAGTGTATCATAAACAAAAGCTCCAGTAAAATATGTTGAGGAAACTTTTTTCAATAATGAATAATAATGAGCCTGACAGGACTGTAGCCTCGGCCGTCTCTGCTGCACTTGGTGGTGACGAGCTACTATAGAGCTCCACAGTCCCGCCTCCTCTCCGGTCCGGAAGTAAAAATTCAACAAAAATGTGACAAAAAATCAACAAAAAATCAACAAAAATTCAACAAAAATTCAACAAAAATGTGACAAAAATTCAACAAAAATGTGACAAAAATTCAACAAAAATGTGACAAAAATTCAACAAAAAAATGACAAAAATTCAGCAAAAAAATGACAAAAATTCAGCAAAAATGTGACAAAAATTCAACAAAAATTCAACAAAAAAATTACAAAAATTCTGCAAAAATGTGACAAAAATTATACCAAAAAATGACAAAAATTCAACAAAAAAGTGACAAAAATTCAACAAAAAAATGACAAAAATTCAACAAAAAAATTACAAAAATTCTGCAAAAATGTGACAAAAATTATACCAAAAATCAACAAAAATTCAACAAAAATTCAACAAAAATTCAACAAAAATTCAACAAAAATTCAACAAAAATTCAACAAAAATTCAACAAAAAAATGTCAAAAATTCAACAAAAATGTGACAAAAATTCAACAAAAATGTGACAAAAATTCAACAAAAAAGTGACAAAAATTCAAAAAAAATGTGACAAAAATTCAACAAAAATGTGACAAAAATTCAACAAAAAAGTGACAAAAATTCAACAAAAAAATGAAAAAAATTCTGCAAAAATGTGACAAAAATTATACCAAAAATTGACAAAAATTCAACAAAAAAATGACAAAAATTCAGCAAAAAAATGACAAAAATTCAGCAAAAATGTGTCAAAAATTCAACAAAAATGTGACAAAAATTCAACAAAAAAATGACAAAAATTCAGCAAAAATGTGACAAAAATTTAACAAAAATTCAACAAAAATTCAACAAAAATTCAACAAAAATTCAACAAAAATTCAACAAAAATTCAACAAAAATTCAACAAAAATTCAACAAAAATTCAACAAAAAAATGACAAAAATTCAACAAAAATGTGTCAAAAATTCAACAAAAATGTGACAAAAATTCAACAAAAAATCAACAAACAATTAACAAAAAATCAACAAAAAATCAACAAAAAATCAACAAAAAATCAACAAAAAAATGACAAAAATTCAACAAAAAAATGACAAGAAATCAACAAAAATTCAACAAAAATTCAACAAAAATTCAACAAAAATTCAACAAAAATTCAAAAAAAAAACTCAATAAAAATGTGACAAAATTCAACAAAAAATCAACAAAAATGTGACAAAAATTCAACAAAAATGTGACAAAAATTCAACAAAAAAATGACAAAAATTCAGCAAAAATGTGACAAAAATTTAACAAAAATTCTACAAAAATTCAACAAAAATTCAACAAAAATTCAACAAAAATTCAACAAAAATTCAACAAAAAAATGACAAAAATTCAACAAAAATGTGTCAAAAATTCAACAAAAATGTGACAAAAATTCAACAAAAAATTAACAAAAAAATAACAAAAAATCAACAAAAAATCAACAAAAAATCAACAAAAAATCAACAAAAAAATGACAAAAATTCAACAAAAAAATGACAAGAAATCAACAAAAATTCAACAAAAATTCAACAAAAATTCAACAAAAAATCAACAAAAATTCAACAAAAATTCAACAAAAATGTGACAAAAATTCAACAAAAAAATGACAAAAATTCAACAAAAAAGTGACAATATTTCACAGTGTGTATTGCAACTCCGACCCGGAAGTTGCAGTTGTGGTTGTGAGACACCAGGGGGAGATGAAAGACTCTCCAATCATCCCTTTAACCCCCAGAGGGACGACGGGAAGGATTTATTAAAGCAAACAAGTTACTTAGTTCTGCTTTAAAATCAACAGGTTTGAAGACATTTCTTTGTCAGAAATAGAACCCAGAGACTAGAGAAGATTTTTGTGTTAAATGAAACTGGAGGAAAGCTGAGGTTTGTAAAAAAAATTCAAGCTCAAGAATCAGCTGCATTTATTATTTATATATTTATCGTCCAGCTTTACTTACGGAACATTAGGTGTGACGTTGTTTCCCCATAATCCAAAAGCGTGACTGTGACGTTGCAGGACGAGGCCCCTGAGATGGCGGTGTTCGTGCTGCACTCCCTGAGGAACCAGAGGAAGAGCCACATGATGAGCGAGGGGCCCCAGGAGCCCGAGGGGGACGAGGAGGAGCCGCACGTGTCCAGCGTAAGCGTCCGCACGAAGCCCCAAAGCTCCGGCTCCGGGTCTGCCTCCCTGAACACGGTCTCTCTGTTGTGTTTCAGGGCCTGCAGTTCCCGCTGTCGCACCTGGGGGCGCTGCAGCAGCTCCAGCAGGAGGAGCGGTGACTTGTGAGCGACCTGCGCCTGTCCGGGCCGGAGGAGCAGCTCGGCCTGGTGGTGGCGCTGTGGAGCGAGAGCCTGCTCAAGGCGCTTTGACACGAATGAAAAATAAATCACTGACTCAAACTGTCGTGTGGAATAAATCTGCTAAGTGTGTGATTGTGAAACATCTTTTACTCCTGAACCTCTTAACTCCCACCTGAACGGATCCCATTTTCTCCAGTTTGGCTTTACCCGAATCAAAAAGCTTCTTGGGAAAAAAACACCAAGACAGCCACAAAAAATGAGAAGAAAACAAGGATGTAAACGCAACAAAAAAAGTGACAAGAATTCAACAAAAATGTGACAAAAATTCAACAAAAAAGTGACAAAAATTCAACAAAAATGTGACAAAAATTCAACAAAATTCAACAAAAATGTGACAAAATTTCTACAAAATTTCTACAAAAATTCAACAAAAATGTGACAAAATTTCTACAAAAATTCAACAAAAATTCAACAAAAATGTGACAAAAATTCAACAAAAATTCAACAAAAATGTGACAAAAACAAACATGTGACAAAAATTCAACAAAAATGTGACAAAAATGTGACAAAAATTCAACAAAAATTCAACAAAAATGTGACAAAAATTCAACAAAAATGTGACAAAAATTCAACAAAAATTCAACAAAAATGTGACAAAAATTCAACAAAATTCAACAAAAATTCAACAAAAATGTGACAAAAATTCAACAAAAATGTGACAAAAATTCAACAAAAATTCAACAAAAATGTGACAAAAATTCAACAAAAAAATGACAAAAATTCAGCAAAAATGTGACAAAAATTTAACAAAAATTCTACAAAAATTCAACAAAAATTCAACAAAAATTCAACAAAAATTCAACAAAAATTCAACAAAAAAATGACAAAAATTCAACAAAAATGTGTCAAAAATTCAACAAAAATGTGACAAAAATTCAACAAAAAATTAACAAAAAAATAACAAAAAATCAACAAAAAATCAACAAAAAATCAACAAAAAATCAACAAAAAAATGACAAAAATTCAACAAAAAAATGACAAGAAATCAACAAAAATTCAACAAAAATTCAACAAAAATTCAACAAAAAATCAACAAAAATTCAACAAAAATTCAACAAAAATGTGACAAAAATTCAACAAAAAAATGACAAAAATTCAACAAAAAAGTGACAATATTTCACAGTGTGTATTGCAACTCCGACCCGGAAGTTGCAGTTGTGGTTGTGAGACACCAGGGGGAGATGAAAGACTCTCCAATCATCCCTTTAACCCCCAGAGGGACGACGGGAAGGATTTATTAAAGCAAACAAGTTACTTAGTTCTGCTTTAAAATCAACAGGTTTGAAGACATTTCTTTGTCAGAAATAGAACCCAGAGACTAGAGAAGATTTTTGTGTTAAATGAAACTGGAGGAAAGCTGAGGTTTGTAAAAAAAATTCAAGCTCAAGAATCAGCTGCATTTATTATTTATATATTTATCGTCCAGCTTTACTTACGGAACATTAGGTGTGACGTTGTTTCCCCATAATCCAAAAGCGTGACTGTGACGTTGCAGGACGAGGCCCCTGAGATGGCGGTGTTCGTGCTGCACTCCCTGAGGAACCAGAGGAAGAGCCACATGATGAGCGAGGGGCCCCAGGAGCCCGAGGGGGACGAGGAGGAGCCGCACGTGTCCAGCGTAAGCGTCCGCACGAAGCCCCAAAGCTCCGGCTCCGGGTCTGCCTCCCTGAACACGGTCTCTCTGTTGTGTTTCAGGGCCTGCAGTTCCCGCTGTCGCACCTGGGGGCGCTGCAGCAGCTCCAGCAGGAGGAGCGGGTGACTGTGAGCGACCTGCGCCTGTCCGGGCCGGAGGAGCAGCTCGGCCTGGTGGTGCGCTGTGGAGCGAGAGCCCTGCTCAAGGCGCTTTGACACGAATGAAAAATAAATCACTGACTCAAACTGTCGTGTGGAATAAATCTGCTAAGTGTGTGATTGTGAAACATCTTTTACTCCTGAACCTCTTAACTCCCACCTGAACGGATCCCATTTTCTCCAGTTTGGCTTTACCCGAATCAAAAGCTTCTTGGGAAAAAAACACCAAGACAGCACAAAAAATGAGAAGAAAACAAGGATGTAAACGCAACAAAAAAAGTGACAAGAATTCAACAAAAATGTGACAAAATTCAACAAAAAAGTGACAAAAATTCAACAAAAATGTGACAAAAATTCAACAAAAATTCAACAAAAATGTGACAAAATTTCTACAAAATTTCTACAAAATTCAACAAAAATGTGACAAAATTTCTACAAAAATTCAACAAAAATTCAACAAAAATGTGACAAAAATTCAACAAAAATTCAACAAAAATGTGACAAAAACAAACATGTGACAAAAATTCAACAAAAATGTGACAAAAATTCAACAAAATTCAACAAAAATTCAACAAAAATGTGACAAAAATTCAACAAAAATGTGACAAAAATTCAACAAAAATTCAACAAAAATGTGACAAAAATTCAACAAAAATTCAACAAAAATTCAACAAAAATGTGACAAAAATTCAACAAAAATGTGACAAAAATTCAACAAAAATTCAACAAAAATGTGACAAAAATTCAACAAAAATGTGACAAAAATTCAACAAAAATTCAACAAAAATGTGACAAAAATTCAACAAAATGTGACAAAAATTCAACAAAAATTCTACAAAAATGTGACAAAAATTCAACAAAAACGTGACAAAAATGTTGAAAAAAAATATATATGTAAAAAGGTGACACAGCAACAACGCGAGTAAAAAGATCAGTTTTGCGGGTCTTAGCTTTCAAATGAGGTGTTTCACAGGCCTATAGCCAAAGAGGACAGAATGCATTCGGTTTAGGCGGGTGGTAAGAGGTTAAAGGAAGTTTCATCTCAAACAACTAATACAAATGTAAAAGAAACTAAATGAAGGAAAAGAATAAATTAACATTATTCATCTGTTTTATTGAAATGTGGCAACGATCAGAGAAAACATTTAGACGTTTCTTTCTCCCATTGAGTCGTATCTACTTATAACATAAACCTTTATATTCTCCTCTTCATACAAACATGTGTTCGTACATGTAAAGCAGTGAAGGTTTTTTTCTGATCACGAACAGTGTTATTCAGAGAAGGCTCAGAGCGAGGACACCAGAGCATCTGCATTAATGCAATAGAAAAGGCTCCGTATCTCAGCCTGCACAAAGATGCTGCTTTTAATTGGAATCATTGGCTTCTTTATTTTTTCATTTCCCGCTGAGCGATTCAATATTTGAAGTGAGGAAAAAAACTCATCATTGAACCTAAAATTAAACGGTTTGTACTAAAGCTTCAACAACTGCTCTGACAGGACGTTTTTTATTTAAACCACAAGAATTCAAATGTCTTTTCCAGCTGTAGTGACGTTTGCAACTTCTGTTCTCATTCTTTAACCTCTTAACTCCCGCCTCAACCCAGAGGATCTTTTTCCTCACGTCATCACATTGTTTTTCCATCATTTTTTTGTTGAGTATTCAACTCATTTTTGTCATTTTTGTGTCATTTTTTCGTCAATTTTTTGTGATATTTTTCTGACATTTTTGCCACTTTTCCATCAACTCCTCCTTGGGCGTTTCACCGAATGAGCTCAAAATCGCTCCAGCTCATCTCGTGTTGTGGGGCATCAAAAGTTTCCCAACTCTTTTTGCTACGTTTTATGCTTTGTTTGCGGCGCAGCCGCAATCTTTACGAAGAATTTTGCGATTGCTCCCATTTGCACAAACAAACTCCGATTAAAAATCGGAAATATACATGTTATTGACCTTTCACCCCTGGACGCAACAACTGTGAAAAAGTGACATTGGGAGCGATAGCGCCCCCTCCAGGTGCAGAAGAAAAAATGCATTATGGGAAAAAAAATTGTTTCTCGGAAATGAATGAAATTTGGCACAAAAAAAGCCAATGAGACTCATATCATATTTTGTACGGTGTTGCCATGGTGACGCCCGGGGCCCTCATGTTATCCTAACGGGGCTGACACATGAATCTCACATTATACAACATTACAGCTCGTTAGCGCCCTCTGTCAGGAGCTTGTGGACAGTGGTCATGGAAGTACGGCCCGTTAGAGCCGTCTGATGCTAATTGTGAAATTTAAAAGATTACGTGCGCGCTAGCGCCCTCTGCAGGCTGGAGCCATTATTCACATGGAGAGGCTAAAAATGTAGCTTAGATGTTTCCTCACAAAGCTTAATGGCACATCGGGGCAAGAAAATGCAGTCTGGCGCCCTCGGTAGAGTTAGAGCAATAGAGGCGCTAAAGGATACCGTTTGCGGCTTTAATTCCTCTTGTTCCAGTGAACCCAGTCTTGTGTCTCGGTCCCTGAGTCGTGATTGTTCACTTTAAAGCCACACTGTGTCACTGACTGTAGCTCCACTGTCATTGGTTGGATATATTTACCATTAGTGCTGAGGTGGAAGTTCTGCTGCTCTTTTCTCGACTTTTTTTGTATTATTTATACCTCACGTTAGCCACACTCAGCAGTGACGCCGCGCGAGCTCCCGCTGCGCTGCTAAAAACAGCCACTGGAGAAGATTCAAAGATTATTTAAAGATGCGCCTGTGGCTCCAAACACAACAAGCTCTGAGGAGCCGTTTTTTGCATAATACTTGTTGGAATGGTTCTCGCACACTTTCGGACTCCTCTGCTCGGCGCCACCCGCTGGGCGCCCGCGACTCTACAATCCACCTGCAACAGTGATGTAAGAAAGTGTTTCTCAGTCCCTGCTCCTGCTCCTGCTGTGGTTCATGGAGAGTTGAAGCTTCTGTTCTCCGTCCTCCTGATGAGAAACACGTGTCCTGTTTATCATGTGTTAAATATCACATTAGCTGCTGTTTCCGGGCACGAGAATTCCCATTATTATTATTTTTGTTTCAGAGCTGGTTTTTAGGAGCGAAAGCCCGTCGTGTGAATAATTGATGAGCGTGTCTTGTGTTCCGTGGAAACGAGGCGCAGATCAATACCGTCCATGTTCAGGCGGAGAACTGGGGTGGACTAAATATCCTCCGCAGAGTCTCGAGTTTCAAGGAAAAAGCTGTGAAAGTGCACTCTCTCCAAAAACAAATCACAGCAGGAGCCGAAAAGAGTGAGACGAGTTTAAAAATCAAGCAAAGATGGTTATTTTCTTGGATATTATGTTTGTACAGGAGGGTTTCTGATGCCCTGAAATGCCCCGGACACGTAAATGGATCTAAGCCGGAAGAAGCCTCGTCATTAACCCCTTAACTCCCACCTGAACCGAGCACATTTTCTTCAGTTTGGCTTTACCCCAGTCCAAAAGCTTCTGGGAAAAAGCTGTGGAAATAGCAACAAAACTGAGACGAAAACAATGATGGAAATGTGACAAAAAAGTGTGAAAACATTGACAAAAAAGTGATGAAAAATGTATGAAAAAGTGGCAAAAATGTCACAAGAAATAGACGAAAAAATGACAAAAATGTGACAAAAATGTGATAAAAGTTTGACAAAAAATTCCAAAAATGTGACAAAAAAAATGACCAAACTTTTATATTAAAAATGGACAAAAATGTGACAAAAAATGACAAAAAAAGACAAAAAAGTTACAAAATTGAATTGAAAAAAAAATTGAATACCCAACAAAAAAATTATGGAAAAAAATCTGATCATGTGAGGAAAAAGATCCTCTCGGTTCAGGCGGGAGTTAAAGGAATAGGCCACCGTTTTTACATACTGAGATATGTTCTTACCTAACCTTAGCCGAGTTAATATATCCCCGTCTGGTCTTTGTCCGTGCGCTCTGTCAGGCAAACAGAGCACATACGCAGCCTCTCCCACATGTCACATAGCTCCAAAAAAGCTCACGATAGAAGCTACCAAGCTCTTCCACGTGTTCCCTATTTAAATAAAGTTACGTGAAGTGTTTTCATGCGAAGTATATTTACACAGAAATGTAACATGTCGATTTTATAAGCAGATAAAAAGGGGGACTATATTGTGAGGCGTAATGATACAAAAATGTGATAAAAAAAATGACCCAAAAAAATGACAAAAATTTGACGAAAAAATGACAAAAAATTGATTAAAAAAATGAGGAAAAAATGACAAAAATGTGACAAAAAAATGACAAAAATTCTACAAAAATGTGACAAAAATTCAACAAAAACTCAACAAAAAAAGACAAAAATTCTAGAAAAATGTGACAAAAATTCAACAAAAACTCAACAAAAAAATGACAAAAATGTGACAAAAATGTGACAAAAATGTGACAAAAATTCAACAAAAAAATAACAAAAATGTGACAAAAAATGACAAAAATGTGATAAAAATGTGACAAAAAATGTCAAAAAATTGATTAAAAAAATGAGGAAAAAATGACAAAAATGTGACAAAATGTGACACAAATTTGATAAAAATGTAACAAAAAAAATTACAAAAATGTGACAAAAAATTGACAAAAAATGTGACAAAAAATGACAAAAAATTGATTTAAAAAATGAGGAAAAAATGACAAAAATGTGACAAAAAAATGACAAAAATTCAACAAAAATGTGACAAAAATTCAACAAAAGCTCAACAAAAAAATGAGGTGCTTTCAAATGAGGTGTTACACAGGACAGAATGCATTTGGTTTAGGCGGGGGGTAAGAGGTTAAGGGATAAAACTGGCCCTAAATCTCCAAACTGACCTCTGCGTGAAACGTGTGTTTTCTCCTTAATGCCCTCGTGCCGTCCCACTTCTGTTCTCCTCATTCACGACGAGGCGCAGTGAGGGGGCTGTGGGCCACCTCTGCGCCCCGTGTGCTCCTGTGCTCGCCTCCCGTGGTCACCTCATGTGTTCGCCTCCCGTGTGTTCGCCTCCCGTGGTCTGAAGGTGATGAAATGTGCTGAAAGTCGCCGTGCTCAGGTCTCTGTTCGCTTTAACACTGGACACCTGCTGACGACTCCACATGTAGAGCTGGAAGAACTGAGAAGCCTTTCCGTCTCATTCAGGTCATGCTTGTTACCATAGCGACCTGAAGATCTGTCTTGTTTCGTGGGTTTCCTGACGGTATAGTTTGCAAAACACAGCTCCAATAAGTATTACTTCCTGGTTTGTAACATGAGTAGTTTATTTGAGCTTTTACTTTCTTAATTTATTGTAATAACTCTGAAGTTGTTGCACCAATCCATTGTTTGATTGCCCACTGCAAAAGTAGCATTACCGTTTTTAACCCCTGAACTCCCGCCTGAACCGAGCACGTTTTCTCCAGTTTGGCTTTACCCCAGTCCAAAAGCTTCTGGAAAAAAACTGTGAAAATAGCAACAAAACTGAGACGAAAACAATGAATTGAAATTGATTGAAAAATTGATGAAAAAGTGGCAAAAATGTCACAAGAAATTGACTTAAAAATTACAAAGAATTGACAAAAATGTGACAAAAATGTGACAAAAAAATGACAAAAATGTGATAAAAAATGGACGAAAAAATGACAAAAATGTGATAGAAATGTGCCAAAAAATGTGGCAAAAATGTCACAAGAAATTGACTTAAAAATGACAAAAAATTGACAAAAATGTGACAAAAAAGTGATACAAATGTGATAAAAATGTGACAAAAAAAATGACAAAAAAATGACAAATATGTGATAAAAAATGTGATACAAAATGGACGAAAAAATGACAAAAATGTGACAAAAATGTGACAAAAAAATGACAAAAAAATGACAAAAAATATGACAAAAATGTGATAAAAATGTGATAAAAATGTGACAAAAAAAGACAAAAAAATGACAAAAATGTGATAAAAAATGGACGAAAAAATTACAAAAATGTGACAAAAATGTGATAAAAATGTGATAAAAATGGGACAAAAAAATGACAAAAAAAATGACAAAAATGTGATAAAAATGTGATAAAAATGTGATAAAAATGTGACAAAAAATAACCAAAATTTGATAAAAATGTAACAAAAAAATGACAAAAAAGTTACAAAAATGAGTTGAATACCCGACAAAAAAACGCTGGAAAAAAAAAGTGATGACGTGAGGAAAAAGATCCTCTCGGTTCAGGCGGGAGTTAAGAGGTTAATGTATTTAAGGATTTTGAAGCTGCTCAATGAAGGACCTATGTTAAAATATAACTTGACCTGTTTAGATGTTTTGGATTTCAGTAAATATGATCCCAAATGTTGCAGTGTGTTGCAATGCAGTGTGCCTTTAAATAAGCCCCACTTCACTCTGCTGGTGTTTCTCTGCTGGTGTTTCTCTGCTGGTGTTTCTCTGCTGGTGTTTCTCTGCTGGTGTTTCTCTGCTGGTGTTTCTCTGCTGGTGTTTCTCTGCTGGTGTTCTTCAGCTGCTCGGTCATTGGGTTTTAGTGCTGCTAGATGAGCCTGTAGACGGGCCTGGGCCTCGGGACAGAGAGGCTGTTGTTTGTACCGGAGTCTGCTGGATTGAACTGGGAGAGGATCATTTTGTGTCTGAGTGTCGTCTGAACATGAGAGTGTCTGTATGTATCGGTCAGACATGCGGACGCTCGGGGGCGTGGGACCCCCACCGGGCGCCCTCAGAGCTCGTGTTATTGTTATTGTCACAGTTATTTATAATGATTGCAGTGCACACACAGCTGGATGTTTGTCACTCTCAGGTCTGTGGGCAACACTTATATGAAGGTGCTCGTTAAAACCTCTCACCACCCGCCTAAACCCAATGCATTCTGTCCTCTTTGGCTGTAGGCCTGTGTAACACCTCATTTGAAAGCTAAGACCCACAAAACTGATCTTTTTCCTCGCGTTGTTGCTGTGTTGTGTCACCTTTATGTTTGTTTTTTTGTCACATTTTTGATGAGTTTTTGTCATTTTTTTGTTTGAGTTTTTGTCACATTTTTGTTGAATTTTTGTCACATTGAATTTTTGTCACATTTTTGCAAAAATGCAACAAAAATGTGACAAAAACTCAACAAAAATGTGACAAAGACAAAAACATAAAGGTGACCCAACACACATCTCCACGTCCTCCCAATAGAGCTCCACAGTCCCGTCATATTTTATCTTAGTTTTAGTCTTAGTCTTTTGACTCAAATGTAATTTACTATGTGCTGTGCTACCGTGGGAGGCACGGTGGCACAGCGGTTAGTGCTCTCGCTTCACAGCTAGAAGGTCCTGGGTTCGATTCCCACCAAGGACGGGGACTTTCTGTGTGGAGTTTGCATGTTCTCCCCGTGTCTGCGTAGGTTTCCTCCAGGTACTCCGGTTTCCCCTACCACTAAAAACATGTACAATAGGCCAGGATGTTTGAGAGTGCGCATGGGGGACGACAGATGAAAATTAGCCTAAGGCTACAATCCGGTGTGGCTTGTTCATTAACTTGCACTGTCCCTACCAAATAAACCATAAATAAATCATTTTAGTCGAGATTTAGTCTAAATAAGCTTTGCAATTTCAGTCTAGTTTTAGTCGACTAAAATTGCACGTCAATCGACTAAATTTAAGACTAATTTAGTCGACTTTATCTGAGTTTGGATGATTTTAGTTTCTCCCTTTCATTATTATTTAGTCTTATTTTAGTCGACTAAAATATCTGGACATTTCAGTCACAGTTTTAGTCTCATGAAAAACTTTTAATTTAGTTTTAGTCCAATTTTAGTCGTCAAAAAAATCACTTTGACTAAAATTAAGACTCAATATTTTAGAAATTAAGACTGCTGACTAGGGGGTTGGGCTAAAGGGCGGAGCCAGTGAGAGAGATAGATAGATAGATAGATAGATAGATAGATAGATAGATAGATAGATAGATAGATAGATAGATAGATAGATAGATAGATAGATAGATAGATAGATAATATATTAAGCTCGTGCATGACGGCACTTCTGACCCGAATTAACATCTTTCTGACAGTGCAGGATTTCAGAGGCAGTTGTGGTGAACAGGTCTGAGCTCATTCTACACATGAGGACATGGAGGAACATGTTGGGGGAGGAAAACACTTTTAAGTAGTTTAAACATTTTTAAACTCTGTATAGTCCCTTTAACCAAGAGCATTTTCTCCAGTTCGGCTTTACCCAAATCCAAAGGCTTCTTGACTGGAGAGCAACTCTGTAACGCCGCATTTGAAAGTTAAAATCTAGAAAAGTGACTTTTTGTGTTTTCGTCTCTTGTTTTTCGGGAGGGTTTTTTGTCATGTTTTTGTTAATTTTTCATCGCTTTTTTCATTGCTTTGTCGTCACGTTTTCGCCACATTTTTGTCGTGTTTTTGTCACTTTTTTGTTGCTTTTTGTTTTTGAATGCCTTTCTTTTAAGCTTTTAGATTTGGGTAAAGCTCGGTTACGCCCGGGGGTGAGGGTAAGGTAAAGTGAGAGGCCAGACCGGTGGCCCCAGAGCCAGTGGCCCTTCTGTGCTCTTCCAGAATGGACACATGGCCAGTCCGCCCCTGGTGGTCTGTCCTGTCCCCGGGGGAGGGGCAGGCGGTGCGTTCAGGTTCTTCCTTTTCCAGGACATTATTCATTTTGCTGATTCACCGTCTCTGTCCCGTCGCCTCCGTGCTCAGTGGTCACTCGTGGAACTGCAGCGGAAAAACCCTCACGGGAAATGCCAAGTTAAAATAAACGGCTTGTGTTTGACTGACGGGTCCTTCAGATATTCAAAAGGTCAGATTTTAAGGATGTTATTCTCTACTTTAAGATAATCTCCCTCAAACTTTTCATATCACTGAGAAAGTGACTTTTCCAGATCCAGAATCCTCAAAGAGATGGACAGACGGGAGGAGACGCTCTGGGAAGACATGACACCGTGACAGGGCTGAGGACCAAATGAAACAACGGGACTGAAACAACACCAGGTCACAATAAACATAAAGACAGTTTCATATATTTACAGAAATAAAGTCTGAAACAAAAGGACTGGATCTGCGAGTACCACTCTGCGCCAAACGAGGGCGCTACCGGCTCACTTACCAGGATTTAACCATTATATCTATGTTACAGCAGCAAAAAAGGTGTGAAAATAGCAACAAGACTGAAACGAAAACAATGATGAAAATGTGACAAAAAAGGGAGGAAAAATGATAAAAAATGATAGAAATTTGACAAAAAATGACAAAAAAACAAAACAAAAAAATGACAAAAATGTGACAGAAATTCGACAAAATATGACAAAAATGTGACGAAAAAAAGACAAAAAATGTGACAAAAATGAAAAAAAAAAAAGATTAAAAAAAGTTTAAAATGTGACAAAAAAAGACAAAAAAAGGCAAAAAAAAGACAAAAAAAGACAAAAAATGACAAAAATGTGACAAAAAAGAAAAAAAAAAGACAAAAAATGACAAAAAATGACAAAAATGTGACAAAAATTACAAAAAAGAAAAAAAAAAGACAAAAAAAAGACATAAAATGACGAAAAATGTGACAAAAAAATGACAAAAATTGTGACAAAAAATGTGACAAAAAATGACAAAAAAATGACAAAAAAAAGAAAAAAATGTGACAAAAATTGTGACAAAAAATGACAAAAAATGTGACAAAAATGAAAAAAAAAAGATTAAAAAAAAGTTTAAAATTTGACAAAAAATGACAAAAATGTGACAAAAAAAGAAAAAAAAAGAAAAAAAAAAGAAAAAAAAAGAAAAAAAATGACAAAAATGTGACAAAAATAACAAAAAAAGAAAAAAAAATGACAAAAAAAAGACAAAAAATGACGAAAAATGTGATAAAAAAATGACAAAAATTGGGACAAAAAATGTGACAATAAATGACAAAAAATGTGACAAAAATTGTGACAAAAAATGACAAAAAATGACAAAAAAATGACAAAAAATGACAAAAAATGACAAAAATGTGACAAAAATTACAAAAAAAGAAAAAAAAAAGACAAAAAGAAGACATAAAATGACGAAAAATGTGACAAAAAAATGACAAAAATTGGGACAAAAATTGGGACAAAAAATGTGACAAAAAATGACAAAAAAATGACAAAAAAAAGAAAAAAATGTGACAAAAATTGTGACAAAAAATGACAAAAAATGTGACAAAAATGAAAAAAAAAGATTAAAAAAAAGTTTAAAATTTGACAAAAAATGACAAAAATGTGACAAAAAAGAAAAAAAAAGAAAAAGAAAGACAAAAAATGACAAAAATGTGACAAAAATTACAAAAAAAGAAAAAAAAATGACAAAAAAAAGACAAAAAATGACGAAAAATGTGATAAAAAAATGACAAAAATTGGGACAAAAAATGTGACAATAAATGACAAAAAATGTGACAAAAATTGTGACAAAAAATGACAAAAAATGACAAAAAAATGACAAAAAATGACAAAAAATGACAAAAATGTGACAAAAATTACAAAAAAAGAAAAAAAAAAGACAAAAAGAAGACATAAAATGACGAAAAATGTGACAAAAAAATGACAAAAATTGGGACAAAAATTGGGACAAAAAATGTGACAAAAAATGACAAAAAAATGACAAAAAAAAGAAAAAAATGTGACAAAAATTGTGACAAAAAATGACAAAAAATGTGACAAAAATGAAAAAAAAAAGATTAAAAAAAAGTTTAAAATTTGACAAAAAATGACAAAAATGTGACAAAAAAGAAAAAAAAAGAAAAAGAAAGACAAAAAATGACAAAAATGTGACAAAAATTACAAAAAAAGAAAAAAAAATGACAAAAAAAGACAAAAAATGACGAAAAATGTGATAAAAAAATGACAAAAATTGGGACAAAAAATGTGACAAAAAATGACAAAAAATGTGACAAAAATTGTGACAAAAAATGACAAAAAATGACAAAAAAATGACAAAAAATGACAAAAAATGTGACAAAAATGTGACAAAAAAAGACAAAAAATTACAAAAATGTGACAAAAAAATTACAAAAATGTGACAAAAAAATTACAAAAATGTGACAAAAAACTTACAAAAAAGTTACAAATAATACCCCACAAAAAAAAGATGGAAAAAAATAAATCTGATGACGTGAGGAAAAAGATCCATTTAGGTGAGTTTTGTAGATCTTAGCTTTCAAATGAGACGTTACACTGGCCTACTGGATTTGGGTGAAGCTGAACTGGAGAAAACGCTCTCAGTTCAGGCGGGAGTTAAGAGGTTAAAACAACTCTACACAAGACATGGTCATAGTAATCCTGGCGGCCATCTTGTGCCTGGCCCTTCTAACCCAGGGTTCAGGAAACACCACTGATGGATCTCTGTGAACAGTGTCTGAGGACGTTAAAGCCGACCGTGATTACAGAACATTTGCTCAAAGGTGAAGCACATTACGGTGTTTATGAACGAGCCTCTGGGCCGTAATGATGTAAAGTTCACCTCGCCGTCGCCGCATACGGGATGACCTGAAACGCTGTCGGCGAGCGGGTAAGTGTCGGCGAGCGGGTAAGTGTCGGCGAGCGGGTAAGTGTCGGCGAGCGGGTAAGTGTCGGGAGCTCATTAAGCAGAGCAGTACTTTAGCTTCATAAACACATCCGGATAATTTGACTGTGTTCTGAGATGAAACACGTTGAAGAGGAAAAGGAGAGAGATGGAGTGAGTTCATCCGTCAGCACAAAATGGCGTCCGTGGTTTGTTTGTTTAATCAGCGCCTCAGGGCTGTTGGACCTTCACACATTTCTCCCTGAGGCGCTTCGACCTTTAGCACCGGCTCTGCCCCGAGTCTTTAAAAGGACAATATTAGGACAAATCTTCTTCTTCTCACCAGGTTACAATGGTTTAATTATTCCAATTCTCTGTTCTGCCTCGAACTCGATCAAACGGAGAGTTCACGTTTCAGCCTGGGGTCCACGAGTGTCAGTGTTTTTTTACTTACTTTGTTTTTTATTCCTGCTGTGAATAAATATGTGTGGAAGTCGTTCAAAACTCTCTGAATCAGGATTTCTTCTGCCCTCTGTTTCCTCTCCTGTCGCCTCTGAGCCGGTCGAGACAGAATGGGCTTTTTGTCACTGATCATTCAAAATGTATTTAATGAATTTAAAGCATTATTTTATGTAAAGCTACTTCATGCACTAAAAACATTTAAAGCAAGTACAAAATCCTCTTGGACCTTTTGTTCTGCTCGAGTGTGAGTTTAGCAGAGCCCCTTCCCTTTTAGTGGAGCCGCTGGATCCACCGCCGGGGGAGGAGCAGCTGCGTTTCCCGCCCCCTCCCCAGCCCTGGGACCTGGAGCACGTTTAACCATAAAACACAATCACTCAAATCCATAACACGGTCACTGACGCCGGTGATTTTTACCCGAGATCATCCACCCGATAAAAACATGACACATGTGAGTCGTGTTCCTTTATATTAAACTGTGTCATGTCTAAAAAATGAAAGCATATGTTATTATATGTTTTTGTCACTTTTTTATGGCACTTTTATTGCTTTTTTGTCACTTTTTGCTGGATTTTTGTCACTTTTTTTGCTTGATTTTGTCACTTTTTTGCTTGATTTTGTCACTTTTTTGCTTGATTTTGTCACTTTTTTGGCCTTTTTTTGTCACTTTTTTGCTGGATTTTTGTCATTTTTTTGCTGGATTTTTGTCACTTTTTTGCTTGATTTTGTCACTTTTTTGGCCTTTTTTTGTCACTTTTTTGCTGGATTTTTGTCACTTTATTGCTTGATTTTTGGCCTTTTTTTGCTGGATTTTTATCACTTTTTTTGCTTGATTTTTGTCACTTTTTTGCTTGATTTTTGTCATTTTTTTGCTTGATTTTTGTCATTTTTTTGCTTGATTTTTGTCTTTTTTTTTGCTTGATTTTTGTCATTTTCTGCTGATTTTTTGTCATTTTTTGCTGGATTTTTGTCACTTTTTTGTTTGATTTTTGTCATTTTTTGCTGGATTTTTGGCCTTTATTTTTGCTGGATTTTTGTCACTTTTTTGCTGGATTTTTGCCATTTTTTTGCTGGATTTTTGTCACTTTTTTGGCCTTTTTTTGTCACTTTTTTGCTGGATTTTTGGCCTTTTTTTGCTGGATTTTTGTCACTTTTTTGCTGGATTTTTGTCATTTTCTGCTTGATTTTTGTCATTTTTTTGCTTGATTTTTGTCACTTTTTTGCTTGATTTTTGTCAATTTTTTTGCTTGATTTCTGTCATTTTTTCTTGAATTTTAAATTTTTTGTTGGATTTTTGTCATTTTCTGCTGATTTTTTATAATTTTTTGTTGGATTTTTGTCACTTTTTTGCTGGATTTTTGTCTTTTTGGCTGGAGTTTTGTCAATTTACATCCTCATTTTCTTCTAGTTTTTTGTCACCATTTTAAAGAAGCTTTTAGATTTGGAGAATTTGGAGGAAACATGTTCAGGTGGGGGTTAAGAGGTTAAGGACGGGTCGGGACTTGATGAATATGCAGATATGAGCCTCACACTCCCTGAGGTTCGGACACTCTGAGTTTGTCAGGACCGAGAGCCGCCTGATGGATGTGTCCCTGAGTGAACAGACGCGAGACACACAGAGTCGTTTAAATGACTAATGGATCATTCATTATCTGAAACATATGAATAATTACATCACGGCTCCAGATGGAAGTCGCTGCATTAAGTCGTCAAAGCAGGCTGAGCGTTTCCCACTTATCTTCCAACCACTGCGGAAACACTGGGCTGCGACGCTAGAGAAGGTTTAAACTCTGGCTTACGTTGGATAAAAGCCAAACAAAACAACTGTCATCCAAAATGAAAAGGTGTTTGTCAAATTTAATCCCATAAATGCTTTGGATAAGCATTTGTAGCTTAACCTCTTAACTCCCGCCTGAACCGAGAGGATCTTTTTCCTCACGTCATCACATTTTATTTCTCATAAACTCAACTCATTTTTGTAACTTTTATGTCATTTTTCTTTTGTCACATTTTTGTAATTTTTTTGTCAAATTTTGTCATTTTTTTGTTAATCTTTTTAATCATTTTTTTGTCCGATTTTTGTCATTTTTTTGTCCATTCTTTTGTCAAATTTTTGTCATTTTTTTGTAAATTTTTTTAATCATTTTTTTGTCACATTTCTGTCATTTTTTGTCAATCTTTTATCACATTTTTGTCATTTTTTTGTCAAATTTTGTCAAATTTTTGTAATTTTTTTGTTACATTTTTGTCATTTTTTCTGTCAATTTTTTATCCAATTTTTGTCATTTTTTAATCAATTTTTTGTCATTCTTTTGTCAATTTTTTGTCATTTTTTTGTCAATATTTTATCAAATTTTTGTAATTTTTTGTCACATTTTTGTCATTTTTTTGTCAATATTTTATCAAATTTTTGTATTTTTTTGTCAAATTTTTGTCATTTTTTTTAAATCAATTTTTTGTCACATTTTTGTCATTTTTTTGTCAAATTTTGTCAAATTTTTGTAATTTTTTTGTTACATTTTTGTCATTTTTTCTGTCAATTTTTTTATCAATTTTTCGTCATTTTTTAATCAATTTTTTGTCATTCTTTTGTCAATTTTTTGTCATTTTTTTGTCAATATTTTATTAAATTTTAGTAATTTTTTTGTCACATTTTTATCACATTTTTGTCATTTTTTTGTCAATATTTTATCAATTTTTTGTATTTTTTTGTCAAATTTTTGTCACATTTTTGTCATTTTTTTTAAATCAATTTTTTGTCATTTTTTAATCAATTTTTTGTCATTTTTTTGTCACATTTTTGTCATTTTTTGTTAATTTTTTGTCAAATTTTTATCACATTTTTTGTCTTTTTTTTGTCACATTTTAACTTTGACTTTAACTTTGCGAAAGGAGTGAAACAGCGCCCCCAATTTGACGCTGGTGGTGAAAAAGTGTACTGCATCTATATTTACCATTGTTAATGAATGGGAGAGAGTCAGTATTAACCATAGGTGACGCTTTGGGAACCCCTAGACTAGACAGAAGTTGACATTTTTACACTCACTACTGCCCCCTCAGGTCATACATGTAACTGCAGCTTCTATATTAAGCTCGTGCTGCACTTTGGACCCGAGTTAACACCTTTCTGAGCGACAGTGCAGGATTTTAGAGGCAGTTGAACAGGTCTGAGCTCATTCTACACATTAGGACATGGAGGAACATGAAGGGCTGATCTTTATTATGAGGAGAATCCTTCACTGGGCAAACCCCCCCCCCCTCACTGAACACAGGATTACTAACGTGATCTGGACCACGTCACGCCGCCGCGAGGAGCTCCACTGAAACCCAGAGCGGGAAAGTGCAATTAGGAAAGGGATTACGAGACAAAGAGAGGCGGAGCGGCGAGATCCTCTTACGACTGTGACGGGTTCGAGACGCGAATCACAGAAAAGGAGCAGCTTTTGTCGCAGACGGACGTGTCGTTCCTCTGAGTGAAGCAGCAGGGGGCGCCGCAGGGGAGAGGCTTCACTAGGGCCGTGTAGTGGAGGTTCAAAGCTCCGGGTCGGCCCTGTTGTCTGATGCACTTTCATATTGTTTTCTGAAGTGTTTCACAGAGAGTCACAGGAGGTTTCACTGAACACGGGGGACACGTAATCCGTTACAGTCCATTTCTTAAACAAAAACAGCAGGATTATGGCCTTCCTCCATGTCCACAGGTAGTATTAATTTGTCTGCCATGTTTTTAACCTCTTAACCCCCACCTGCACAAGCACAAACACAAGACGAAATGTAAATAAAGATGAAAAAGCCACAAAAAAAGTGACAGAACGGAAAGTGGACCCAAAAGCCACGCCCCCGCAAATTCTCATTGGACGACACTCATGGAGCTTTTTCAGTTTAACCCCCGCCTTAACCGCGCACATTTCGGCTCGACCCCAAATCTTAACCTCTTAACAACCGCCTGAACCGAATGCATTCTGTCCTCTTTGGCCATTACATAGGCCTGTGTAACACCTCATTTGAAAGCTAAGACCCACAAAACTGATCTTTTTCCTCGTGTTGTTGCTGTGTTGTGTTTTTTTTTTGGTCACATTTTTGTTGAGTTTTTGTATTATTATTTTTTTTAGTTTTTGTCACATTTTTGTTGAATTTTTGTTGATTTTTTGTTGATTTTTTGTCATTTTTTTGTTGAATTTTTGTCACTTTTTGTTGAATTTTTGTCACAATTTTGTTGAATTTTTGTCACATTTTTGTTGAATTTTTGTTGATTTTTTGTTGATTTTTTGTCAAATTTTTGTTGAATTTTTGTCACTTTTTGTCGAGTTTACATCCTTATTTTCTTCTCATTTTTTGTGGCTGTTTTGGTGCTTTTTTCCCAAGAAGCTTTTTGATTGGGGTAAAGCCAAACTGGAGAAAATGGGATCCGTTCAGGTGGGAGTTAAGAGGTTAAAGCTTCTCGACTGCCGCGTACAGCCTATAGGCCAGGGTCACGCCTCATTTGAAAGCTAAGACCTACCATAAATACTGAAAAAAAAACAAAAAAACTGAAACTTGTCGTTGTGCTTATGTCACATTTTTGTCATGTTTTCATAGTTATTTTCGTCACGTTTTTTTGTCACTTTTTTAGTCGTGTTTTTATCACTCACGTCATCCCTATTTTGAGACTTTTTCGAAGGCTCTCATTCATCCAGGGAGTATCCATCATGCAAAGGGTCCAGTTGATTATTTAAAGCAGAACTACATAACTTGTTTACCTTAATACAGTAAATGCTCTACTATAGGCCGGGGCCTTTATTTACTCCAGGGCATCTGGGACCAGGCCTTTATTGGAACCAGGCCACAATTAGAGACAGGCCTTTATTTCTATTTGAGCAAAACGGACGACCAGGAAAACGAAGAAAAACGAGATTTGTGTCCATTTGGACCTAAAATATTAGGTTAATTTATTAATTAACATTTCAAACCCTCTCCCAGCGGCTGGAACATTGACGCCTTTTATTTTGTCGGGACAACAGGAAGTGTTTTGTTGCTGTTAGCGGAACATTGACATCAATGTCACTGCAGGTTTCTGTTTCGTTTTTACCGCGGACCGGATTATTTGTTGTTATCTTGTGTAAAAGGCGAGTTTAGACGGAGCGTTTGTGTTTGTGATCGATCATGAGACTGACCCGAGAGAAGACGAGACGCTCGCGCTGATGGGAGGAGTTATTTTGAGGCGTGGGACTGACCTGCACACGGAGCAGCTGGACGTGCTTTGAAGACGCGATGGAGACTTTATTAAAACCCTGGAGGGTCACAAACATTTGTTGTTTGCCCTGTTTCCAAATATCGTCACAGGAGGTTTGAAAAGTGGCTAAATCTGTGTCAAAGTTACGCTTGGATCAGCTCCTCCGCAGCGTCCCCCTCGGCCCGGGTTCCCGTTTGTTACTTCCTGCACGTGAGTTTTCATTTACACCAGTATGAGACAAATTCCTAACATGGGGAATATTTCTACCACTATAGTTTCTAATAAAAGCCCCGGCCTCTGTCAGAGACCCGGTCGCTAATGGAATACAGGCCAGTATTAGAGAATTTACGGCAAATCCTTCCCGTAGTCCCTGTGGGGGTGATACAAGTGTTAATGGGACGATTGGAGGGTCTTTCATCTCCCCCTGGTGTCTCTGGCCAGAAAACCACAATTGCAACTTGACTCCCACCGGACCGGAGCCACCAATACACACTAATAGAATCACGAAGAAGAAGCTAACAGGCTAACGGGCAAAGCTAACTGTGGGCTAGCACCACTTACACAGTATTTACAGCCACGTTTCAGTGCTATGAGTGCTTAATTTGCGATGACACCTGCAGTGGGGCTTATGGCCTCTAGGGGCACGAGTTACTGAGTCCTGCTTTAGTACCGCTGTGTATTTGTGAGTTGTGTTTGTTTAAAAGCGCCCACTTGTGGCCCCCGGGTCACAGAGTTTGGTCGTACCTGGTGAAGGCGAGGCTGATGAGTGTCTGAAAGAGAAACAATCATATTTTCCATCCTCTCAGCGACTGCACTCGAGTTATGCAGGAGCTTTGGCAGATTCGAGCAGAAATCACAGGTGTGAGAGCGTCGGCCGAGGTCAGCGCATTGATTATCCACATTGATTATCTGTCCCGCTCCGCTGTGCTTGTTCGTACAGACCAATTAAAGCCAGTAATAAGAGGATCGACGTCCGCTGTGCCGAATGTCACAACAACACGGCACTGGACGCACAATCAAAGAGAAACAACCGTGATTCTCCTTTTCAGACCCACCTCGAGAAGCTAAATCAGGTTAAACTCTTAACTCCCGCCTGAACCGAGAGGATCTTGTTCCTCACGTCATCAGATTTTATTTTTCCATCATTTTTTTGTTGGGGGTTCAACTCATTTTTGTCACATTTTTGTCATTTTTTCGTAGATTTTTAATCACATTTTTGTTATTTTTCGTCACATTTTTGTCATTTTTTTGTCATTTTTTTTGTCTTTTTTTGTAAATTTTTTAATCAAATTTTAATCATTTTTTGGTCACATTTTTGTCATTTTTTTTGTCACATTTTTGTCACATTTTTGTCACATTTTTGTCACATTTTTGTCATTTTTTTGGTCATTTTTTGGTCATTTTTTGGTCATTTTTTGGTCACATTTTTGTCACATTTTTGTCATTTTTTTTGGTAATTTTTTTGTCATTTTTTTGTCATATTTTTGTTAAATTTTTGTCAAATATTTGTGAAATTTTTGTCACATTTTTGTCACATTTTTGTCAATTTTTTGTCTTTTTTTTGTCATTTTTTTGTCATTTTTTCGTTATTTTTTGTCACATTTTGTCAAATTTTGTCAAATATTTGTTATTTTTTTTGTCACATTTTTTGTCACATTTTTTGTCACATTTTTTGTCATTTTTTTGTCACATTTTTGTCATTTTTTCATCAATTTCTTGTGACATTTTTGTGACATTTTTGCCACTTTTTCATCAATGTTTTCTCACTTTTTTGTCACATTTCCATCATGGTTTTCGTCTCAGTTTTGTTGCTATTTTCACACCTTTTTTCCAGAAGCTTTTGGATTGGGGTAAAGCCAAACTGGAGAAAACGTGCTCGGTTCAGGTGGGAGTTAAAGGGTTAAAGAAAGTCTCGCGTTTCACTAACCCTGGAAATGTCCTCCATTTTGAGCAAACTGTTCAGTTAGAGCAAAGTTTGTAATTTTACCATAAGTCATGATTTTGACACTCCAACTTTTTAAAAAGTCAAATTCTTTCACAAACTTCAGGCAGTCGCTGTCGGGTTTGGCAAATACTTTAAAACAGATCAGAGATGGTCGAGGAAACTTTGCTCAGCAGTGAGGAGCGCGCTGCACTTTGGATTTAGCATTTTGACTCGTGCTGTATCCGCTTAAAGGGCTGCACAAATCCATCCTGTGTTCGCCTGGTTATTTATCTTCAGAAAAGGATCCGCTCTCTCGTGTTTAGTGCGGCAAAGGGACGACATTTCACATATATTTCCCCAAAACTTGGTTTGCAGTGGGCGCCCGAGTCTGAGACCTAACTGACTCTGAAAAGCAGTTTTATAATACACAGCAGGTGGACACAGACCTGGAACGAGTCTATTGGTTAGTGCTCATGCGTCACAGCAAAAAGCAAAACATGTACAATAGGCCAGGACAAGTGAGAGTCTGTCACCTTGACCATACCGCCTTTGCTCTGCCCAATCCCATCAGACCTTGGAAGCTAAGCAGGGAAGGGCCTGGTCGGTACTTGGATGGGAGACCGTTTGGTAACACCAGGAAGCCTAGTGAATGTAGTGAGTGAGTGGTTGGTGGTGGTCGGAAGGGCCGATGGCGCAGACTGGTTGCCTCGCTTCCGTCAGTCTACCCCAGGGCAGCTGTGGCTACAATAGCAGCTTACCATCACCGAGTATGGAGTGAATGAATAATGCAATGTAAAGCGTCTTTGAGTGTCCAGAAAAGCGCTATGTAAAACCAATGCATTATTATTATTGAGCTCAAGAGTTTTCAGCTGCTTTTTAAAGACTCAGTAGAGCCTGTCACAAAGACATAAAAGCAAAGCAATGAGATAATGCTCCAGTTTATAAAGCTCCAGCCTCCAGCCCCCAGGAGCGAGGCCCAGGAGTGAGGCCCAGGAGTGAGGCCCAGGAGTGAGGCCCAGGAGAGAGGCCCAGGATAGACCCAATGGTGAGACCCAGGAGCGAGGCCCAGGAGCGAGACCCAGGAGAGAGGCCCAGGAGAGACCCAGGAACGAGGCCTAGGAGAGAGGCCCAGGAGAGAGGCCCAGGAGAGAGGCCCAGGAGAGACCCAGGAGAGAGACCCAGGAGAGAGACCCAGTGGTGAGACCCAGGAGAGAGGCCCAGGAGAGACCCAGGAGAGAGGCCCAGGAGAGACCCAGGAGAGAGGCCCAGGAGAGAGAGTGGCCCAGGAGAGAGAGTGGCCCAGGAGAGACCCAGGAGCGAGACCCAGGAGAGAGGCCCAGGTGAGACCCAGTGGTGAGACCCAGGAGAGAGGCCCAGGAGAGACCCAGGAGAGAGGCCCAGGAGAGAGGCCCAGGAGAGAGACCCAGGAGAGAGGCCCAGGAGAGAGAGTGGCCCAGGAGAGAGACCCAGGAGAGAGACCCAGGAGAGAGGCCCAGGAGAGAGACCCAGGAGAGAGGCCCAGGAGAGAGACCCAGGAGAGAGGCCCAGGAGAGAGAGTGGCCCAGGAGAGAGACCCAGGAGAGAGGCCCAGGAGAGACCCAGGAGAGAGGCCCAGGAGAGAGGCCCAGGAGAGAGACCCAGGAGAGAGACCCAGGAGTGAGACCCAGGAGAGACCCAGGAGAGAGACCCAGGAGAGAGACCCAGGAGCGAGACCCAGGAGCGAGACCAAGGAGAGAGGCCCAGGAGAGACCCAGGAGAGAGGCCCAGGAGCGAGACCCAGGAGAGAGGCCCAGGAGAGAGACCCAGGAGTGAGGCCCAGGAGCGAGACCCAGGAGAGAGACCCAGGAGAGAGACCCAGGAGAGAGGCCCAGGAGAGAGACCCAGGAGAGAGGCCCAGGAGAGAGAGTGGCCCAGGAGAGAGACCCAGGAGAGAGACCCAGGAGAGAGGCCCAGGAGAGAGACCCAGGAGAGAGGCCCAGGAGAGAGACCCAGGAGAGAGGCCCAGGAGAGAGAGTGGCCCAGGAGAGAGACCCAGGAGAGAGGCCCAGGAGAGAGACCCAGGAGAGAGGCCCAGGAGAGACCCAGGAGAGAGGCCCAGGAGAGAGGCCCAGGAGAGAGACCCAGGAGAGAGACCCAGGAGTGAGACCCAGGAGAGACCCAGGAGAGAGACCCAGGAGAGAGACCCAGGAGCGAGACCCAGGAGCGAGACCAAGGAGAGAGGCCCAGGAGAGACCCAGGAGTGAGGCCCAGGAGCGAGACCCAGGAGAGAGACCCAGGAGAGAGACCCAGGAGTGAGGCCCAGGAGCGAGACCCAGGAGAGAGACCCAGGAGAGAGGCCCAGGAGAGAGGCCCAGGAGAGAGACCCAGGAGAGAGGCCCAGGAGAGAGGCCCAGGAGAGAGACCCAGGAGAGAGACCCAGGAGAGAGACCCAGGAGAGAGACCCAGGAGAGAGGCCCAGGAGAGACCCAGGAGAGAGACCCAGGAGAGAGACCCAGGAGAGAGGCCCAGGAGAGAGACCCAGGAGAGAGACCCTGGAGAGAAACCCAGGAGTGAGACCCAGGAGAGAGACCCAGGAGAGAGACCCAGGAGAGAGACCCAGGAGAGAGACCCAGGAGAGAGGCCCAGGAGAGAGACCCTGGAGAGAAACCCAGGAGTGAGACCCAGGAGAGAGACCCAGGAGAGAGACCCAGGAGAGAGACCCAGGAGAGAGACCCAGGAGTGAGACCCAGGAGAGAGACCCAGGAGAGAGACCCAGGAGAGAGACCCAGGAGAGAGACCCAGGAGAGAGACCCAGGAGAGAGACCCAGGAGTGAGACCCAGGAGAGAGACCCAGGAGAGAGACCCTGGAGAGAAACCCAGGAGTGAGACCCAGGAGAGAGACCCAGGAGAGAGACCCAGGAGAGAGACCCAGGAGAGAGACCCAGGAGTGAGACCCAGGAGAGAGACCCAGGAGAGAGACCCAGGAGAGAGACCCAGGAGTGAGACCCTGGAGAGAGACCCAGGAGAGAGACCCAGGAGAGACCCAGGAGCGAGACCCAGGAGCGAGACCCAGGAGCGAGACCCAGGAGCGAGACCCAGGAGCGAGACCCAGGAGCGAGACCCAGGAGCGAGACCCAGGAGCGAGACCCAGGAGCGAGACCCAGGAGCGAGACCCAGGAGAGAGACCCAGGAGAGAGACCCAGGAGCGAGGCCCAGGAGCGAAACCCAGGAGCGAGACAAGCGAGACCCAGGAGCGAGACCCTGGAGCGAGACCCAGGAGCGAGACCCAGGAGAGAGACCCAGGAGCGAGACCCAGGAGAGAGACCCAGGAGCGAGACCCAGGAGCGAGACCCAGGAGCGAGACCCAGGAGCGAGACCCAGGAGCGAGACCCAGGAGCGAGACCCAGGAGCGAGACCCAGGAGCGAGACCCAGGAGCGAGACCCAGGAGCGAGGCCCAGGAGCGAAACCCAGGAGCGAGACAAGCGAGACCCAGGAGCGAGACCCTGGAGCGAGACCCAGGAGCGAGACCCAGGAGCGAGACCCAGGAGCGAGACCCAGGAGAGAGACCCAGGAGAGAGACCCAGGAGAGAGACCCAGGAGAGAGACCCAGGAGAGAGACCCAGGAGAGAGACCCAGGAGAGAGACCCAGGAGAGAGACCCAGGAGAGAGACCCAGGAGAGAGACCCAGGAGAGAGACCCAGGAGAGAGACCCAGGAGAGAGACCCAGGAGAGAGACCCAGGAGAGACACCCAGGAGAGAGACCCAGGAGAGAGACCCAGGAGAGAGGCCCACGAGAGAGACCCAGGAGTGAGACCCAGGAGAGAGGCCCAGGAGAGAGGCCCAGGAGAGAGAGTGGCCCAGGAGAGACCCAGGAGCGAGACCCAGGAGAGAGACCCAGGAGCGAGACCCAGGAGAGAGACCCAGGAGAGAGACCCAGGAGAGAGGCCCAGGTGAGACCCAGGAGAGACCCAGGAGCGAGGCCCAGGAGAGAGACCCAGGAGAGAGACCCAGGAGCGAGACCCAGGAGAGAGGCCCAGGAGCGAGACCCAGGAGAGAGGCCCAGGAGAGACCCAGGAGCGAGACCCAGGAGAGAGAGTGGCCCAGGAGAGACCCAGGAGAGAGGCCCAGGAGAGAGAGTGGCCCAGGAGAGACCCAGGAGAGAGGCCCAGGAGAGACCCAGTGGTGAGACCCAGGAGCGAGGCCCAGGAGCGAGACCCAGGAGAGAGGCCCAGGAGAGAGAGTGGCCCAGGAGAGAGACCCAGGAGAGAGGCCCAGGAGCAACAAAACAACAAAAAACCTCCACCTACAATTTGTCCTTAATTAAAATGGAATATCTCATGTTGAAATGGTGAAACTTTGCAATAACATCATTATCCCGACACGACCATCACAAGTTGGCACAATTACAACGTTTTCAAGGCTTTTGTATAGTTAATCACGGCGCCCAATATGGTCGGCCTCTTAAATCATATTTAATCTTTTCCAGGATGAGAAAGAGCAAGAGGTCCCTATACCAATGCGAGGCTTTAGGGGTGTTCGTTGATTTCCACTCTAAAAGTATTCGCCTTCTAGCTATTAAAGTAGAGAAGGCAATGATTTTCCTTTCATGGTTTGAGTATGACTTCCAAATAAGATTGAAAAAGGTTCCAAAAATTGCTACATCTTCTGATGGTGTCAAGGTGACTTCTAAAGCTCTTGCCAGATGATTTAAAATAATAGCCCAGTAGTTTTTTAAGTGGGGACATGACCAAAACATGTGTGTCATATTGGCAGGGGACATATGACATCTGTTACATTCATTTTTGTGTCACATTTGGTCACATTTTTGTCATTTTTCTGGTCATTTTTTGTCACATTTTTTTTCAAATATTTGTAATTTTTTTGTCAATTTTTTATCAATTTTTTGTAATTTTTGTGTCACATTTTTGTCATTTTCTGTCACATTTTTTTCATTTTTTCGTCAATTTTTTATCAATTTTTTGTCGTTTTTTGGTCACATTTCTGTCATTTTTTGGTCACATTTTTGTCATTTTTTAGTCATTTTTTTGTCAATTTCTTGTGACATTTTTCGCCACTTTTTTGTCAATGTTTTCTCACTTTTTTGTCACATTTCCATCATCGTTTTCGTCTCGGTTTTGTTACTATTTTCACACCTTTTTTCCAGAAGCTTTTGGATTGGGGTAAAGCCAAACTGGAGAAAATGTGCTCGGTTCAGGCGGGGGTTAAGGGGTTAAAAGACATAATTACTAATTAATCTGAAACATCATCAAAAAATACTTTATTGATCTCACAATGAAAACAAGACCAATCACTTTTTCACTTACAAAAGTCTATTGGTCTCAGTTAATATCGGATATCGGCCGATACTCAAACCCCAGTATCGCATCAGAAGCACAAAAGCTGGAGGTGCATCTCTAAAGAAAAGAGTCTTAAACACTAAACCAACAACAGGAAATGTGTTTATTTTATATTTAACAGATTCTGAGCCGGCGCCGCAGCTCAAAACCCAAACCTATCACTGAAAACAGAACGTCCTCCAGAGAGTTCCCCGATAATATCCAGCGTTTACCGAAAACGGAAGCTCGCAGCGGCCCGAAAACGCAAACAAAGGCTCCCCGTGGGTCTGCGGTGCAAACGGAGCGGGTTTTGTAACAGCGGAGCCTCCGGTGGGTTCGGTCTGATCCAACAGAGAAGCAGAAACAGAGAAGTGCAAATGAAATGAAGCGCGAATCCTCGAAACCAAGACACGGAGACGGAGAAACTTAAAACTACAGAGTGTTTCCAACGCAGCATCACATTCAGTCCACCCTTTGTATGAGCGTCTCGCACTGGGAGGGGATTATACGGAGAAATCACATTATTCCTGATGAAAGAGGAAATGCAGATGTTCACTGAGGTCCAGGACAATCATCTGTGGCCCTGATTAAAGCGTCTGTTTGGAGGAGGAGGATCTGAGGAGGATCTGAACTTTTTTTTAAAACTTTTTATTTACATTTTTACAGAACAAACAGAACATTATCTGTGATGAGTGATAAATAATAATAATAGTAAAAGAAAGAGAAAAACATTTTTTTATTTTATTATTTGTAACTTTTTTTTTCATTTTTTTGTAATTTTTGTGTCACATTTTTTGTCTTTTCTTGGTCCTTTTTTGGTCATTTTTTGTCACTTTTTGTCAATTTTTTTGTCAAATTTTTTGTCATTTTTTTGTCACATTTTTTGTTATTTTTCTGGTAATTTTTTTGTCATTTTTTGTCACTTTTTTCATTTTTTTTGTCATATTTGTCTTTTTTTTGTCATTTTTTGTAACATTTTTTGTCACATTTTTTGTCACATTTTATGTAATTTTTTCTACTTTCTTTTTGTGAACTTTTTATTTACATTTTCACAGAACAAACAGAACATTATTATTATTATTATTATTATGGGCAAAGCTCGAGAGATTGTTCCAACATCCTTAAGCATTTTCTTTACTTCTGCCCATACCTTTATTGTATGTTTTATCCATTCGTTTGAACTTTCTACTTTTACTCCACTACAAAGATAAATATAAGACGTTTGGTTCCTGTGAAAAGCCTAGTAAAGTTCACTCTATGAACAGCAGGTGGCGCTGTGCAGAAGTCACTCACAATAATAAAGGTGTGGGGTTTTCGCGGAGCTGTTTGTGGAGTGTGTGATGTCGTTTCCCTTTACAGCAAATCCAAGCCCCGCCCCCTCCCCCTGTGTGCGAGTCTCCATGGAGACGGCTGTCAGTCACAGGCAGGACGTGCAGGTCTGAGGATGGGAAACAAACTGCGGCGTCTTAAAGCCACACCGCATAGAACATTACCCAATAAATAAAATTGAAATACAAGCATGTATTGTATGGCAGATATTTTCATCATTGAAAAATACCCCATAAATGTATAAAGAAACATTTATGAGGCTCACCCCTCCTAAGATATGACTGTAAACTTTACTGGGAGTGGGTGCGTCTCCAGCTCGTGACGAAAGGCAGCAGGATTTGAGATTTAAACAGGTTAGTTTCTCATCCAAATCCACTCTTTTATTACACACTGCAGTGTGTATAGTCCAAAATGTTACGCAGTGTACCTTTAAGTTTTTCCTGATTCTTTACTGAATCTGGAAATCATCTCAATTTATTTATTTTAAGTTTATTTGAATAGGGACAGGTATGTCACATAAACTCATGTTACTACAACATTTTACCCAAAGCTAATTCTCAATGTCCGTCCCCAGTTGGGCCTTTACAAAAAAATTAAACAATACATAGTTAAAACACATATAATAACACAGCACAACACTATATAAACACAGCAGAGCAGACGGTCAGTGGTCACATTTCTGATCTGATTAAAAAGTCTTTAAGTTTGTGTTTGAAAAGGACCCAGTTTGACGCCCCCTGCAGGTCAGGGGGTGAACAGTTCCAGGCTTTAGTGCCTTGTACAGAGAAAGCTGATTGTCCAAATGAAGTGTTTCGTTTCGGGATCTGATAGTTCCCGTTCTGAGCTCCTCTAGTCCTTGAACCCACAGCCCTGAGTGGAACTACACACTCACTCAAGACCTGTGGGGCTGGTTCGAACATTTATGCATCAGCTTCAGCTGGGAAAATGTGATTACATTTTTAAAAGATAAAATGTTTAAATTCCTCAGACTGATACAATGATCTAGGATTTTTACCGCTCTGTTATAAACATTTGTAATGGCTTGACTGTAGTGGCGGTGGCCTGAGACCATGAGCAGATGCAATAACTAATATGCGAGAAGATCATGGCGTGCATGAAAGTGTGAGCAGCATGAAACGGGAGGTCGTCCCTGATCAGTCTGACTGTCAACTTTAAGTTGAGAGTCAAGTACAACTTTACCTCTGAGACCTGCTGGAATATATGTCCATTTATCTGTAAATTTAGTTCTTCGGATATGGATTTGAATCTTGAAGCAAAGCAAACTGACATGTTTTTTTTAACATTCAATGACAGACCTGTGTTTTGAAACCAAACCGCCACAGTTTGCAGGTGTTTTGCCAGTTCCTCAGAAACTGCATGCACACTTTTCCCTCGCACATAAACCACTGCATCGTCAGCGTACATCTGACACCCATGCTGTAGGACATGAGTCTGGCAGATCATTAATGTACAATGTAAAGAGCAAAGGCCCGAGAATGGACCCCTGCGGTACACCTGTGTTAATTTTTAAAAATGTAGACATTTGATTATTGACCACCACACACTGAACTCTCTGTTCAAGATATTTTTCTAATTTTTCTGTATCAGGTCAAGATTTCCCACTAAATCGGATCTGTTTTTCATATTTGGAGTTGCTTTAATTTAATACCAGCCTCCTGGAAAACGAACATTCAGATCTGACATGAGGTCAGTCACAATCATCAAAGAGTCGTGGAAAAACTAACAACAGCAGGTCGTTAGAAACGCTTTAAGGTGTTTACTCACAGGTGAGAGTAAAGGTAGTTTCTGGGAGGAGCCGGGCCGACCCCAACTCCTCCCCTTTGGTCTTTATCTAGGCTGTGAGCTGAACAGAACTTTAGCTGACGAAGCCTTTTGGATGAGAGGCGAAACGTTCGAGACATTTTTTGTAAATTTTCTGGCACTTTTTCGTTCATTTTTTCTCACTTTTTTCCACATTTTCATCCTTGTTTTCGTCTCAGTTTTGTTGCCATTTTCACACTTGTTTCCAGAAGCTTTTGGATTGGGGTAAAGCTGGAGAAAAAGTGCTCGGTTCAGGTGGGAGTTAAGGCGTTAAAGCAGCAGCAGGAGAAACAGTGAGAAAGTTCACATGTACAAAACACATTTTCGTGGGTTTTTAAATAGAACTGTTTCTGCGGCGGAGACACTTTGCATATGTATAGAAGCGCCGAATGCAAATGTGCCATAATCTGATGAATTCCTTTTGTTTCCCTCAGAGGCAGAAGCCGCACTTTGTGGAACAGAAGAACCTCTGCGGCTCAGACCATAAACAACCCAGCCCCGCCCTGAAAATCAAAGCTAAAGCCACAAAAATACAACTGTGTGAACTCATGCAAATGTTCAGGAAGATCCGACTTCATGTTTTGAGCAGAATTCCCACTAAAGCCGTGATGAAAAGAGAGTTTGGACATTATTACCTCCTGAGCTGCAGGAACAGACCAGATCCACATCAGGACCGTTTACTGAAGAGAAACTTTTCTAAACTCACTGCGCTGTTCGACAGTGAAAGCTCCTCACACGTCACAGATCTGTTACATAGTGAGAGCGCTCACTCTGTCACTGAAAATGCACCATAACTGTTCCAAACATGGCTAATGCAGAGTGAGCGCTTACCTTTTCCAGAAACAATCTTTGATCCCAAACGCTCCGGTGCAGCTGGAGTTTAAACAACAGCAGTAACTTCAGGCTCTGCGGCTAAAGCTAAAGGTAAAGGTAAAGCTAAAGCTAAAGGTAAAGCTAAAGCTAAAGCTAAAGGTAAAGCTAAAGGTGAAGCCCATGTGTTTCTTGTTGTCACTGCTTTTCTCTTTGTCTAAGAGTCTAGTTTCTTAATCAGTCCAGGTTTAGTCCTGGTTTAGTCCTGGTTTAGTCCTGGTTTAGTCTTGGTTCAGTCCTGGTTCAGTCCAGGTTTAGTCCTGGTTTAGTCCTGGTTCAGTCCTGGTTTAGTCCTGGTTTAGTCCAGGTTTAGTCCTGGTTTAGTCCTGGCTCAGGCCGCGGCTCTGCCATCTCTGATAATGACTGAAGTGTGAGTAAGTTACAGCTTTGCTTCTGCATTTGCGCTGAAGCTGCTCATGAGTTCAGGCTTTTTTAGACTCACTGCGGATCATTTGTTGACATTTGGAGAGAAAAAGTACCGAAAATTAGCACCGAAAAAAAAGTTTTTCGATACCGCCCCAAACCGGAGTAGCCTGGCATCCAGACTAATCTCCAATGTTTATTAATTAATAAACAGGAGACTAGTCTGGCGACCCTGTCGTAGAAAAGCTACTGCTTGAGGCGAGACTAATGTGGGACGATCAAAGCGCAGCAGCCAATGAGAACATAGCGGATGTGACGACAGAAACAGCGACAAGAAAGTTGTATCATTCGAACATTAACAATGGCGCTCCTTCCACACGGAGTTCAGTAAATGACTTCTGTCGTTTATGTCAGAAAAACTTAAGAATACAAGCATACGGAGCATTACGTGAAGTGGTGGCGCAACAACGTGACGTTCAGGGAGCTGCTCTGATTGGTCGGCTCCATATCGCTGTGTTGCCAGACCCTCTTCTGTAAAGAAGCGGAGTCTGGTTGGCGAGACTACTACCGGAGCTTTTCGGTCGGTACCAAGTAGGTTCCGTTTAACGACTTAAAGGAGCTGTGATGTTTCCTTTAGCGCCTCCTTCAGCAGAGGAACCTCGGGATGTTCCCCATCAGCCCATAAGGAGCTGAGAACCATCCCACAGGCCACTGCGCCGCCTCCTGCAGGTCTGAACTCTCCGATCTCCACACGACCGAGAAATGAGTGACAGTTTTGCCGCGTGACGTTTCAAACCACAACAATATGAGCTCGTCTATGAAAGTATAAAGCAGCTCATGCAGAGTTAGAGCCACAGCAGCGTCTGGTGAATCTGAACTTATGGCGACGTCACGCACTTTTAGTTACATTTTCCAAACAACACTTGAGCCACACATGAAAGAACAGATGCTCACAAGCTGTGCGGCGAACTAAAGTCATCACTGAACAATGCAGCTCATACAAAGTTGTTTATTCAACACATTCTGACATTTGCTCAGATAATATTTGTCCGGTTGTTAATTGTCGGTAAACACAGTGTATCACTGTCCTCAAAAAGCCTAATCTTTAGAATCTTTAGACTCACTGCTGCCTCTGATCAGTGTTTTGCCCAACGGCACGTCCACAGCAGGCCCTAGTTTGAGCTGGGATCGACCCGTGAACCTCTGACGGCGGAGTCGCTGCCGTCCACAGGGATTCCCGTTTCTCCGCCGTTATTCGGTAAAAAAAGGCTGTTCTGTGGCGCGCTGTCCGTGGTGCTGAAGCGGCTCGTCCTGTTGTTGTTCTTTCCCGCCTCCTCTCCTTCAGCTCGGGGTTTTCGGAGCAAAGGTCTGCGCCGGGAGCTGTCCGCGGTGCTGAGGCTTCACTCTCATTAGACGGGCCAGAGCCTGGTGTTGGCAGAACAGGGGGTTGTTCTCTGCTTTAGTCAGAGTAAAAGGCTCCGTGTCAGGGCAGTAGGAGCTAAGGCACGGGGGCCAGATGTGGACCAGCTGTTGTTGTTGGACACTCCTCTTTTTGTCCTGAAGTTAATAATCACATCACGCATGAAGGATTAGTTTGACTGAGATGGCTGCCATGAATGTGCCCGCCCCTTTTCTCCCATCAGTTAACATAGGACTGGAGAAGTCAAGATGAAATCAGCTACTACACGAAAAACAAAACCGATTTTAGGCCTCGAAGAGAAACGGTGCAGTGATAACTTGGTGCAAATTAAAGGGGGGTATTATGCAAAATCGACTTTTTCAAGCTTTCCATCATGTTATTATGTCACTCCCTCATTAAAAACATGCCTGAAGTGTTGCCTTGGCACATTCACGTATTTCTGAGTAATCTGTAAAAACTCTGATGGCGGCCATTTTAGGGACAGGTTTGCCTGAGTCCTCCTAGGAACGCCCCCACCTCCTGGAGACGCCTCCGAGCTTTCGTCACCAGCCGAGTAACCAACCACTGCTCCTCAGCAGAACCCCCTCCCCACTGATGCCACAGACAGCGTGTGGAGGGGGCGTGTCTAAAGGCTCAGAGGTTCTTAAAGAGACAGAGGCCTATTTCAAGACATTCACTACAGCCATTTTGAGAGAGACATTTTATACAAGGCAGTTATTCTAATTTACTGCATTTACAGACCAACAGAAGGTTTGTCATCATTGTAGTGTGATATAGACTGGTGCTATGTGATTGAAAAAAGCAGAATACCCCCTCTTTAATATATGATGATACTTTTAGACAGTTCTAGCTCATTTACGCTGATGTTTGACCGGCACAGATGTTACAAAACTTTGATCCCGTTTTCCCAATAACAGGTTTTCCTTACACTTTTTCAACACCTGCACTTTAGAACCTGAAAAACAGACTGGACAGAACCCCCCCTGAACATGTGCTTTTACTCAGATACATGATCGTGTTCCAGACTAATCCACAGTAAGCGTTTCGAATCGATCTCCCCAAACGAAAGCCGTTCTCATCTCTCTTTTCACAGTCACTCATCACGAGGCGACGCTCAGACAGTCGCCTGTACCGGCCTGTGACATCTGCCAGTGTGATCCTCATCAAAGCCACACTCGGCTGATTTGTCGCTCCTTTTTATCGGCGTCTTTTCCTCCGAGTCTGAGCTCGTTCTGCCGTAATGGCGGCCCCCGGGGGCCGATACGCGCCGCGCAGATACAACACGAGACAAAGAGCCTCTTTATGCCAAATCCATCAGCGCCTCGTTACAGCCACGGGACGACTGACGGATGGATGTGTCTGTGGAGGAGGGGACGGGGCAGTAACCACGGAAACGGCCCAGACGCTGAACTTCAGACTGTCTCTGTAGTGGCTGGACTTATATTAAAGAGGGGGTAGTCTGCTTTTTTCAATCACACAGCACCAGTCTATATCACACTACAATGATGACAAACCTTCTGTTGGTCTGTAAATGCAGTAAATTAGAATAACTGCCTTGTATAAAATGTCTCTCTCAAAATGGCTGTAGTGAATGTCTTGAAATAGGCCTCTGTCTCTTTAAGAACCTCTGAGCCTTTAGACACGCCCCCTCCACACGCTGTCTGTGGCATCAGTGGGGAGGGGGTTCTGCTGAGGAGCAGTGGTTGGTTACTCGGCCGGTGACGAAAGCTCGGAGGCGTCTCCAGGAGGTGGGGGCGTTCCTAGGAGGACTCAGGCAAACCTATCCCTAAAATGGCCGCCATCAGAGTTTTTACAGATTACTCAGAAATACGTGAATGTGCCAAGGCAACACTTCAGCCATGTTTTTAATGAGGGAATGACATAATAACATGATGGAAAGCACAGAAACTCTGGCCCTCAAGATGCTTTTGAGAAACATTATCACACAAATCAGAGAGTACTTTTAACATTATTAGAGTTAAATGGGAGGAAAAAAAGATAGAAATACTCTCAATGCACCCAATGAGGTCATATATCATGTACAACACTGGCATTTGAAGGAAGTGCACTGGAAAAAGAATAATCGTTTTAAGGAAGAAATGACATAAATCTACTATAATTAACAGATTAAATCTAAGCTTTGAGTAGATTTGGTCTGGTCTTAGACGAGATAAAACCTCTAGTCGTTATTCTCTTTTTTATTCTTGTTCCATTGGCGCTTTAGCATTTGTATCTTGGATTCGTTCAAACCGATTCAAATTCAACATTGAAGAACTTTAATTCAGGCAATTTTAAGTTGTTTATCTCATTTAAGACGGTCATGTTTGCAGTGTGGTGCTTTGCTTTGGGCTAATAATCATCGGCTTCGGCCCCTCTGCCAAGAAAACCTGCCCCCCCCTGCCTCAGGCTCTCACAGGTCAAACAGCATTATTATCCTCTTGGCGTGAAACAAAACAAATGTTCACCGGCCACTCCCCCACAACCCCCTCCTGGCTGGAGGAAGAGGCGAGTCTCCACTCCAGTACTTCCTCCTTAAATAGCTGGGCTCAATCAGAAACCATCAAATCGTAGCCGCTAAGCTCTAACACCAGCAACTAACCCTTCACCTTTCATGGGGTCGACTGTTAGATCTGTGCAGTTTGGGAACTAGAGCTTCAGCAGCATTTGCACAATCCGTCCGTCCTTAAACAGGGGAAAGGGAAGTGACATCACCAACAGCTGCTTTTCTTCTTCTTTAAAGTTATTGGTGGAGTGCAGGCCAAACAAAAGTGCATGTCGCCCCCTAGTGTCCAACAACAACATAGTGTCCAAACAAAGACATTTAAGGAGAAAAATAAATCCAAATGATCCAAACATTTCCCTTTAGTCTTATTTTATTTCAACAGCTGTTTCTTAAAGCGACAGCAGCAAATGATCCATGTGGCTTAAGTTTCTACTAAATGAAAACAAAAGCATTTAATCCGTTTCCTGAGTTTCCTCTTTAACACTGACATGTGACTGAGCTGTGGGGACGACAACATGGATTTATCACTTTATAAAGTTTGGCTTGTGCAGAATCTTAATTTTTAATTATTTTTATTTTTATTATTAAATGTGCTCCTGTCAATTAACAGTGGTTGCGCATGAATCACTCGAGGGGGGGGCCGAGGGGGGGGGGGGGGGGGATTGGCGCAGTGGCTCATGGGACGGCACATAGCTCCTAATCAACGGTTAGTTAGCATCAGAGGTCCCTATGCTAAAGTGGCTATGATAGTTAGCATCAGAGGTCCCTATGCTAAAGTGGCTATGATAGTTAGCATCAGAGGTCCCTATGCTAAAGTGGCTATGATAGTTAGCATCAGAGGTCCCTATGCTAAAGTGGCTATGATAGTTAGCATCAGAGGTCCCTATGCTAAAGTGGCTATGATAGTTAGCACCAGAGGTCCCTATGCTAAAGTGGCTATGATAGTTAGCATCAGAGGTCCCTATGCTAAAGTGGCTATGATAGTTAGCATCAGAGGTCCCTATGCTAAAGTGGCTATGATAGTTAGCATCAGAGGTCCCTATGCTAAAGTGGCTATGATAGTTAGCATCAAGGCTCCTTTTCCTAACACCTTCCTAACTGACTTACCAATTCGGAAGCAACTTGTCATGGCGGACGCTGACGCACATCCGGTTTGGTGTAAGAGCTCTGACCAATCTGATGGTTTCGGAAGGAGCCCTGGAGCGGGTTCCTCCTTAGAGCAAAATGTTCAGGGCCCTTTGTTGTTTCAGCTCAAATAAATCTACATTTTCCCTCATTTTTGCTTAATTTTATTTTTTTTGCATTTTCTTTTCTTTTACATATTTTTTCTTACTTTTGTCCCAATATTTTCCCCCACATTTTTGTGCCAATTTTTTAATTATTTTTTTTTTACACAATTTCTCCTTTTTTGTCATAATTTCTTCCCCCAAATTGGAAGACATTTGGGGGTAAATTGCGTATGAATAATTCCCCATTTTTCACACACTGGAGATGAACCCGATATTGTAAATGTGCAGATCTTCCACATGTTATTGTTCTGTTTTCTGGTTCTAGACGACACATATTTTAGTATCGGTATCGTTCAGGTATCGGTATCGGTAAAAGTCTTGTTGTCATCGTTCAGTGTCATTATCTTTAAAAAGAGTGGCGTTTCCAGCGGATCGTGAGGATGAATCTTTCCACAGGAGTGATTTTCTTATTCAGACCTGAGTTAATGCTGTGGGTGGAGATCAGGGGCCGGCGGTGGAATCGATTAATCTTCCCGTAATCCACCTCCTCACTCTGTGTGTCTCTCTGACCTCGTGAGGAGCTCGTGAACTCCACCCCCACACCTGCAGGAGCTTCTCCCCCCCCCGGGCCGGTCAGGGCGTTCTCAGCAGAGGATGGAAAAACGGTGCTGTTTCTCATATAGAAAAGGCTCACCATGAGATGACAGGGAAATGAAGAGTTTGTGTTTGTTCTGCTCCAGGGCCGGACTGGGACTGAAAAATGGCCCTGGACTCTGACCGGCCTGACCATAATTAGCGTAAATGCGACACTTCCACAAAGACATATTTTAAACCTCTTACCCCCCGTCTTAACCCCTTAACTCCCACCTGAACCGAGCACATTTTCTCCAGTTTGGCTTTACCCCAATCCAAAAGCTTCTGGAAAAAAGCTGTGAAAATAGCAACAAAACTGAGACGAAAACAATGATGGAAATGTGACAAAAAAGTGAGAAAACATTGACAAAAAAGTGATGAAAAATTGATGAAAAAATGACAAAAATGTGACAAAAATGTGACAAAAATGTGACAAAAAAATGAAGAAAATGTGATAAAAAATGACAAAAATTTGATAAAAATGTGACAAAAAAGTGACAAAAAAATGAAGAAAAAATGACAAAAATGTGACAAAATATGATAAAAAATGACAAAAATTTGATACAAATTTGACAAAAAAAATGACAAAAAATTGATAAAAAATTTGACAAAAAAATGACAAAAAATTGACAAAATGTGATAAAAAATGACAAAAATTTGATAAAAATGTGACAAAAAAGTGACAAAAAAAATGAAGAAAAAATGACAAAAATGTGACAAAATATGATAAAAAATGACAAAAAATTGATAAAAAATTTGACAAAAAAATGACAAAAATGTGATTAAAAAAATGATGAAAAAATGACAAAAATTTGATAAAAATGTGACAAAAAATGAGTTGAAAACCCAACAAAAAAATGATGGGAAAAAAAGGTCTGATGACGTGAGGAAAAAGATCCTCTCGGTTCAGGCGGGAGTTAAGAGGTTTAACTGAGTGCATTTTCTCCAGTTCAGCTTTACCCAGGTCTAAAAGCTTCTTGACTGTAGAGCAACGCCTCATTTGAAAACAATGACCTACAAAAGTCACTGTACGTTTTTGTCACGTTGTTGCTGCATTTTTGTCATGTTTTTGTAGCTTTTCTTGTAAGTTTTTTGGTCACTTTTTCTGGCTTTTTCATTGCCTTGTCATCTGGTTTTCCTCACTTTTTCTTGGCTTTTTTGTTGCTTTTTTAGATTGCATTATTGTTCTGTTTTCATCCTCATTTCCGGCGCTATTTCAATGCTTTTCTTTTAAGTTTTTAGATTTGGGTAAGGCTCGGTTACACCCGGGGGTAAGGGCAAGGTAAAGTGCTCTTCCAGAATGGACACATGGCCAGTCCGCCCCTGCTTCTGCTCTGTTATTGGCGCTGCTTTCTTTCCCTGCTCACATTTGGGTCATCGGTGAAATAGCCCACGCTTCTCCCACGCCTCCGAAATTGGCCTTAAAATTGAGCCGTGGAGCGTGATTACATGCGCTCTGGTTACGGCAGGTTTGGGGATGTGGAGTTCACACGTCACTGCTGTTCATGGCCCATTTTCGCCTTTTGGAAGAAAATGCTTGTTAGTTTTGGTCCAGTTTTAGTCGGTTTCATGATCAAACAAGCTGATGAGATCACAACAGGCACTGGCAGAGTTTCAGCTCGTCATCTTTACGTTCTCGTCATTAGAAAAAGGTCCATGGAATGATGTCGTTATCGTCTTTGTCGACAAAAACAACACTGGAAACTTGCATGTTTTGGGTTTAGTCCTGTTAATAGGTGTGTTTAAGATGAAGTGCGCCTCGCCTCGATTCCAGACGAGACCTGGCGGTGGCGTCCAAGGGCGGAGAAAGGCGCCTCTAATCAAGGCAGACACATCTCAGCCCCGAGAACAGAGAGGAGCCTCAGATCACGCAGCGTCTCGCGTTTGTTAGAAAGAGTTTGGGAATAAAACTATTTTAAAAGTTTGTGAACACATTTCTGCTTCTCCCACACACCAGACAGACGCCCCATCACTACAGCAAAAAAAACAGACTCTCCGATTACAGATTAGGATTAGAATAATAAATTTATGCTTATTTAAATGTAGGTCATATGTTGAACACACTGGCACTTTCTGTCAAATATGAAGACTCTGAAGCATTTCTGCAGATGTAAATAGATCTTGGTGATGAGAAAAAAGGATGCAGGGGCTGCGGAGCGTCAGGGCAACACGTTTCTGATCTAAACACAACTCATATCCAATCATCTGTCAGTCCTCTGTCAGCAAACGTGTTTACAGCACTTCATTTCCCACAATCCCTTTGGCCTTTGTAGTTCAGCCAGCCGAGCGAGGCGGAGAAAAGCAACTTCGCTCGCCTGCCCAATTGATTTAGACCTAGGTAAAGCTGAACTGGAGGAAATGCACTCAGTTAACCTCTTAACTCCCGCCTGAACCCAGAGGATCTTTTTCCTCACGTCATCAGATTTTTTTTCCATCATTTTTTTGTTGGGTATTCAACTCATTTTTGTCACATTTTTGGTCATTTTTTTGTCACATTTCGTCACATTTTTGTCATTTTTTCATCATTTTTTTAATCACATTTTTGTCTTTTTTTTTTTTTTAATTTTTGTCATTTTTTTGTCAAATTTGTATCAAACTTTTGTCATTTTTTATCATATTTTGTCACATTTTTGTCAATTTTTTGTCATTTTTTGGTCAAATGTTTATCACATTTTTGTCATTTTTTCTTAATTTTTTTGTCACATTTTTATAAATTTTTTGTCATTTTTTAATCACATTTTTGTCATTTTTTTGTCAAATTTTTGTCATTTTTTTGTCAAATTTTTGTCATTTTTTTGTCAAATGTTTATCACATTTTTGTCATTTTTTCTTCATTTTTTTGTCAAATTTTTGTAATTTTTTTGTCACATTTTTATCAATTTTTTGTCATTTTTCATCACATTTTGTCACATTTTTGTCACATTTTTTGTGACATTTTTGCCACTTTTTCATCAATTTTCATCAACAAGGCGCTCCAGCCGCCGCGGTCTCACGAGGATACAGGCACCGTCGCACAGGTGGCGTCAGAGCGAGGCGGGGCCATCTTGGACACGGTTCTAACCGGCCTGCAGCGCTCGCCTGCAGCCGCCTGCAGCGCCTCGCTCATCTTAAACACACCTATTGTGACATGTGTGTTCTGTCTGTGTGATTGTTGTTTTGCTTCCTTGTGTTGCCTGCCTGCCCCGCCCTGATGTGTTTCACCTGTGCCTTGTTTCCTCATGTATTCATACTCCTGTGTTTTCTTTGTCCTTTGTCGTGTCATTGTCTTCGTCAGCCCCGGTTTGTTTGTCTTCTCTGGATTTTTTTATTTTGGTTTTCGTCGTTTATTAAATATCACCAGTTTTGTTGCAGTCCTGCAAATCCGGCCCTCCAGCACAGAGCCTCTGGCCCCCAATATGATTTTGAGAATATAAGGGACCACTAAAGTAAGTACACTAAAAATGCGATAAATAGTGTCTTTTTATGGTGTATTTTTTAAATGTCTTTGCAGAACATCCCACTTGGTCATATATAATGTAAAACACTGATTCTCAACTGGTGGGTCGGGGACTCAAAAGTGGGTCGCGAGCCTATAGGGAACTTTTTTTCAAAAAACACTGACTTGTTACCGCTGACTTTGTCCTGATCTCGACACGCGGCGGCGCTGACGTCCTCGCACTGACGGCCCTTTCGTTTCCTTTCCCTTTAATAATCCAGTCATGTCGTGCTGGCTCGTTCATAAAGTTATCGAATTTACTTACTTTACTTCACTCCTGCGTCTCACAGAGATGGGCTGTACCTAGGGCTGTGCAATTAATCGAAATTTGATTACGATTTCGATTATTACACTAGACGATCACAAAAATAGCATAATCGAGAACAAACGATTATTAAGGATGCCCTCCCGCTCGGTTTGTGTGACGCGTCTGATCAGCTGAAACACCAGCGCAGTGACAGAACTGTAAATAATATTGTACTAATATGTTTTATACCTAACTCTTAGATAACGCCACTGTTAAGAGCTCACCTGGTGCTGAAGGAGAACAGCTGTTTAGAAGCCTCGACATCCTTTGCTCAGGCACTGGTTTTGTTTAGTAGAAAAGTCTAAAACTCTTCTTCAGGAGCAGATCAACGCAGCTCAAACAAACTCTTATTACTTCACGCTGCTGAGATGATTGTTTCTGTTTCCTTCGCATTTCACGAGCTAAAGGCTTTGGTTTGACATAAAAACATTAGCGCTGTGTGATGATGTCATCAGGCCGCGCCGCTCTGTTGGACAGGTGTGAGGGCTGGCCAGCAGGGGGCAGGTGTCCCTATAGGATTAGTTTAGAAACGTGAGCATATTTAAAAAAAAATGCTTTTATTGTCCACAGAAAATGTAGTCCATAGTTGTTTTTTAAAATAATAATAAAATGAATAAATAAAATAAAGCTTTTTTTTTTAAGGCAACAAAATAATCGTTTGAATAATCGTGATTTCAATTATTACTAAAATAATCGTGATTATAATTTTTCTATAATCGAGCAGCCCTGTTTCCTCAAACGGGGGAAACATGGACAGCACAGCTGCTCTTTATTGATCAGGAGCGTCAGCGCCGCCGCGGCTCCAGAGGCTGAGGAGGAATGAAGTTGTTGAACATTAAAACTGTATTTTCAGCACATGTTGGCTTAGTAGGGCAAACATCTAAGAACAATCAAATAAATAATACTTAATATTGGGTAATGGGTAGGAAAGAAACTGGTCTTGAGAAGGGCATTTAAAGGGCAAAGGGGCAGGTGCTTGAGCACCACCTGGGCTCTACCTGTGCACGTCCCTGAAGGGCGGATTAATTAATAACACCTTAACACAATTTCGTTGCACAAATAAAGCACTTCCTTACTTAGCTGTAATGTCGATGCTTTAAGGCCATTTGAAATGATGGGCTGTGTTGGTTGCTGTGACATCATCTGACTGTGTGTCCGTCCTGACCCCGCCCCTCAGTTTAACTTGGCCTGGAGCCGCGTTTCACTCGACAGAAGCAAAACGCCCCTCACTTAATCAGCCCCGTCCTGTCTCCCAAACTGACAAAAGGAGAGTTTGTCCTCTCCCCGTCCGCACCGAACACATCTCTTAATCAACAACGCACAAAGAGAGACTGAACCGAAACAGCCGAGCGAAAGTTTGGGAGACGTGTCTTTGGAAGCTCACATAAAAGCCGCAAAATCAACTCTGCTCCAGGGAGAATAAAGTAAACTTTACAGCAGAGGAAGTGTCCACAGTCTGGCATCTTGAAAGAAGCTCTGTCAAACACGGCTGAATAATTAACGCCGTGTTGATGCAGATAATGCGGCTCCGAGGAAAGAGCACAAGAGGAAAACACACCAAAGAGACTTGATGAATGTGGATTTCTGTTGTTCCCGGTTTGTATTAAGGACAGATGTGCTTCCGAAGTGGTGCTGAACTCACCGATCCACAAATCCAAACCTTCAGAAAGTGGGTCCAATCCTAAGCTCTGACCCGGACCCCGGATTCCACATGTTCCAGCTGTTTCCTGAAGCAAAATCAAGGTCTTCCACGTCCACGTCAGACCTGAAGAAAACCGAAGACACAGGTTTGTGAAGAAAAACTCCAAATAAAACAATAAAAACTGTGGAGCTGTGAGGTTCTGTCACAGAGGAGTTTGCCCTCTTCTCTTTCACTGTCAGGAGTTTATTATTGTCCTGCGTATTATTGTCCATCCATCCATCCATCCATCTTCTTCCGCTTCATCCGGGGCCGGGTCGCGGGGGCAGCAGTCTCAGCAGAGATGCCCAGACTTCCCGATCCACACACACCTCCTCCAGCTGTTCTGACCCCGAGGCGACACCAGGCCAGCTCGGAGACATAGTCCCACCACCGTGTCCTGGGCCTTCCACGAGGCCTAGTCCCACTAGGACATGCCTGGAACACCTCCCGCGGGAGGCGACCAGGAGGCATCCGGAACAGATGCCCGAGCCAGCAGCGACTCTACTCCGAGCTCCTCCCGGGTAACTGAGCTCCTCACCCGATCTCGAAGGGTGCGCCCAGACACCCTGCGAAGGAAACTCATTTCGGCCGCTTGTATTCGCGATCTTGTCCTTTCGGTCATGACCCAAATCTCATGACCATAGGTGAGGGCGGGAACGTAGATCGATCGGTAAATCGAGAGCTTTGCCTCCCGACTCAGCTCCCTCTTCACCACGACAGACCGATACAGCGACCGCATCACTGCTGACGCCGCACCGATCCGTCTGTCCATCTCACGCTCCATCCGCCCCTCACTGAGAACAAGACCCCGAGATACTTGAACTCCTCCACTTGAGGTAAGGACCTGAAGAGGGGAAGCACCTTTTTCCGATGGAGAACCATGGCCTCAGATTTGGAGGTGCTGATCCTCATCCCGGCCGCTACACACTCGGCTGCAAACCGCCCCAGTGCAGCTGAAGGTCCATCAGAACAACATCATCCGCAAACAGCAGAGATGAGATCCTGAGGCTCCCAGACCGGACACCCTCCGGCCCCTGGCTGCGCCTAGAAATTCTGTCCATAAAGGTAATGAACAGAAGTGGTGACAAAGGGCAGCTCAAATACTTTCAGTTTTCATATTCATGGGCAAAAAGAACTGTTTTCAGCCTGGATTTGAAATTGACAAAAAATTTACGAAAAAATGACAAAAATGTGACAAAAATGTAACAAAAAAATTATAAATTGGATAAAAAATTTACGAAAAAATGTGACAAAAAATGACAGAAAATTGACAAAAATGTGACAAAAATTCAACAAAAATGTGACAAAAATTCAACGAAAATGTGACAAAAATTCAACCAAAATGTGACAAAAATTCAACGAAAAAGTGACAAAAATTCAACAAAAATTCAACAAAAATTCAACAAAAATGTGACAAAAAATTAGAAAAAATGTGACAAAAATTCAACAAAAATGTGACAAAAATTCAACAAAAATGTGACAAAAATTCAACGAAAAAGTGACAAAAATTCAACAAAAATGTGACAAAAAATTAACAAAAATGTGACAAAAAATCAACAAAAATGTGACAAAAAATCAACAAAAATGTGACAAAAAATCAACAAAAATGTGACAAAAATTCAACGAAAAAGTGACAAAAATTCAACAAAAATTCAACAAAAATGTGACAAAAAATCAACGAAAAAGTGACAAAAATTCAACGAAAAAGTGACAAAAATTCAACAAAAATTCAACAAAAATGTGACAAAAAATCAACAAAAAAGTGACAAAAAATCAACGAAAAAGTGACAAAAAATCAACGAAAAAGTGACAAAAATTCAACGAAAAAGTGACAAAAATTCAACAAAAATTCAACAAAAATGACAAAAATATGACAAAAAAATGACAAAAATGTAACAAAAAAATTATAAATTTGCCGAAATTATAAATTTAACTCCCGCCTGAAATTGACGAAAAAATGTGACAAAAAATGACAAAAATTTGATAAAAATTTGACAAAAAAGGACAAAAAATGACAAAAAATTTACAAAAATGTTACAAAAATGAGTTGAACATCCAACAAAAAAATGATGGAAAAAAAATCCGATGACGTGAGGAAAAAGATCCTCTCGGTTCAGGCGGGAGTTATGAGGTTAAACTGTATATGTAAAAACACAAAGAGCCATTTGGGAGCCAGAAGAGCCACCAAAAAGAGCCGAAAATCCCACCACTAAAAGCTGGAGCGCTCTATATAAGACTGCAATCACCCTATTCCAGATGTTTACAGTATCACCCAGATGGTGACCCATAGCGATAACAGAGGGTGTTATTATAGAAAGGAGACACGCCCCTGTTGACTCTGGGTTTCTGTGGTTTCTCCTCCTTCACCTCCTCTCAAACATCTCAGACCTTGAGCAAAAACAACAAGCTGAGAACAGAACACAAAGGCAGAAACTGGACTGAAGGACGGCTCATTTTCTCACTGGAGACAATAAATGACAACACCTCCGTCCTTCAGTTCGGCGCCGGCCTGAGTCTGCGACACAGAAGCACGTTCAGAGGCGGAGCAGGAGCGTCCACAGTCTGCATCTGAGGAAAACTCCTGCATTTTTAAAGCTGTGTGGACTCAGGGCTTTGGGCGCTGACGACAGAACTGTGTTTGAACAAACGAAAAAGGCAACAGTGAGTCAGTGTTTTCTCAGAGAAAACAAACGGACCTAAAACAGGCCCTTCTCAGACACAGGAGGTTCACGAGTCCGAGTCCAGCTTTAGTCTGGAGCGAGAGGAAGCTTCAGAGGATGGAAACGGACTGAGCTCTAGATGATATCTGAACAAACTGACAGCTCTGAATGTGTGATGGTGGCGTCTTGTGGTTCCTCCGTGGAAGAGGGTTCTTCTCTCGGGTCCTCGAAGGTCGCCCAGGGTCTCGGAGCCCGTCCCACCAGGCTTTTCATCAACGTTTTGAAACTCTGTCCTCGGTTTAACCTCTTAACCCCCGCCTGAACCGAGAGGATCTTTTTCCTCACGTCATCGGATTTATTTTCCATCATTTTTTTGTTGGGTGTTCAACTCATTTTTGTAACATTTTTGACAATTTTTTTGTCAATTTTTTGTCCATTTTTTTGTCAAATTTCTCATCACATTTTTTGTAATTTTTTTGTCACATTTTTGTAATTTTTTTGTTATTTTTTTGTCAAATTTGTATCACATTTTTGTCATTTTTTGGTCCATTTTTTATCAAATTTTTGTCACATTTTTGTCATTTTTTTGTTACATTTTTTGTCAATTTTTTGTCAATTTTTTGTCAATTTTTTGTCAATTTTTTGGTCAAAATTTTCATCACATTTTTGTATTTTTTGTCACATTTTTGTCAATTTTTTGTTATTCTTTGTCATTTTTTGGTCCATTTTTTATCAATTTTGTGTCACATTTTTGTCATTTTTTTCCTCAATTTTTTAAATCACATTTTTGTCAATTTTTGTCATTTTTTCGTCAATTTTTTGGTCATTTTTTGTCACATTTTTGTAATTTTTTTGTCACATTTTTTGGTCCATTTTTTGTCCATTTTTTGTCAATTTCTTGCGACTTTTTTGTGACATTTTTGCCACTTTTTCATCAATTTTTTGCCACTTTTTTGTCAAATTTTTCTCACATTTTGGTCAAATTTTTGTCCATTTTTGTCATTTTTTTGTCACTTTTTCGTCAATGTTTTCTCACTTTTTTCACATTTCCATCATTGTTTTCGTCTCAGTTTTGTTGCTATTTTCACAGCTTTTTTCCAGAAGCTTTTGGATTGGGGTAAAGCCAAACTGGAGAAAATGTGCTCGGTTCAGGTGGGAGTTAAGGGGTTAAAGAGAGGAGGAGGTTAAAGACAGGAGGAGGTAAAGACAGGAGGAGGTTAAAGACAGGAAGAGGTTAAAGACAGGAGGAGGTTGAAGAGAGGAGGAGGTTAAAGAGAGGAGGAGGAGGTTGAAGAGCCTGGCACAGAGAGGCCGGTGCAGACGCTGACTCAGAGGTTGGCTCAGAGCCTGGGGCACAGTTTGCCCGGCCAGACGTCCACTCCTGTTTGTCGTCTCTGTTCAAACGCAGGAACTTTGCTCAAAGCCAATCAAATCTCATTAAGTCTGACATCGATCCAATCACAGACAGGAAGCAAATTAACCACGAGTCAAACTTTTCCTCACCTGTGTGGAGGTTACAGACTAACACTCTCCGGTAAAACATTTAATACCTACAGTTGTAAGATTGAAATTGATTGAAATTTTGGTGAAATTTCAGTAAAGTTTGGCTTTACCCCAGTCCAAAATCTTCTGGAAAAAAGCTGGGAAAATAGCAACAAAACTGAGACGAAAACAGTGATGGCAATGTGACAAAAAAGTGAGAAAACATTGACAAAAAAGTGGCGAAAAATTGATGAAAAAGTGGCAAAAATGTCACAAAAAATGACAAAAATGTGACAAAATGTGATACAAATTTGACAAAAAAATTACAAAAATCTGACAAAAAAATGACCAAAAATTACAAAACTGTAACAAAAAAATGACAAAAAATTGATAAAAATGTGACAAAAAAATTGACAAAAAATTACAAAAAAAATGACAAAAATGTGACAAAAATGTGATGAAAAAAACTGAGGAAAAAATGACAAAAAAGTTACAAAAATGTAGTTACAGACTCAAGACAGAAGTTCACAATTTATTTCTCTGTCCAAGCAAGGCGCATGTCTTAGGTCCTCGTATTCCTTCCCACACAGGAGATGAAGGTAAGTAACAGGTAAGTATAAAGTACTTTCAGTAGCAGGGGTAGGCAACAGCAGGCCCGAGGGCCAAATCCGGCCCTTCACCGCAGAACCTCTGGCCCTCAAGATGATTTTGAGAAACATTATCACAACAATCAGAGAGGACTTTTAACATTATTAGAGTTAAATGGGAGAAAAAAAGGTAGAAATACTGTCAATGCACCCGATTAGGTCATATATTATGTACAACACTGGCATTTGAAGGAAGTGCACTGGATTTTTATCTTTTTTTTGCTGGATTTTTGTCATTTTTTCTGCTGGATTTGTATCTTTTTTTTGCAGGATTTTTGTCGCTTTTTTTTGGTCACTTTTTTTTGTTGTTGTTGCGTTTACATCCTCATTTTCTTCTCTGTTTTGAAGAAGCTTTTAGATTTGGAGAATTTGGAGAAAACATGTTCAGGTGGGAGTTAAGAGGTTAAGGAAGAAATGACGAATCTACTTAAATTAAGAGATTTTATCTAACGTTTGAGTAGATTTGTTCTGGTCATAGATGAGATAAAACTTCTAGCAGTAGTTATTCTTTTAATTCAGATAATTTTGTGTCATTTCAAGTGGGTTTTATTCTTGTTCCATTGGCGCTATAGCATTTGTTTCTTGGAAAACTGGCTCAAATCCAACATAGAAGAACTTTTATTCAAGCCATTTTAAATCATTTATCTCATTTAAGACGGTCATGTTTCCAGTGTTGTGCTTTACTTTGGCCTAATAATCAGCGGCTTCGGCCCTCGGTCTATTCCACCCCTGTGTGAACACAGGAGAGTCACACCCAAGGGCGTGACAGTTCCTGTTGTTAACCTCTTAACTCCCGCCTGAACCGAGAGGATCTTTTTCCTCACGCCATAATTTTTTTGTCATTTTTTGTCGCATTGGTGTCACATTTTTTTATCAATTTTTTTTTCCATTTTTTATCACATTTTTATTTTTATTTTTTGTCACATTTTTGTAATTTGTTTATAATTTTTTGTCACTTTTTTTGTCAAATTCTTTGTCAATTTTTGACACTTTTTTTTTCATTTTTTTGTCAATTTTTTATACATTTTTTATTACATTTTGGTCTTTTTTTGCCATATATTTTTTTTTTTTTGTCAATTTTTTTATCACATTTTTGTCATATTTTTGTAATTTTTTGGTTAATTTTTTGGTCAATTTCTTGTGACATTTTTGCCACTTTTTCATCAATTTTTTGTCACTTTTTTGTCACATTTTTTTTACTTTTTATTTTTATTTTTTGGTCACATTTTGTCAATTTTTTGTAATGTTTTTGTAATTTTTTGATTTTTTTTCTTTCATTTTTTCGTCATTTTTTTAATCACATTTTTGTATTTTTTTGTCAATTTGTAATCATATTTTTGTAATTTTTTTGTCACATTTTTGGTCATTTTTTGGTCATTTTTTGGTCAATTTCTTGTGACATTTTTGCCACTTTTTCATCAATTTTTCATCACTTTCTTGTCAATGTTTTCTCACTTTTTTGTCACATTTCCATCATTGTTTTCGTCTCAGTTTTGTTGCTTTTTTCACAGCTTTTTTCCAGAAGCTTTTGGATTGGGGTAAAGCCAAACTGCAGAAAATGTGCTCGGTTCAGGCGGGAGTTAAGGGGTTAAACTAAAGAAGTAAATCAAACATTACCTTTACACTGTATCTGCTGAAGCTCTTCCTCTCTTTGTTTACAGCCTGGTCCCGCCGAGGCAGCTGTCCGTGTGACGGGCTCCGTGTGACGGGCTCCGCGTGACGGGCTCCGCGTGACGGGCTCCGTGTGACGGGCTCCGTGTGACGGGCTCCGTGTGACGGGCTCCGTGTGACGGGCTCCGTGTGACGGGCTCGGCTGAAGGCTGCGTTTGATTCCGGCGCTGACACCTCCCCGACATTTACAGCTCGCGCTCTCTCCGCCGACTCCTCTCATGTCACGGCGGCTGCTCGCGCCCTATCTGCTCGTGACACGCCTCTTATCCCCGCAAATCAAATGGAAAAGGCACGCTGTGTAATCCTGGGAGCGCAGACAGCACTTTTCAAACACGGCCCTCATTCCGAATGTATCTGTGACACGCGGAGATTTAGAGTGTATCCATTTTGTACAAGAGCGTATCAGAGGACACATCAGATTGACGCGCTGCTCGGCGCCGCTGGGAGAGATGTGAGGCCGGGTTTTACATCGGGATGTGGAGAAAGTAGCACAAGCCCAGAGCGGCGGCGGCGTCTGACGAATCTGACGAAGCCGCCGCCGCCGCCGACATCAGGCTTCATCCACCTCCGCCTTCACGTGTGGAGAAGAAGATACGATACTGGGGGTTTGAGTATCGACCGATGTCCAATACCACGAGTCCTTCTGAACTCTTTGACACTACACGACTGGATTCAGTGCAATTTTCGAACGTCTGGGGGTTCACACTTAACGACTGAGAATCGTAAGAGCGAACACACGATTCTGACAAACAGCTGATGTTTTATAACACAGCGTAGGGCCGCTCGATTATTGAAAAAATAATAATCACGATTATTTTTGTCATAATTGAAATCACGATTATTCAAACGATTATTTGTTGCCTTTAAAAAAAAAACATAAAAAAGTGACAAAAATCCAGCAAAAAAGACAACAATCCAGCAAAAAAAAGACAAAAATCCAGCAGAAAAAAGACAAAAATCCAGCAAAAAAGTGACAAAAATCCATCAAAAAAATGACAAAATCCAGCAGAAAAAAGACAAAAATCCAGCAAAAAAGTGACAAAAATCCATTAAAAAAAAGACAAAAATCCATCAAAAAAGTGACAAAAATCCATAAAAAAAGACAAAAATCCATCAAAAAAAGTGACAAAAATCCATTAAAAATGACAAAAATCCATCAAAAAAGTGACAAAAATCCAGCAGAAAAAAAAACATTAAAAAAACATAAAAACAAAACAAAACATATATATAATTGATTTTTTGCGATTATGCTAATTTTGTAATCGTTTACTGTTGTAATCGAAATCGTAATCGAATTTCGATTCCCCCGGCCTTCTCCTCACACTCCCTGGCCGCCTCTCGCTCTCGCCGGGTCTCACTTTACGGGGACGGCCTGTGCTTCCTCCGTGATTTGTCCGAGTCTCATCTCTGCTAGCTGCTAACTGTACCTGGTTTGCGTTTGGCAGCAGCATGAAAAAATACAAGTCTACTATGAGCTCATCGTAGACTTGCTTTATTTCATGCTAGCAGCTAGCCCCGCTGTCAAATCTGTTTGATGCCACTTTTTCTCATTTATCTGTTATCTGTCAGATAAAAGCTGGCAGACCCTGGCAAAACCAGGGAACATCAGCCAAGGCATGAGACTCAAACACAGACAGAGAGCGGAATAAGCACAGGCTGCCCCGTAAAGTCAGACCCAACACTCGGGACGAGCGGTCGGCGGCCATAGTTTAAATCTCTCATACAAAAGTTTTTCTGTTTCTGTTCCTTAGTGATGAATTACCTTTGGGATATTGAGACATTTTCTCTTCGTCATGTCGGGATCAGCCCCACACAACACAGCGAGCACTATTTCTTCACCATATTATCAATGATCCGTAACAAACAACTAGACCCTTGACACACAAGATGGCGCCGTATGGAACTGTGCGGGAGTGTGACGTCAATGGAAAACTATCTATAGTTCAGTCAAATGGAGATAAAAGTTGGCGACAGGAAGAAGTGGGACGTATTTCAGTGGATTTAATAAGAAAAGGAGACGGACCTCAGCCCAGAGATGGAGGAGACAGCGGTGAGAGGTTAGTGGAGAAAGCGGGGAGAGGCTAGCCGCAGTTAGCAATGAGGTGAAGCTGAACAGTTCGTCTCCAAACTCAGTAAGAGCCGCTAAACTCTGTTCATGGTTGAAATGTAGCTGGAAAAGGTGGTTGTCGTGAACTTTTGGTGATATGAAGTTGTGCTGTTTCGTGTGTGGGGCTGTGGCCATTTTGGTCAATTATTTATAAATTTTTTGACATTTTTTGTCACGTTTTTTCGTCAATTTTTCCTCACTTTTTTGTCACATTTCGATCATTATTTTCATCTCAGTTTTGTTGCTATTTTCACAGCTTTTTCCCAGAAGCTTTCGGACTGGGGTAAAGCCAAACTGGAGAAAATGTGCTCGGTTCAGGTGGGAGTTAAGGGGTTAAAACCTGCAGAATCTGACAGTGACCGGACGGTTCGTGCAATAAAGACGGGGTCACAGACGGATTAAACACAGACCTCACAAGCCGCTGCTGTCGTGGCCATGTTGTGGAGAACAGACACCGAAATGGAGTTTTGGGCTCCAGTATCGACGGGGGAACTGTCCTCAGAAAGACCGACACAATTCATCCTGTCACAATGACTCTTCCTCACCTTCCTCTGGTCGAACACATGTCAAAGAATCCATGAACCGCTGTATCTTTAGTTTAGGCACACTTGTTTCTTTAGCAGCTTTTGAATCTTCTTGTCTGAAGCGGATAACTTTATTAGCAAACAATAACAAAAACAATATGAGTTACTAGTGTCGCTCATTATCTTATGTTTGCTTCCTAATCTTCTTCATCACTCATTCCCCCACAGGGACGGAGAATCCTGTGATGGATGAAGTAACTGTGATGTTTGCTGAGCTTTATGCCCCTGACTGTTTATATGACGGACGAGCACCAGTAATTTGTTTAAAGACTCCCCTGAAGGGCCATTTAGGGGTTCACTTAAAAGTACATTGATATTTTGCTGCTCCTTTACTGCCTCTGTTTACAGGTGCTCGTTGTGCCTCATGTTCTCCTTCTGTCTCCTTTTCTCTTTCTCCTCCTGACCCTCATGTTCTGAGACAAAAAACAATGATGATGTGGTAAAAAAGTGAGAAAACTTTGACAAAAAATGACAAAAAAGTGACGAAAAAAAATGACCAAAAATGTAACAAAATATGACAAAAAATGACAAAAAACACAAAAAATGTGACAAAAAATGACAAAAAAGTAACGAAAAAAATGACAAAAATATGACCAAAAATGTGACAAAAAATGACAAAAGATTGACGAAAAAAATGACCAAAAATGTGACCAAAAATGACCAAAAACCACAAAAAATGACAAAAAAGTAACGAAAAAAATTACAAAAAAAATTACAAAAAATTACAAAAAAGTGACCAAAAAAATGACTAAAAATGTGACAAAAAAAGACAAAAAAATGACAAAAAATGTGACAAAAAATGACAAAAAATACAAAAAAAATGTGACAAAAAAATAATAATACCCCCAAAAAAAGATGGAAAAAAATGTCTTTCTCCTCCAGACCCTCATGTTCTCCTCATGTCTCCTTTTCTCTTTCTCCTCCTGACCCTCATGTTCTGAGACGAAAACAATGATGATGTGGCAAAAAAGTGAGAAAACTTTGACAAAAAATGACAAAAAAGTGACGAAAAAAATGACAAAAAATGTGACAAAAAACACAAAAAATGTGACAAAAAATGACAAAAAAGTGACGAAAAAAATGACAAAAAATGTGACAAAATATGACAAAAAATGACAAAAAAGTGACAAAAAATATGACAAAATATGACAAAAAATGACAAAAGAGTGACGAAAAAAATGACTAAAAATGTGACAAAAAAGACAAAAAAAGACAAAAAATGTGACAAAAAATGACAAAAAATACAAAAAAATAATAATACCCCAAAAAAAGATGGAAAAAATGTCTTTCTCCTCCAGACCCTCATGTTCTCCTTCTGTCTCCTTTTCTCTTTCTCCTCCTGACCCTCATGTTCTGAGACGAAAACAATGATGATGTGGCAAAAAAGTGAGAAAACTTTGACAAAAAATGACAAAAAAATGACAAAATATGACAAAAAAACACCAAAAATGACAAAAAATGACAAAAAAGTAACGAAAAAAATGACAAAAAATGTGACAAAAAAGACAAAAAACACAAAAAATGTGACAAAAAATGACAAAAAAGTAACGAAAAAAATGACCAAAAATGTGACAAAAAATGACAAAAAAACCACAAAAAATGACAAAAAAGTGACGAAAAAAATGACCAAAAAAAGACAAAAAAAGACAAAAAAGTGTGACAAAAAAATAATAATACCCAAAAAAAAGATGGAAAAAAATGTCTTTCTCCTCCTGACCCTCACGTTCTCCTTCTGTCTCCTTCTGTCTCCCTCCTCCTGACCCTCATGTTCTCCTTCTGTCTCCTTTTCTCTTTCTCCTCCTGACCCTCACGTTCTCCTTCTGTCTCCTTTTCTCTCCCTCCTCCTGACCCTCATGTTCTCCTTCTGTCTCCTTTTCTCTTTCTCCTCCTGACCCTCACGTTCTCCTTCTGTCTCCTTTTCTCTCCCTCCTCCTGACCCTCATGTTCTCCTTCTGTCTCCTTTTCTCTCCCTCCTCCTGACCCTCACGTTCTCCTTCTGTCTCCTTTTCTCTTTCTCCTCCTGACCCTCATGTTCTCCTTCTGTCTCCTTTTCTCTTTCTCCTCCTGACCCTCACGTTCTCCTTCTGTCTCCTTTTCTCTTTCTCCTCCTGACCCTCATGTTCTCCTTCTGTCTCCTTTTCTCTTTCTCCTCCTGACCCTCACGTTCTCCTTCTGTCTCCTTTTCTCTTTCTCCTCCTGACCCTCATGTTCTCCTTCTGTCTCCTTTTCTCTTTCTCCTCCTGACCCTCATGTTCTCCTTCTGTCTCCTTTTCTCTTTCTCCTCCAGACCCTCATGTTCTCCTTCTGTCTCCTTTTCTCTTTCTCCTCCAGACCCTCACGTTCTCCTTCTGTCTCCTTTTCTCTTTCTCCTCCTGACCCTCATGTTCTCCTTCTGTCTCCTTTTCTCTTTCTCCTCCAGACCCTCATGTTCTCCTTCTGTCTCCTTTTCGCTTTCTCCTCCAGACCCTCATGTTCTCCTTCTGTCTCCTTTTCGCTTTCTCCTCCAGACCCTCATGTTCTCCTTCTGTCTCCTTTTCTCTTTGGAGGTGAGGTTGGACGTAACTGCATGAGAGTTGACAGCCCTGATTTAAGCTGTTGTGGACGTTAGCACTAGCCGCGTTAGCATTAGCCAATGTCTTGCAATAGAGCTCCACAGTCCCGCCTCCCCTTGCTTTGAGACCGTATTGGAAAAAATGACAAAAAAGTGAGAAAAATTTGATGAAAAATGTAGGAAAAAATTGACGAAAAAGTGAGAAGAATTTAACAAAAAAAAATGTGAATAATTTGACGAAAAAGTGACAAAAATTGAGAAAAAAATTGACAAAAAAGTAAGAAAAATTTGACGAAAAATGTAGGAAAAAATGGAGGAAAAAGTGATACAAATTTGACAAAAAAATTAGAATAATTTGACGAAAAAGTGACAAAAAAGTCACGAAAATTTGACAAAAATGAGACGACTGCCCAAGTAAAAAGAAGTGCTGAAAAAAATCTGATGTGAGGAAAAAGATCAATTTAGTTTTGTAGGTCTTTCAAATGAGGCGTTACACTGGCCTATAGGATAAAGCTGAACTGGAGAAAATGTTCTCGGTTCTGGCGGGAGTTAAGAGGTTAATAAATAGGATTTATGCACAGAAAAAGTGTTTTGGGGGTAAATTTTGTCCCTCAGCGCCCCCTAACTAAAATATCTTCCCACGGCTCTGGTAGGAGCCGTTGTGGTCGGTCCTCTCCCACCTTTTCTTTTCCGCCTTTCGTGTCCACATGGACGGTTTTACACATATGGACTAACTCATCAATCTCCCGAATAAACTCACTGGACACTGATTCATCCTTAGTGATGGACCAAGAACTCAAATTTATTGTGGATGGAAGTGTCGGTTAGGTTGGAGCGACGTGTTTTTGTTGTTTTGGGTTATAGACTGAACTATTTTTGTTGTTGTTTGTTGTTGGAACACCAAATGCTAACTCAGCAAGGAAAAAAAACATTGTGTGCATTACTATACAATGTCTTGTCCATGTCTACCTGCAGGATTGTAAATATTGTAAACAATCTTGTGAATACTATTTCCACTAAATAATAAGGCAAAGCCACGTAAACGCAAAAACGACTTGTGTATTGTTTTCTGCACCTACACCTCCCTGAGTGTATCTAAATCTTCTGGTCCAGCCCAATTTCAATCGAACTAGTATTTACCCATACATGCTACACATTACAGAGATGGTTTGGCCCAACTTCCGCCCGCTCACACAGGTTTGAGGCCGCGCTAAGTGACCTAACAAGCTAGCTTGTTCTGCCACCACTCTCTGGAGGTACGACAGCAATGGCGGCCCGTTGCGTTGTCGTCGTGAATCTCTGCTACAGGCGGCCATTGGAAACGACCCCCCTTCATAGAGCATGGTCTGATCCTATTGGCTGCATGGGCGCATTAAACCATCCCGTCACATTAAAGGAATAGGCCACCAGTTTTCCATACTGAGATATGTTCTTACCTTAGCTTTGACGAGTTCTTTAGGACCTGTCTGATCTTCACCCGTGCCTTCAGTCACGTAAACACAGCGCAGACGGCGTTAGCATTTAGCCTCTCCCTCTCTCCTCTATAGCTCCAAAACCGGTCAAGATAGAAGCTACCAAGCTCTTCCACGTTTTCACTATTTAAATATGGTTACGTGAAGTGTTCCACTACAAAGTATAATTACACAAAATTAAACAATGTGGATTTTCTAAGCGGATAAAAGGGGAACTATATTGTAAGGCGTAATAATACCAGGAGTAGTTTGAAATCCGCGCAGTAATCTTCACTTTACTGTGCGGATGCCAAATTACTCTTGGTATTATTACGCCTTACAATATAGTTCCCCCTTTTATCCGCTTAGAAAATCCACATTGTTTAATTTTGTGTAATTATACTTTGTAGTGGAACACTTCACGTAACCATATTTAAATAGTGAAAACGTGGAAGAGCTTGGTAGCTTCTATCTTGACCGGTTTTGGAGCTATAGAGGAGAGAGGGAGAGGCTAAATGCTAACGCCGTCTGCGCTGTGTTTACGTGACTGAAGGCACGGGTGAAGATCAGACAGGTCCTAAAGAACTCGTCAAAGCTCAGGTAAGAACATATCTCAGTATGGAAAAACGGTGGCCTATTCCTTTAACATAACATAAGTTCTGAAAAGTTGATTTTGCATGACACCCCCTTTGAATAATCGAGGTAAAAGTAATTCCTCCATGTCTGGATGAGTTGTGGCAGTACATGGGCTGCAGCTCTGAAAGATGCGTTTCTCGTCCTCCGGTGTTTGAGACTGAAATGGCAGCAGGAGGAGGAGGAACAGCAGTTGTTTGTGGAGGCGTCAGCGCCGCCGCTCGTTCATCTTTCCTGGTGAACAAAGTGAAGCTCGTCTGCTCCTCGTCTGCTCCTCGGCTGCTCTGAAGTCTCTGCCGGGATGTTGGGCCTGAACATTATTTGTGGAGGAGACGGTGGTTTTCCCTCTGGTGTCTGCGGCGGCTCACACAGAACTTTACAAAGGCTCTGCAGGTGAGCGGGAACTACACAGCGGCTCCAGGCAGGAATACCAGAAATATGTGTCCAGTGTCCAAGACAAGTCTTTTTTACCTTGATAACTTTGACGAGTTGGAATCACAGTGGGACTCTGTGTAATGGAGGTTTGCAATACAAGACATCAAGTTCTTTCTGGCTGTTTGTCATTTCCTGGTTCACATGTTTATTGTCTGTTGTTTGTTTGTTTATCTCTTGCTGTGACGTGATTTCAGCCCAGGAGTTTGATTATTTAACCTCTTAACTCCTACCTGAACCGAGAGGATCTTTTTCCTCACGTCATCAGATTGTTTTGTTGGGTATTCAACTCATTTTTATAACTTTTTTGTAATTTTTTTGTCATTTTTCATTACATTTTTTCGTCAATTTTTTATCAATTTTTTGTAATTTTTTTGTAATTTTTTTGTCACATTTTGTCACATTTTTGTAATTTTTTCATCCATTTTTCGTCACTTTTTTGTCAATGTTTTCTCATTTTTCTCAATTTTTGTAATTTTTTTTGTCACATTTTATGTCCATTTCTTGTGACATTTTTGTCACATTTCCATCATTGTTTTCGTCTCAGTTTTGTTGCTATTTTCACAGCTTTTTTCCAGAAGCTTTTGGACTGGGGTAAAACTGGAGAAAATGTGCTCAGTTCAGGTGGGAGTTAAGAGGTTAAGCAGCCCGCACATCTCCAGACCTGTAGCTCACCTCGTAGAGTTGCCAGATCGGTTTTCTCTCGGTCACTACATAATCTGGGCCTGACACGTCTCCACCGTCATCTTTGAGTTATGCAAATGAAGAGTATATTATTCATGCACTTGGCTGCACTGCACCGACTTAAACTCTGTTTAATTTAACTCTGCTCTGAGTCAGTTCAGCGTCCAATGGGGATGAATGAAAAGCAGAAGTTCTTTCTGATTTCAAGATTCAAGATTTTTTATTTGTAAAAACATGTGAATGGTCATGCTGATTTACATAAAACAAAAAAGGTTTGTGTGACTAAGAGCGATGCAGAAAAACTTATTCATGCATTTGTCTCTTCAAGGCTGGATTACTGCAACAGCCTGCTGGCAGCGTGCCCTAAAAGCTCCCTGAAAAGTCTTCAATTAGTTCAAAATGCAGCTGCAACGCGGACAAAGAGAAGAGAACACATTACCCCTGTGCTAAAGTCTCGCCATTGGCTTCCTGTTGAGTTTAGAATACAATTTTAAATCCTGCTCCTCACATTTAAATCCATAAAGGGTTTCGCTCCGCTCTATCTCCAAGACGCTGTCATTCCATATCAGCCAACCAGAGCTCTCCGTACAGCATGTACCTTAGGGCGTCTCTTAGATTTACTAGTTGATGGAAGTGAGAGACAAAAAAGGTATCGGTTCAAATATTTGGAAAAGATTCCTGACATAATTTTCCAGTATCGGCCCCGAAATCCGTGACCAGTATCAGATCGGTGCATCTCTAGTTAGCGCTCAAAACATAAATGAATACAAGCATCATTATCTATCCCTCATTTCCAGAAAAATGTCTGTAAAAATGAGTGAATCCCTGACATTGCTGATCCCGCGCGAATGCTCTTTGAAATGAGCAACATCCAGGTATTTCTAATCTGTGACTGAGTGAATCTGTTTTTGGTGCTGAGGTCGAAGCTGTTGACTGTTGAGCATTTCTCGCGTGTCCTTGTCAAACAATCTGAGCTGGAATTCAGAAGTGCTGCTGTGAGAGTCTGAGCAGCGGCTTTTCTTTCTGCGTAAATTGAAAGAATGGACTCTCAATAAGCAGATTCTTTAGAGTTGTTACCGCTGTTGTTTTGAAAGGCTTCTCACTTCTGGGGTCACGGTTTGGTTTGGAAAGAAAAGAACGTTTTAATCAGACGGTCAGAGCGGACGGTGTGATTAAAACGTTCTTTAGGAGGACCCGAGTGTGGAACGTTCTGTCCTCGGGAACATTTACGAAGACCTGAAGGACCTTAACCTCTTAACTCCCGCCTGAACCGAGAGGATCTTTTTCCTCACGTCATTTTTCCATAATTTTTTTGTTGGGTATTCAACTCATTTTTGTAACTTTTTTGTCATTTTTTTGTCACATTTTTTGTCATTTTTATGGTCATTTTTTTCATACATTTTTTGTCATTTTTTAAAATCATTTCTTGGTCAATTTTTTGTTATTTTTTGTCAGATTTTTGTCATTTTTTAATCTTTTTTTTTTTTTTTTCATTTTTTGTCACATTTTTGTCTTTTCGTAAATGTTTTGTAATTTTTTTAAATCAATTTTTTGGTCAATTTTTAGTAACTTTTTTATCACATTTTCGTCACATTTTTGTCATTTTTTTTGGTCATTTTTTAAATCAAATTTTTGTCAATTTCTTGTGACATTTTTGCCACTTTTTCATAAATTTTCCAAAGAATTTTTCTCACTTCTTTGTCACATTTCCATCATTGTTTTCGTCTCAGTTTTGTTGCTATTTTCACACCTTTTTTCCAGAAGCTTTAGTCTGGGGTAAAGCCAAACTGGAGAAAATGTGCTCAGTTCAGGTGGGAGTTAAGGAGTTAAAGGAACAGGCCAGTGTGTTTACATACTGAGATATGTTCTTACCTTTGACGAGTTCTTTAGGACCGGTCTGATCTTCACCCGTGCCTTCAGTCACGTAAACACAGCGCAGACGGCGTTAGCATTTAGCCTCTCCCTCTCTCCTCTATAGCTCCAAAACAGGTCAAGATAGAAGCTACCGACCTCTTCCATGTTTTCACTATTTAAATATGGTTACGTGAAGTGTTTCACTACAAAGTATAATTACACTAAATTAAACAATGTGGATTTTCTAAGTGGATAAAAGGGGGACTATATTGTAAGGCGTAATAATACCAGGAGTATCAGTAAGATCTTCACTTTACTGTGCGGAAGTAGAACTACTCCTGGTATTATTTATCACAGATTTCCCAAAATCACACATAAGGTGTATTAGAGTGTCTAGTTTCATAATAATAATAATAATAAAAAAGGTGTAATTAACACTAAATTCATATTTTATTTAACGTACAAGAAGTAATTTTAATCAGGAGATATTTTGGGAACACACACGCACAGGGGGGTGGCAGATCGGGGGGGCCTTGTGGGTCCTCATTAGATTTCGCCTCACTGAGAATGTTGTGTTCATAGCGTGTTTCTTCTGTGTTTACAGATGACAATAAATGACGAGAAAATACCTTCTAAGTGTCTTTATCCGACCACTAACGCTACATATATGTGTGTGTATATTTAGATTGCATACATGTATGTGTGCATATATGTATATATGCTTTTATAGATATATAAAAGCAAGCCAAAATCTTCTCCCTAGAAACACCCAAAAATTGTTCAACAGTAGAGAAGGGCATTATAATTTAAGAGGAGAATTTGTGATGAGAAAACATTATGTTCACACCACCTTTAAAAGTCTGTGTATCTCCCAAGCAGGAATAACACTGTGGAATGAGTTAGACAAAACACTCGGACACTTTAAAAGAACATGTAAAGACATTATCTTTAAAAAGTATGCTAGCGAAGTATCATAATTACTATTACATTCTTAGACAGGCAGACACTTGCGCTTTTGTGTGTGGTTGCCTGGATATGAATATCAAAATATAAAGCATTATTTTGCATCGACAACAGTACGTTTTTGTGCGTTTGGAAATCATTTTGTGTGAACTCAAAGTGAGATCAGCTTGTTAGTTCAAGTTTACATGACAATGGACAAAACACATGTTTCCAATATGTTCATGGATTACATATATGTATGTAAACTTCAAGGATGTTTACATGTCTTTTTTCTTTCCCTTTCCCGGTCAATCTTGAGTGAGTGACTATGGACAGATAGTTTCTGTTTCTACATGGTTATTCGGAGCTTGTACATTTGGGTATAGCAGGGCTGAGCGATATTATATATATTTTTGTGTGATCAGAACGAAGATCATACAAAAAGCCTTAGTATAACTCTTATGTACCATATGGTGTATTTATTTATTTACGACTGTAAATGATGAATCCTTTATTTTTATTTTTTTGGTAACTGTAAATGATGACATTTTGTACGATCATAAATGATTTATATCAACATGTAAGCCCAGACTCATGCATCGGTTTCCTGCATGAGTCTAGCTGAAAGTTTATGTGATGATTACTTGAATGAGAGATAAGGGGGAGGTTTACTAGAAGTTCTTGAACTTCTTCCTTCTCCTTTTGAGCACAAAGTCTTGTTTTGTATTTTTTCTTTCTGTAAAATGTTGACATACTTTTTCTGCTCAAATGAATAAATAAATGAAATGAAAAAAATATATGTGTAACTGAGGAGCGGTTTGTATGTGAAGTGTTTTTTTTTTTTTTTCAATTTAGCTGTATTATGTGATTATGTATTTGCTTGAACTGGACCCCAGGAAGAGGAGCCGTCCATTTGGAGACAGTTAATGAGAAATAAATGAAACAAATAAACAAAGAGCCATAAGTCCCATCACTTGGAGGAAAAACAGCTTAAGCATTTGGCTGTGGAGACAAAAGAGACAAAAGAAACAAACCAGACTGTGGATCTGAAGGGACTGGGTCGGTTTATGTTAAATCATCGTCTTTATTCAGTTGTGTAATATACTGAATGTCAACATGTGATTTCCAGATCATCTTCTACAATAGAGTTTACTGCAGAGACAGTGTCCAGCCGCCATGCTGTGGTGACGAGTTTATTATTCATGGGCCGTTGATTTAGTGGTACAGAGAAAGAAAAGACTAGTTTAATTAAATACAATAAATTACCGTCGTATTATCCCCGTGATTGTGTCGTCCCTTTAACCTTCTACGGCGTTTTCCCCGGCGTGCCCTGGTGCTGCGTCTGCTACATGTGTCAGATCCAGTGTGACGCGTAAAACCCTCCATCCCCAGGTCCCCGTAAAGTCTACCAAGAAAAATACTCTGAATTAGAACTAAGTTTAGCACTTTCCCTGCAGCGAGTGTCCACAGCTCCACAGCTCCACATCTCCACAGCTCCAGATCCACAGCTCCACAGCTCCAGATCCACAGCTCCAGATCCACAGCTCCAAAGCTCCAGATCCACAGCTCCACATCCACAGCTCCAGATCCACAGATTCAGATCCACAGCTCCACATCCACAGCTCCACATCCACAGCTCCAGATCCACAGATTCAGATCCACAGCTCCACATCCACAGCTCCAGATCCACAGCTCCAAAGCTCCAGATCCACAGCTCCACATCCACAGCTCCAGATCCACAGATTCAGATCCACAGCTCCACAGCTCCACAGCTCCACGCCGCAGTCCCGGTGCCCACAGTGAAAACAGTAGCTTCGTGTCCGTCAGAGGAGACCCGTCATAAGGCATTGTAGTCGCGGAGGGGGCGGGGTTTGTCCAGCGTCTCCCTCCAGTGTGAGTGAGTGGGCGGGCGGGTGAGTGAGTGAGTGGCGTTGAAGGCCTCGTGACGGAGCGGCCGCAGAGACGCCGGGGCCTCACGCTGACCTCTCCTCGGGCCAGTCTTTGGCCAAACGTCTGCCGTGCCAGAGGAGGGCGAGCGCGGGGACGCCGTCGTCTGCGGAGATGGAGGAGCGTAAAGCGCCGCCGTAAAGCGAGAACCTTTCAGATCAGACGTCAGAAGATACAGCGTGAACGGATCGAGTTCCGCTTCCACGTCTCCAGAGGATCATGATGTACCGAGTCACTTGCTCCGATCTGAAGCGTTCTTGCTTTACGGCGAGCCTCCACATCTGTGAGCGAGCCTGCACATCTGTGAGGCCCGAGCGCAGCGGTGAACATGGGCCGAGCAGAAGGCCTTGAGTTTGTGTCTCTCACTGAGGTGAACAAGAGAAAAATAGAAAGGGACATCTCAGGCGATCTCCTTTATTCTGCGCATGTAGTCGTGCAGTTCCTCGGGGTCCTGGAAGCCCATGTCCTGGCAGACCCACTGAATGTCCTGCTCGTCGGCCATGGGGATGGCGTTGTAGGGCAGCTCCTCCGTGGGCAGCGTGCTGAAGGTGGTGAACTTCACCCTCTTGCGCTTGGACGTGGGCGAGCTGGCCTCCTCGCCGTTGTCCTTGGTGGAGCCGCCCGAGCTGCCGTCGCCGCGGCCGTGCGCCTGGCTCTGCACGCTGGTCTGCGAGCTGCCGCTGCTGTGCTGGTCGCCGTGGCAGCAGGTCTGCACGCTCTCCATGGGGGCGTCGGCCTGCTGCGGCGACAGCTGGCACTGGGCGCGCAGCGGCTGGCCGTTGCCGAGGAACACCCAGTGGTGGGAGTGGTCCATGTTGGCCTGGCCCTCGGGCGGGATCCTCTTGTGGCGATACTTGAGCACGAACACGATGCAGTTGATGAGGAAGACGAGGATGGCGAGGCAGAAGACGCCGAGCAGCGCGTACATGCCGATCTCCAGGTCCGTCATGTTGCGCGGCGAGTGCACGAACTCGTCCTCGTCCAGGTCGCCGTCGGTGGGCCGCTCCGGGACGCCGATGGTGGGGAAGTTGGTGTAGTCGATGGGGACGCTCGCCGGCTGCTCGTTGGACGTCTCGTAGACCCGCCCGCCGTTCCCCGGGTCGAGGGCGGGGCGGCGCGTGAACGGGACCATCTCCATCTCGCCCTCCGTGGTCGTCTCCTCCTCAGAGTCCTCCTCGGGGCCGAAGCGCACCTTCACGAAGACGTTGGCGGACGCGATGACGCTCTTCCGCTTGGTCTTCTGGCAGGCCTCGCAGATGGTCATCTCCACGCGGACCAGCTCGCCGGACCCCTCGCCCTCCGCCGCCACCGCGGGCCAGCGCTGCCCCGGCTCCTGCACCACCGACGCCACCTTCTCATCCAGGGACGAGCCGTTCAGCGTGTAGTCCTTCGGGTCGAAGAACGTGAGCGTGGCGGCCGTGGAGTCGCTGAAGAGCATCCAGATGGACAGAGACGCCTCCTGTGGGACACAAAGAGGTCAGAGGTCAGGGCACAAACACCAGAGGTCAGAGGTCAGGAAAGACGATAAAAACATGACAAATACTGAAATGTAGAGGTGCAAAAATACATGAACATAACCTTTGTGTTACAGATTTAATATTATCGACTGGACTGGGTTGGTTGAGTTGATCTTCAGAAGCTTCTGTATGTAACACTAGTAAAGACAAAAGCTAGAGCCACAAGTTACTTCCTTTAAAGGGATATTTCAGGATTTTTGACATAGGGTCAGACTGTTTTGAATGCAGGCTAGCTGATACCATAGAAATGTGCTAGCCTTGCATTAGCCTAGCACTACGAAACTCTTCAAACAGTATAAGAACTGCATGACTTATAAAAGAATATCTCCAGAAATCAGCAACACTCTGGATAACTAGGAAATGAGGCCCTATGTCAAAAATCCTGAAATATCCCTTTAACCCCTTAATTCCCGCCTGAACTGAGGACATTTTCTCCAGTTTGGCTTTACCCCAGTCCAAAAGCTTCTGGAAAAAAGCTGTGAAAATAGCAACAAAACTGAGACGAAAACAATGATGGAAATGTGAGAAAAAAGTGAGAAAACATTGGCAAAAAAGTGACGAAAAATTTATGAAAAAGTGGCAAAAATGTCACAAGAAATTGACAAAAAATGGATGAAAAAATGACAAAAATGTGACAAAAATGTAACAAAAATGTCACAATAAATTGACAAAAAAATGATGAAAAAATGACAAATATTTGTCAAAAAAATGACAAAAATGTGACAAAAAATGTGACAAAAACTTGATGAAAATGTGGCAAAAATGTCACAAAAATTGACAAAAAAAATGATTAAAAAAATGAGAAAAAATGTGACAAAATGTGACAAAAATGTGATAAAAATGAGATAAAAATGTGACAAAAAAATGACAAAAAAAATGACAAAAATGCGACAAAAATGTGATAAAAATTTGATGAAAATGTAACAAAAATGTCACAAAAATGTCACAATAAATTGACAAAAAATTGATGAAAAAATTACAAAAAAATTACAAAAAATGACAAAAATGTGACAAAATGTGACAAAAACTGACAAAAATGTGATAAAAATGTGACAAAAAATGACCAAAAAAAAAGACAAAAATGTGATTAAAAAATGACAAAAAATGACAAAAATGAGTTGAATACCCCCCAAAAATATGATGAAAAAAAAATCTGATGACGTGAGGAAAAAGATCTTCTCGGTTCAGGCGGGAGTTAAGAGTTTAAACCACCAGACTATTTAAAGACTATTTAAACTCCGGTCACTTCTGAGTGCAGGGGAAACGTTTGTGTGCGATCTGTACAAAGTGAAGCTCGAGGAGAAGCATCGGAGTGAAGGGACTGAAAGAGAAACATCTGCTTTATGAGAAGAGTAAATCCCTGAGACGTCAACAGCATTAGCTCCTCGTTAGCTTCGTTCGATGTCTTTAAACGTAGCACACGGTTTTGTTACAACTGCACAAAAACAAACAAACCACCTACAGTATCGTGAGCAGCATGAACGCATGAACAGACACTGGTAAAATGACTGACGTCCTGGGGTCGTTCCAGTTTTCCCGAGGTCCCTAAGTTCTTCTAATCCCCGTGACTGAGGCTTTCGAGTTTGCTGCTCCGACACAGAAAGTCTCCTCTGGTTTTCTCCCGTTTGTGGGTTTGGTTCATCGGTGTTTGCCAGAGAGATCAGGCCTGGGAGAGTGTGGTCATTAGGAGCCGCTCCGAAGGCAACGCTTCATCTTCATGTCTCGGTTTAATGCCCTCAGGTCGGCGTTACCGTCGGCCCGTGATCAAAGCGAATCATTTATCGCTCCGCCATTACACTCCGAACACTAACTAAGGCAGTGTGCTTGTAATCGCTCTGACTGAACCAATCTCTCTGTGAACCAACGTGGCCCGTGCTCCTCTGCTCCGTCAAACAGGCAGAAATGTGCTTAAATGTGTGAGGCAAACGTCTTAAAGCAGGGGTCGGCAAGTTTGCTCGGTGGAGGGCCGGTTTTCTTCATCGTCAAAAGACCAAGGGCCGGACCCGCCAATTGAAGCAATTGACGAAAAGCATCACTTTCTACAGATGCCAGTGTTGTACATCACATACACTGGGAAAATGTCCATATTAAATTAGATAAATTACTTAAAATTGCTCGAATAAATTTGAGTCAGTTTGAACTAATCTAAAATCAGATAAAAATGCCAATGCCAATTGAACAAATAGAAATCCCAATGGAAATCAGACAAATTAACTTTTACTGTGAAAATGATTTATTTTTCATTTGAAATTATACCAAATAATCTGAATTAAGAAAAAACTTGAACAAAACGTGCTTGCTCCATTGGCAAGAATAGGTTTTATTTGCTCTAAGGCCAGACCAACTCTACTCAAACTTTAGATTTGATCTCTTAATTCAAGTAGATTTCAGTCATTTCTTCCTTGATGATTATTCTTTTAGGATTATGGACTAAAAGGATGCTCTGTTAAGACATTTTAAGGAATTGGCAGTATTTTTTTCACATTTCTAGAGTACTTTAACAGGCATTTGATCTCCGATTTGGGTCATAATATTTCTCAAAATCATCTCGAGGGCCAGAGTTTGATGAAAGAGGGCCGGTTTTGGCCCCCGGGCCTGACATTGCCTACCCCTGTCTTAAAGGTAAGTGCACAACCTAGCCTCACGCATCTCGCTACCCCTTCTGTTCTCTCCTGGATATTAGCTGTGCAGTGCCTGTGTGTCCAGCCTCATGTCATGATAAAATCCCCTTTAAAACATGTTTGTAATCCTGCGTGTTCCTCGTTGCCTCTGGGTTTTCATGAGTTTATTCAAGCAAATACTGTAATTCCTCTGATCCGAATGCCTGGGCTCGGGAAAGGCATTTAAACGATTAAACAATGCCAATAGAGTTCAGGAAAATCCACAGTTACCATGGAGATCCGCCATGTTTACAACTGTTAAAGGGGGGGGTATTATGCAAAAATTGACTTTTTCAAGCTTTACATCATGTTATTATGTCATTCCCTCATTAAAAACATGCCTGAAGTGTTGCCTTGGCACATTCACGTATTTTTGAGTGATCTGTAAAAACTCTGATGGCGGCCATTTTAGGGATAGGTTTGCCTGAGTCCTCCTAGGAACGCCCCCACCTCCTGGAGACGCCTCCGAGCTTTCGTCACCAGCCGAGTAACCAAGCACTGCTCCTCAGCAGAACCCCCTCCCCACTGATGCCACAGACAGCGTGTGGAGGGGGCGTGTCGGAAAGGGTCAGAGGTTCTTAAAGAGACAGAGGCCTATTTCAAGACATTCACTACAGCCATTTTGAGAGAGACATTTTATACAAGGCAGTTATTCTAATTTACTGCATTTACAGACCAACAGAAGGTTTGCTCATCATTGTAGTGTGATATAGACTGGTGCTATGTGACTGAAAAAAGCAGAATACCCCCTCTTTAAGGTGCCAAACTTGTTTTTACACAATGTGGGTTGAACTCACCCGCTCTAACAGCTGACACGCAGTTACCGTATCTCGTTAGCAAGTCCAAGATCATTATCTCAGTCCATGGTCATTATTTCTTCTTAACGATGTCCAGAAGTGAAGAGCTGTGGTCGGAAAAGCACCCGTTCCCCTTTTCATTTCTAATCAGATTTTGCACATTGATTCCAGTTGGTGATGTTTGTTTGTGAATCCTCCTCCTCCTCCTCCTCCTCCTCCTCCTCGTCTCTGCAGTATTTTCCTCGCGCTGAATAAACCTTCTTTCGGAGCCCTGCCGCCCACTCTAGGCGCTCCTCGCTCTTGTCCCGGCCGCTCCCCGGCGCTGTCAGCGATCTGCTCAGCGTCATGTTTTATTAACCTCATCCATATCAAAGTCTGCGGCGGCGCCTGTCGAGTGGAGGCGATGGCGAGGGGGGGGGGGGAGGGGGGCGATGGCGAGGGGGGAGCGTGGGAGAGCGGGCGTGTGGACAGCGTGTCGTCGCCGGCGTTTGGTGGAGAAACACGAGGCGGCCGCGGCGCTTTGTGGCGAGTCCGCGGCTCGGTGCGGTCACATGTCAGCGCCGTCACACGCGTGGAGGAAGTAATCCATGTGTGACGAGGGGGGGGGGGTTCATCCACAGGGGAATCCACAGGCGAGAGTCAGAGCCCCGCGGCGCTCGTCGACTTCACCCTCTACAGTTTGATAAGGCCGTGTCAGACAGGACGACGGCAGAGTCAGAAAGAGCAAATCACCAAATGTTTCGTCTGTTCAGTGTCTGTCAGAGATGAGGTTCCCAAACTGCCATATCCATCTGACCGAGACACACACAGTCTCGTACTTCTATCTTAGTGAGGACAATGGTCCTCACAATGTCGTAAGTACAAGAACACACACACTCATAGACATAATGTAACTAAAGGTTATCATTATCTATACCCAATTCTAACCCTAACCCTAAAACCACATCTTGACCCTCAAATAGTCCCTCAAATAAGTGAGGACCACCAGAAATGTCCTCACACTGTTAAAAACTCACACTGGTCCCCACAATGTTGTAAGTATAAGAACACACACACGTTTTTTGAATATTGTTAAGGTTAAGGTTGACTTTATTTGTCTCCACTCCTGCTTTTTGTATCTGTTCTAAAGCAAGACCGTCTGGGACTTTGCTCTCAGCCTCAAACCTCAAAGTTTCATATCGATCCAATCACAAACAGAATGAACCACTGATTTATTAAATGTACACAAGGATGTTCCTGCTCAGCTTCTCTAAGAGGACTTTCCTCTTGTTGTTTCTGTCTGTTGAACGTGTTTCTGTCTGAGCAGTTACTAATGACTCCTTGTTCCTTTGTGGCAGAAATGTCGTAGATGGTTCACATTTGTCTCCACTCGGAGTCAAGAGAAAATGTTGGTGCAAATGAACATTGGACATTAAGCCCAATTTTAACCCTAAAACCACACCTTCACCCTCAAACAGTCCTTCAAATAAGTGAGGACCACGTAAAAATGTCCTCACTCTGTTGGTTAAAAATTCAAAATGGTCCTCACAATGTCGTAAGTACAAGAGCACACACATTCATAGACATAATTTATTACCCAGACCCTAACCCTAAACTTAATCCTAACCCTAAACCCACATCTTGACCCTCAAACAGTCCCTCAAATAAGTGAGGACCACCAAAAATGTCCTCACTTTGTTAGTTAAAAACTAAAAATGGTCCTCACAATGCTTCTATCTTAGTGAGGACACTCATAGACATTATGCTCAAAATGGTCCTCACAATGTCGTAAGTACAAGAGCACACACACATTCATAGACATAATTTATTACCCTAACCCTAAACTTAATTCTAAACCTAACCCTAAAACCACATCTTGACCCTCCAAGGAAGTGAGGACCACCTAAAATGTTCTCACTTTACAAACATGTCCTCACTCTGTTGGTTAAAAACTAAAAATGGTCCTCACATTGCTTCTATTTTAGTGAGGACACTCATAGACATAATGCTCAAAATGGTCCTCACAATGTCGTAAGTACAAGAACACACACACTCATAGACATAATGTAACTAACGCTAACCCTAATCTAAACCTAATTCTAACCCTAAAACCACACCTTCACCCTCAAACTGTCCTTCAAATAAGTGAGGACCACCAGAAATGTCCTCACTCTGTTGGTTAAAAATTCAAAATGGTCCTCACAATGTCGTAATTACAAGAACACACACATTCATAGACATAATGTATTACCCAGACCCTAAACCTAAGGTCAGGTCCCCTAATCTTAATCCTAACCCTAAATCTAATATGAACCCAATTCTAACCCTAACCCTAAAACCACATCTTGACCCTCAAATAAGTGAGGACCACCAAAGATGTCCTCACTTTCCAAAACTGTCCTCACTTTGTTGGTTAAAAATTCAAAATGGTCCTCACAATGTCGTAAGTACAAGAGCACACACACTCATAGACATAATTACCCAGACCCTAACCCTAAACTTAATCCTAATCCTAACCCTAAAACCACATCTTGACCCACAAACAGTCCTCCAAAGAAGTGAGGACCACCTAAAATGTTCTCACTTTACAAACATGTCCTCACTCTGTTGGTTAAAAACTAAAAATGGTCCTCACAATGCTTCTATTTTAGTGAGGACACTCATAGATATAATGCTCAAAATGGTCCTCACAATGTCGTAAGTACAAGAACACACACACACGTATAGACATAATGTAACTAAAGGTTAGGGCAACACTAACTCTAATCTAAACCCAGTTCTAACCCTAAAACCACACCTTCACCCTCAAACAGTCCTTCAAATAAGTGAGGACCACCAGAAATGTCCTCACTTTGTTGGTTGGAAATTCATAATGGTCCTCACAATGTCGTAAGTACAAGAACACACACATTCATAGACATCATTTATTACCCTAAACTTAACCCTAGCCCTAAAACCACATCTTGACCCTCAAATAAGTGAGGACCACCAAAGATGTCCTCACTTTCCAAAAATGTCCTCACTCTGTTGGTTAAAAATTCAAAATGGTCCTCACAATGTCGTAAGTACAAGAGCACACACACTCATAGACATAATTTATTACCCAGACCCTAAACCTAAGGTCAGGTCCCCTAACCTTAATCCTTACCCTAAACCTAATCTGAACCCAATTCTAACCCGAACCCTAAAACCACATCTTGACCCTCAAATAAGTGAGGACCACCAAAGATGTCCTCACTTTCCAAAAATGTCCTCACTCTGTTGGTTAAAAATTCAAAATGGTCCTCACAATGTCGTAAGTACAAGAGCACACACACTCATAGACATAATTTATTACCCAGACCCTAAACCTAAGGTCAGGTCCCCTAACCTTAATCTTTACCCTAAACCTAATCTGAACCCAATTCTAACCCGAACCCTAAAACCACATCTTGACCCTCAAATAAGTGAGGACCACCAAAGATGTCCTCACTTTCCAAAAATGTCCTCACTCTGTTGGTTAAAAATTCAAAATGGTCCTCACAATGTCGTAAGTACAAGAACACACACATTCGTAGACATAATTTATTACCCTAACCCTAACCTTAATCCTAACACTAGCCCTAAAACCACATCTTGACCCTCAAACAGTCCTTCAAATGAGTGAGGACCACCAGAAATGTCCTCACTTCACAAACATGTCCTCCACTCCTGCTGTTTGTATCTGTTCTAAAGCAGGACCGTCTGGGACTTTGCTTTCAGCCTCAAAGCTCAAAGTTTCATATCGATCCAATCACAAACCGAATGAACCACTGATTTATTAAATGTACTTAAGGATGTTCCTGCTCAGCTTCTCTAAGAGGACTTTCCTCTTGTTGTTTCCGTGTTTCTGTCTGAGCAGTTGCTAATGACTCCTTGTTCCTTTGTGGCAGAAATGTCGTAGATGGTTCACATTTGTCTCCACTCGGAGTCAAGAGAAAATGTCGGTGCAAATGAACATTGGACATTTAGAGTCAATACAGAGGAAGTGCTGAGACAAGGCGAAGAGAGGCAAAAGTGGGCGGGATCAATGAGATCAATGATTTGCCATTCAGGCCCATTCATTAATGAGCCCATGTTAATGTGAACGTAACATGGCTGCTCAATCTCCTCCTACAGTGTTCCTTAAAAGGGCATATAAGAGGAACAGTGACAGACTTCAACTTTACATTTCCGATATACAAATAACAAATTAAAAACATGATAGATGTGAGATACAAAGTCTTCATAGGAATCCTGTAATAATAATAGTTCACTGCAGACCCGGAGCCGAGACAGATCCACGACAGTGAGGCGGATCCGCTGTGATAGTGCGCCCTCTGCTGGTAGGAGCAGATCCACGACGGCATTATTTGTTCATAATTTATGTTTTACAATTATTGTTAGGTTTAGTTTAAAATCGTTAGGATTAGGAGTTGGTTAAGAGAGTTGTTAAGTTTAGGATTAGGTTAAAGTTGTTAGTGTTAGGTTAAAGCAGTACTAAGTAACTCTTCCCCCTAGAGGCCATAAGCGCAACTGCAGGTGTAGTAGCAAGTTACGATTTTTTAATTTATTAATTGTCTTGGAGAGTAAATACTACGCTGACAGGAAAGGCGAAGGCAGAGAGGGTTACTGTGCATCCAATTATACAATAGAAATATTTTTTTTCACTCAAACTTGGCTGTAAATACTGTTTAAAGTGACGCTAGCCCGCAGTTAGCTTTGCCCGTTAGCATCTTAGCTTCTTCTTCGTGATTACATTAGTGTGTATTGCTTTCTCCGCACCGGGGGCAGTCAAGTTGCAAACATGGTTTTCTGGCCAGAGACACCAGGGGGAGATGAAAGACCTTCCAATCATCCCATAAACACTTGTATTACCCCCACAGGGACTACGGAGAGGATTTATTAAGGTAAACACGTTACTTAGTACTGCTTTAAGATTAGGATCGTTTAGGAACAAAAATAACAACCAAATTGTATGATTTGTATCATCAGAAGCATCTAACTTTCTTCATAAGAATTTTGTTTTGTTTCCATGACGAAATGTAAATAACTCGCCTACGTTCGTGAAGTCGATCAACATCAATCAGCATCAGCCTTCCTAAAGCTGATCTAGATGCTCCTTATCCAGCAGAGGGCGCACTTTCACGCTTCACTCTGCAGCTTTCTCCTTCTCCTTGGAGCTGGTGTTACAGCAATGTCAGCTCTCGCCATGAGGACCAAAGAGAAGCGCTTTCTTTGCCCATTGTCAGTGATGCACAAGTATGGATGAAAGAAAAAAAAGTATAATGGCGTGACATGACATGAACAAATAAACATGACAGATTGTTTGCTTTAAGCTGCAGTTGGAGTTTTGAATAAAGGACATTTATAAATGAAGCCCAAACTTTGTGCTGCTCCTCTGAGCCAAAGAACTTCTAGAAAACAAACTGCACTTGGAACATTGTGCACCTCGATGGAAACTGTAACGCTGCTGCACAAGGTTTTTCAGAAACGCTGCTGAGACGAGAGGAAAGTTATTTTCTTCCTAAATGATAAATTGCAGTATTTGAGTAAAGTACTGTGACTGTTTTTAAGCCTTCTTTTCGTTGTGGCGCTCGGACAGACCAGCGTGTGGAAGAGCTGCCCCAAGAGCTTATCACGGGGGTTTAATTACATGCAAACCCAAACCTTGCTGCTCGGAAACTCTCTCCAGCTCCAGAGTAAACATGACACATTACAGTTCACTCCCATCTGAGCGTCTGAAGAGTCGTCGTTCCTCACACGAGCCTCCCGTTTACTCTAGACTTACTGACATTCTGAATGACTGTCCTGATGATGAATAATTCGATGTAGTGTCAGAAAGATTGCCCGTAATGTGACGCCAGCCTCTTATTTCTGCGGCGCTTTGTTAACGTGAGAGGCTGTCGCTTTCCCCGACGGCAGCGCCCGATTAGAAACGCAGAGGCCTTGACTGGAGACGAGCTTTCAAACAGGGAGACATCGTTTACTCCGGTCTTTATGAGAGCGCGTGAGGCGGAATCTGAACCAGGCCTGGCTTCACGAATCAGTGCACTACAACTATTGCTGTGGTTTAAATATGACATAAATATGAGAAGTTTGTGGAGTCAGTAAAGCATCACTCAGGCCTCGCCCACACAGCAGGGTCTCACAAAAAGATATTTTCCTATGATTGGGCCTGTCATCCATATAAAACCGCAGATGTCGGTCCCTAAAAACAAAGTTTCTGAAAAGAATTAAGAGTTCTCCCTTTGCTCTAGTCTTGCTTCACGTGGAAGCGCAGGTGAAGGAGCGCTTTACAGTTGGCTATTTTACGACAAATAACCGTCCCACAAGTTCACCACAGACGCCAACAGACGGGGACGCCCTTCTGCTGGAGAACTTTGGGATGAAGTCGTGCTCCCGAAGGAAACGGTGAGACGAATGTCACGGTTGACGGTTTACCTGACAAAACAGCAAAATCTCCCATAGATATAATAAAGATGAGCGGGTCATTCGGCCCCAGTCATTGTAAAGGTTCCCGAGTCCTGTGTGAACCTTAATGGCCGCTCAGACTCCTCCCACGCAGCCTGTTCCTTAAAGAGGGGGTATTCTGCTTTTTTAATCACATAGCACCAGTCTATATCACACTACAATGATGACAAACCTTCTGTTGGTCTGTAAATGCAGTGAATTAGAATAACTGCCTTGTATAAAATGTCTCTCCCAAAATGGCTGTAGTGAATGTCTTGAAATAGGCCTCTGTCTCTTTAAGAACCTCTGAGCCTTTCCGACACGCCCCCTCCACACGCTGTCTGTGGCATCAGTGGGGAGGGGGTTCTGCTGAGGAGCAGTGGTTGGTTACTCGGCTGGTGACGAAAGCTCGGAGGCGTCTCCAGGAGGTGGGGGCGTTCCTAGGAGGACTCAGGCAAACCTATCCCTAAAATGGCCGCCATCAGAGTTTTTACAGATTACTCACAAATACGTGAATGTGCCAAGGCAACACTTCAGCCATGTTTTTAATGAGGGAGTGACAGAATAACATGATGGAAAGCTTGAAAAAGTCCATTTTGCATAATACCCCCCCTTTAAAAGGGCAAAAAGGCCACATGGGTCACATGGGTCACATGGGTCACATGGGTCATGGCGATTTTTTGAAAAAGGAAAACTCTTTGGAGCCAGACTTTTCAGCCGTTTTTGGGACGTTTCAAGTCATCAATGCTCCCAAGTGTCTCTTGGAGCCCCCCGTGGCCACCAGGGGGCAGTATTACAGCAATGTCAGCTCCCGCCATGAGGACCATAGAGAAGAGCCTTCCTCGCCCATTGGGAGAGAGATACAATGAATGTACTTCATGCATATATGCCGGTCATCTTGGATGGATTTTTTTAAAACTGAGGCTGTGTGGACTCAAATATTTTTCTAGGACAGATTTAAATTACTTAAAATATCTGCCTTCATATATCGGCCCCTTCATATATCCTTAACTGTATATGTCCACTATTGTAATTTTACACGTTTCAAAATTGCACATATTCACAGATCGTTGCCTGTTCTTTTGTTTAATCTTCTGTTTAATGTTTAATTCTCTGATTTCTTCACCATCTAAACCATGCACTGAAGTGTTTAAGTGAAGTGTGATTCCGAAGGGGAAGCAGAAGGATCCGAAACATGTCAAGGTGCGGTTTGTTTTTGCGCTGCTCTGATCAAAGGAATCTTTTAAAGCCACTCTCCCCAAAGGACGCAGATCTGTGCGTTAATGACATTAAAGCATCGATCGCGGAGTGTAAACGTGACGCCGGAGCGACGCCGGAGCGACGCCGGAGCGGCGCCTGGAGCCGGCGCTCAGCCCTGTTTACACGGCGGTTTGAGACGGAGCTCATTCAGCCCCGCGGTCCCCGTGGGCCGGGCACACTGTGATTAAAACAGTGCACTTAGACAACAGAGAGCGCCAGCCTCAACTCATTAACACTCAATTAAGTGACTCCGCTGCAGGGCCCTGAACGCACCGCCACACAAGCACAGAGACGCCTGCAGAGGAGGGGGCGCTAAGAGGAGGAGCCTTTACTCAGAACAACCGTCAGTCAGAAATATATCACTCTGTTCATTACAATCACAGGGTTCAGTGCATTTAACCCCTTAACTCCCACGTGAACCGAGCACATTTTCTCTAGTTTGGCTTTACTCCAATCCAAAAGCTTCTGGGAAAAAGGTGAGAAAATAGCGACAAAACTGAGACGAAAACAATGATGAAAATGTGACAAAAAAGTGAGAAAACATTGACAAAAATTGAACAAAGAAATTATGAAAAAATGGCAAAAATGTCACAAAAATTGACAAAAGATGTATGAAAAAATGTGACGACAAAAATGTGACAAAAACATTACGAAAAAATGTACAAAAAATGATGAAAAAGTGGCAAAAATGTCACAAAAATTTGACAAAAAAATTGACAAAAAAATGACAAAAAAATGACCAAGAAATGACAAAAAAATTATGAAAAAATTATGGAAAAAGTGGCAAAAATGTGACAAAAATGTGATAAAAATTTGACAAAAAAGGACAAAAAATGATGAAAAAATTATGAAAAAGTGGCAAAAATGTGACAAAAATGCGATAAAAAAGTGACAAAAATTTGACAACAAAAGGACAAATGTGATAAAAAGTGACAAAAAATGTACTTTTTGACAAACAATTAACCAAAAAGTTACAATAATGAGTTGAATACTCCCCCAAAAATGATGGAAAAAAAAATCTGATGACGTGAGGAAAAAGATCCATTTAGATGAGTTTTGTAGATCTTAGCTTTCAAATGAGGCGTTACACTGGCCTACAGGATTTGGGTAAAGCTGAACTGGAGAAAATGCTCTCGGTTCAGGCGGGAGTTAAGAGGTTAAAAGTGTGTAAATGTGTGCCCACCCATTCATGTGGGTGAATCACTACATTCCCATCAGAGCTGTGACGTTTGTGGAACATCACTGACCAGTCCAGTCGACAACATTTAAATCTTACTTTCAAAATAAATGTGTCTGATTTCAGAAAGCTACAAAGAAAAGAAAATAATTTAAAGTGTGCACAGCCCACCACCAGAGGGAGCTCCATCTCCCTCAGCTCCTCTACTTCCCACAGCTGTGTATGTATATAGTTATTACATGTGTGTGTGTACAGTTACCGTAAATGCTCTAATATAGGCCGGGGCCTTTATTTACTCAAGGGCATCTGGGACCAGGCCTTTATTGGAACCAGGCCACAATAAGAGACAGGCCTTTATTTCTATTTGAGCAAAACGGACGACCAGGAAAACAAAGAAAAACGAGATTTGTGTCCATTTGCACCTAAAATATTAGGTTCATTTATTAATGAACATTTCAAACCCTCTCCCAGCGGCTGGAACATTGACGCCTTTTATTTAGTCGGGACAACAGGAAGTGTTTCGTTGCTGTTAGCGGAGCTTTGACATCAGTGTCACTGCAGGTTTCTGTTTCGTTTTTACCGCAGACTGGATTATTTGTTGTTATCTTGTGTAAAAGGCGAGTTTAGACGGAGCGTTTGTGTTTGTGATCGATCATGAGACTGACCCGAGAGAAGACGAGACGCTCGCGCTGATGGGAGGAGTTATTTTGAGGCGTGGGACTGACCTGCACACGGAGCAGCTGGACGTGCTTTGAAGACGCGATAGTGACTTTATTAAAACCCTGGAGGGTCACACAACATTTGTTGCTTTCCCTGTTTCTACAAATAGTCACAGGAGGTTTGAAAAATGGCTAAATCTGTGTCAGTTTTCATTTACACCAGTATGAGACAAATTCCTAACATGGGGAATATTTCTACCGCTATAGTTTCTCATAAAAGCCCCGGCCTGTTTTAGAGACCGGCTTTAATTTGCCTCCACCAGCCGCGAACCCGGCCCCTGTCAGAGACCCGGCCGCTAATGGAATACAGGCCAGTATTAGAGAATTTACGGTATATAGTTATTACATGTATGTACAGTACAGCGTGAGCACCTGTTTGGGCGCGGTCAGCGTCTGCACGCCCGCCGCCTTGGCCACCATGGTGTGGCTGTTCCCGGGGCTGGGCTGCACCGACATGGCGAGGCCCGACACGGCGTGGACCCGCAGCTCCGTGATGGACACTTTGTCGTCTGTGACCGAGAACGGGGCCTCTCCCAGGACGGCGTCCACGGCCAGAGGAGACTCCACCTGGATGAAAAAAAGACAATGAGCTTACATAGTCTACGCACACATGCACAGAAGCAGGAACAACGGGTTAGACAAGAAAGAACTTTACTGAAACCAAAGACCAGCCAAAACGGTCTGGTACCAGGAGACTCATTTCAGAACGTGTTTGTTGGTCCAAACAGTCGACTTTGGCGTTGCACATCAGCAAAAGCGAGATGCCATTTGTCGTTCAAATCAAAGCAAATTGTTTTTGTGCAGCTCACGTTGGGACCATGTGTTTTGTCCCGGATCGTCGCCCAGACCGTCCCGGCTCAGCAGAAACAGCCTGGTTAAAGCACCGAACGCCTCCGTCCAGATGACTGTCTGAGAGAGAGCTACAGCTCAGCTACAGCCCGGACTTTTACAGGCTCCAGACGGGACACGGGTCGATTCTGCAGATAATACAGACAGTCTGGTCCTGTAAAGTTTGAGGACAGAAGCGAGAGCTGCAGTAAAGAGGTCAGAAAGAACTCTCTCTTGTAAACCTGCTGCTCTGCCTCTTTTTACTCACTCATCCAGTGCTACATCCACATCTTTTTTCTCACGTCATCAGATTTTTTTTCCATCATTTTTTTGTTGGGTATTCAACTCATTTCTGTAAATTTTTTGTCATTTGTTTTGTCACTTTTTGTCACATTTTTGGCATTTTTTCGTACATTTTTTGTCAATTTTTTACAACATTTTTGTCATTTTTTAGACACATTTTTGTAATTTCTTTGTAATTTTTTTGTGATTTTTTTGTCACATTTTTGTCATTTTTTGTCACATTTTTGCCATTTTTTTGTCACTTTTTGTCATTTTTTCGTACATTTTTTGTATTTTTTTGTCAAACTTTTTATCACAATTTGTAATTTTTTTTGTCACTTTTTGTCACATTTTTGTAATTTTTTTGTCACATTTTTGACATTTTTTTGTATTTTTTTTGTCAAATTTTAATCACATTTTTGTAATTTTGTGTCACATTTTTTGTATTTTTTTGTCAAATTTTTCTTCCATTTTTCTTCAATTTCTTGTGACAGTTTTGTGACATTTTTGCCCCTTTTTCATAAATTTTTCGCCACTTTTTTGTCAATGTTTTCTCACTTTTTTTGTCACATTTCCATCACTGTTTTCGTCTCAGTTTTGTCGCTACTTTCACACCTTTTTTTCCAGAATCTTTTGGACTGGTGTAAAGCCAAACTGGAGAAAATGTGCTCGGTCAGGTGGGAGTTAAGGGGTTAAGAAAAAGAAGGAAATTATTGAGCCATGTGTAAAAACTGGATAAACAAGACATAAGCTGGATTATCTGATCTCACATCATTTGCTCAGGAGTTTGTAAATTCTCCAGCTTGAAAACAAACCATCGCCTCTGTCCCTGCACTGACCCACAGCTCCAAACGCCGCCGCTCCCTCATAAAGCGGCTAAATGACCGGCGGGAGCGACGTCTTCTCAGAGCAAAGCCCGAGCCTCAGTGCAGGGAACACTACTTTTCTGAATGTCAACATAAAGACTCCAGAGTAAACAGGCCGGGCCCTCGCTCCGCGCCCGACACACGCTTTATTGTCTTTGCGAAGCTCATAAAGTCGGTGACAAGCCAATTCAGGGTTCAATTATGTGCACAGGCCTGAGCTGTCTGTCAGAGGGACGAGCAAACACCATCCATCACCAACAACAGCCCAGACCTCGGAGACTCGGCCTCAGAGGCGCTGCGTCCGGGAGGCGGCCTCGGGAAGTGGGATTGCAGTGGGATTTTGGAGCGTAATGAGCAGCAGATCGAGCTTTAAACCTCCTCACTCCTCTGTCCAGACACAAGACACGCCTTTCCTCTCCTTTACAAAGGCTGTGACCGGGATCGGGGCTGGTTTCTTTGATGGCCGTGATTGACAAGTGTATGAACCAATCAGAGAAACTTAAAGGGACTATACTTAAAAATGTTAAGTTAAATGTTTAAAAATGTTAAAATTAAGTATTTTCCTCCCCCTACATGTTCCAGCCATGTCCTCATGTGTAGAATGAGCTCAGACCAGTTCACCACGACTGCCTCTAAAATCCTCACTCAAAAAGGTGTTAATTCAGGTCTGAAGTGCCGTCATGCATGAGCTTAAAGAGGGGGTATTATGCTATATCACACTACAATGATGAGCAAACCTTCTGTTGGTCTGTAAATGCAGTAAATTAGAATAACTGCCTTGTATAAAATGGCTTTCTCAAAATGGCTGTAGTGAATGTCTTGAAATAGGCCTCTGTCTCTTTAAGAACCTCTGAGCCTTTAGACACGCCCCCTCCACACGCTGTCTGTGGCATCAGTGGGGAGGGGGTTCTGCTGAGGAGCAGTGGTTGGTTACTCGGCTGGTGACGGAAGCTCGGAGGCGTCTCCAGGAGGTGGGGGCGTTCCTAGGAGGACTCAGGCAAACCTATCCCTAAAATGGCCGCCATCAGAGTTTTTACAGATTACTCAAAAATACGTGAATGTGCCAAGGCAACACTTCAGGCATGTTTTTAATGAGGGAGTGACAGAATAACATGATGGAAAGCTTGAAAAAGTCCACTTTGCATAATACCCCCCTTTAATATAGAAGCTGCAGTTACACGCATGACCTGAGGTGGCAGTAGTGAGTATAAAATGGCTAACTTACATCTAGCCCCTCTATCCAAGGGGCTAGATGTCCAAATGTCCAAAGAGAAAAAAGTGGTGCACACATTTCTCACAATGAGGGGTCAGGGGTGGACATTCGGACACAGTCATAAACACTGAAGAGGAAGAGAGTGATTCAAAGGCCCAAATTGGTTCACAAATAACAGAATGCTAACCATAATGCTAATGTTAGCCACATGCTACTCATGGAGCAGTTGCCTGAGACGTCTCGTCTTAAGCTACAATAAACAGGTTAAGGTCCTGGATTAGCTTAAAACTCCCACCTGGACGGATCCCATTTTCTCCAGTTTGGCTTTACCCTAATCAAAAGGCTTCTTGGGAAAAAAGCCACAAAATAGCCACAAAAAATGAGAAGAAAACAAGGATGTAAACGCAACAAAAATGTGACAAAAACCCAACAAAAATGTGACAAAAATTCAACAAAAATGTGACAAAAATTTAACAAAAATATGACAAAAATGAAACAAAAATGTGACAAAAATTCAACAAAAATGTGACAAAAATTCAACAAAAATGTGACAAAAATTCAACAAAAATGTGACAAAAAATCAACAAAAAAGTGACAAAAATTCAACAAAAAAGTGACAAAAATTCAACAAAAAAGTGACAAAAATTCAACCAAAAAGTGACAAAAATTCAACAAAAAAGTGACAAAAATTCTACAAAAATGTGACAAAAATTCTACAAAAAAGTGACAAAAATTTACCAAAATGTGACAAAAATTCAACAAAAATGTGACAAAAACAAAAAAAAAATGTGACAAAAAATCAACAAAAAAATGACAAAAACTCAGCAAAAATGTGACAAAGAAAAAAACATAAAGGTGACACAACACAGCAACAACGTGAGGAAAAAGATCATTTTTGTGGGTCTTAGCTTTCAAATGAGGTGTTACACAGACCTATATAATGCCCAAAGAGGACAGAATGCGTTTGGTTGAGGCGGGTGTTAAGAGGCTAAAGCGCAGCAGACCTGTAAGTGCTGGAATGATCCGAGTAAGTGTGCGGCTCCACCTGAGTCTGTGCGTTTGATCGATACACAATACAGTGCCGTGTTGTTGTGACATTAGCGCGCGGCACACATCGATCTCCTTTTTACTCACTTTAATTGGTCTGTAAGAACACTGCGCAGCGGAGCACAAAATCAATGTGAGCCAACATTTCCAGCGTCTGGAGGTTTCTGCTTCATAATGCATTGCTTTTATACCGCGCTTTGTCAAATGTCTCCAGACGTAAAACAATTTGTTGCGTTTTTCGGTCGCTCCAAACTCGCAGGGTTTGATAGAAACTTGATAGAAAGAAACCAACAACTGTTCACTTCCAGAATGACGCCACGTCTCGCACTCGTTACGCCGGTTCAGTCAAAATAAATGTGCTGTTAATTCATCTCCAGAAGCAGGAAGTGTGGGAACATGTCGGCGGTGATTCATCAGGCTGTGCCGTCGATGAATCGCTCAATGCTTGTGTTTGATGTTACCTTTGATGGAGCTGCACTCACTTTTTGTGCCAATTAGAACGATCTCAGTCACATGAAGACACAGGGACACAGGTAAACAGGACTCTGACTGAGGCAGAGATTAGACTTTAACACATTGAGGGCCAGATCTTGTGACTGGCGCAGTCCGTGCCCAACACTAAACGCAACATAGTACATGCGCGATCTTGCATGTGGCGCAGGTTTTGCGCTAAAGGCTGCGCCGCTAGGGAGAGGGCGTTATGTAAGAAAAAGAGGCCGACTGAGGCTGGTTCATTACAAGCAGCACTTGGAGCTGCTCTTCTATGGAAACCTTCACATTATGTTCCTTTTTACATCGCTCTGCCTTGTCTTCTTCCTTAGAATCGACGTCAAATTGAAAACAAAAGCGAAATTGCCTTGAAAAGTCTGTTTGAGCGTCGGTTACGCACGGGTTTACTTTGATACAATAGATCAACGCACACACCGCAACACCAAAACAACAACAGTTTTCCATAAATAAACCACACGTGCCTCAAGTGCCACAACACCAGGTCTGATCTGAGTTTTAAGGAGACGTTTCCATGCTGTGTCAGTTTTTACCTCCTGATGATGCTCCGTGTGTAGCTACAGCTCAGTCCAAAAGAAAGAAGCGCATTTCACAGGGTGCAGAGCAACTTTTTTTTGCAAATTAAGCCGCTCCAAGAATCCTGCAGCTGGAGCTCAAATGTTCCAACACGCTACAGTTTTCTTGCAACTGCTGCATAACTCTGTAACTCCTCTGCAGCCGATATGACAGTTTATGATCAATTAAATCCTGTACATTTTGTAACTTTGCTGCCTCTCTGTCCCGCCCGCTCATCTTGGATCTGCAGCGAGTGGCTGCAGCAGCGGAGGGACACTTTTATTTCTTTAATCTTTATTAAACATTGCGTTGCATCACGCATGTTACGCATGTACAAGAGAACCCCCCCTCGCAAACCACCGCCTTCCTCAGGTCTGGGGAAAGCATGGGGAGGGGGCGGCACCACAACATCACAATGCGAGTCTGTCCCCCCTCCTGTCCTGCCCACTTTTTGCGCCAGGTATGAAACTGAAGATTGTAAGGAGCACCATCCGTCTGCGCAGTCGTCTGCTCTACACCCTGCGCTATGTACCACAAGATCTGGACCCGAGTGTTTAATTATTGAACCAGACACTCTAATACAGCTCATGTGTGATTTTGGAAGCTCTGTGATGAACAGAACTACTATATTATTATATATATATTGCGTTTTTTTTGTCTTTTTTTTTTAGTCTGAGGGGGCGTGGCGTTAGTCTGAGGGGGCGTGGCGTTAGTCTGAGGAGGCGTGGTGTTAGTCTGAGGGGGCGTGGTGTTAGTCTGAGGGGGCGGGGTGTTTTCACCTACAGAGAGCTTAGAGTCTTGTCTTTCTCACGAGCCACAGCATGTGTCCATAGCTATAACAGAATACAAATATCATGAAAATGATCTGGATTGTTGGAACTCTACAGCTAAATTCCTAAAACAGCGCGGCCTCAATGTGTTAAGATTATTTTTGTCCCAATATTATTAATGCTAAATAGTACTTTTCTACCTTCCTTAGGCCCAAAGCGCTTTACAGGAAAGAACCCGTCACCAAAGCGCTGCCAACACTGACGATTCTAAAGTCCTGACGATTATTGAGGTAAAGTCTGGAGTGTGATTTCTTTTAAACGTCTTCTCATAATAACGCCACACGCTCGCGTCTGATTGGCTGACAGCACCTTCACTTCCTCCTGACAGCCCTGCCACAGTTTACTTTGTTTCCTGACAGTTTGTAGTTGATGGACATGTTTCCTAATTTCTCATAATGAAGAAAATGTGTCGTCGCGGCAGAGATTGAACCCCGACATCGGCCTCATGTTTCAGCTTAAAAACAAAGTGTCTGACTCCAGTCTTTATCTGCTCCTTTTGCTCGGACAAAAAACACAAAGGTCTAACGCAGAGCTGCTCGGTACGACTGGACTGGAGTCTGAGCTCTGATGACTGAGAGAAGATTTATTTTTTTTACCGTAAATGCTCTAATATCGGCCGGGGCCTTTATTTACTCAAGGGCATCTGGGACCAGGCCTTTATTAGAACCAGGCCACAATTAGAGACAGGCCTTTATTTCTATTTGAGCAAAACGGACGACCAGGAAAATGAAGAAAAACGAGATTTGTGTCCATTTTCACCTAAAATATTAGGTTCATTTATTAATGAACATTTCAAACCCTCTCCCAGCGGCTGGAACATTGACGCCTTTTATTTTGTCGGGACAACAGGAAGTGTTTCGTTGCTGTTAGCGGAGCTTTGACATCAGTGTCACTGCAGGTTTCTGTTTCGTTTTTACCAAGGACCGGATTATTTGTTGTTATCTTGTGTAAAGGCGAGTTTAGACGGAGCGTTTGTGTTTGTGATCGATCATGAGACTGACCCGAGAGAAGACGAGACGCTCGCGCTGATGGGAGGAGTTATTTTGAGGCGTGGGACTGACCTGCACACGGAGCAGCTGGACGTGCTTTGAAGACGCGATGGAGACTTTATTAAAACCCTGGAGGGTCACACAACATTTGTTGTTTGCCCTGTTTCCAAATATCGTCACAGGAGGTTTGAAAAGTGGCTAAATCTGTGTCAAAGTTACGCTCGGATCAGCTCCTCCGCAGCGTCTCCCTCGGCCCGGGTTCCCGTTTGTTACTTCCTGCACGTGAGTTTTCATTTACACCAGTATGAGACAAATTCCTAACATGGGGAATATTTCTACCGCTATAGTTTCTAATAAAAGCCCCGGCCTGTTTTAGAGACCGGCTTTAATTTGCCTCCGCCAGCCGCGAACCCGGCCTCTGTCAGAGACCCGGCCCCTGTCAGAGACCCGGCCTCCGTCAGAGACCCGGCCTCCGTCAGAGACCCGGCCTCTGTTAGAGACCCGGCCCGTAATGGAATACAGGCCAGTATTAGAGAATTTACGGTATCTAGTAATAGGATAATTGAATAATTGTGTGTAATGTCTCATAAGCACATTAACCGGTGGGTTCTGCAGAATGTTGTGACGTGTGCATGTTATTAGAGGTAGAGGAAACCTTCACAGACACAGTTTCTTCACTCGTCCTGGAGAGTTTTGGTCTCTGGAGTCTGTGAGAACAAAGCTGCACGTCTGTAAAGTCGACGGTCCAGCACAGACACAATAATCCGAGTGAAGAGTCCGTCCCTGTTGTGCAGCGCTCGTGTAATCTCTGATCTGCGGCGGCTCACAGTCTCAGTCTGACGCCGCACATTGTTTATTCATCTGCGGATTAAAAACCTCTCTCTCAGAAAGACTCGACTGTTCATCTGCTCAGAATAAAGCTGCCTCTGAAAGGGTAAAGGACTTTAGCGAGACACGCCATCCAGATTACGGCTTCGCCCACGACGCTTTCTTCATCTGCGATCATTATATATATAGTTTGGAACCACTTTTGGCAAACGTTGCGGCAGATTAGGCCAAATTTGTTTTCTTTGTGAAGCGCCAAAACGGCTGTAAATGCTCCGTGGATCCGTTTCAGGCATGTGAGCCGCCAAAATATTCAATATGGCCATTTTTTCAGCTTGTGTTGCCAAAAACATGAGTAAATGTTTGAAAATGTAAAAAAAACACCAGATCCAATAATGTTACTGAATAAAAACGCTCACCACAAACCCTGTCGCAAAGAATTGAACCTATTTTCCAACAGTCAAGATTATCACAGACTTTAATTAATCTGTTTGAGTCCAGAACAAAGAGAATGAACTCGTTATGGGCCGAGGTCAAAAACATCAATTACACTGTTGTTCATTCACGAAAATCGATGCTTGTTTATCATTTTGCAAGTTTAATCTGGTCTTTTATTAGCAGAGGTGGACGGTAACACAGTGAGTTTACTAAAGAACTGTGCTGTGGAGTGGGGGGCCATAAGGGGCTGGTGCAATGTGATTTGGGCAGCTCCAACAGCTGCCCCCATGACCCGGAAACGGACAAGTGGAAGAAAATGGATGGATGAATTGTTGGATGGTTGGATAATATAGAATAGATAGAATGGATTTTTGTTGTAGCTGGAAAGTCAATTAATTTTGAATATGGGGTTGGCACTTATAAGCTTTCTTAAACTTTTTTAAAAGACACTAGGTTGGAACAAACAAAAGCTGTTCAATTACCTTACGCGTTTCGACGGACAAGGAACCACTTCCGTCTTCGTCAGAGGCGTCTCCCGACGTGCATGCGTCTCTTATTGGGAAAGTTGTAGTTCCCAGGCGTGGCCACACTGACATAAGCAATAAACCTGTCAGTGTGGCCACGCCTGGGAACTACAACTTTCCCAATAAGAGACGCATCATGCACGTCGGGAGACGCCTCTGACGAAGACGGAAGTGGTTCCTTGTCCGTCGAAACGCGTAAGGTAATTGAACAGCTTTTGTTTGTTCCAACCTAGTGTCTTTTAAAAAGAAACCAAAAAAAAAGTGTATTACTCAAGAAGACACAATGAATGTACTAAAAGTATAAGCTTTCTTGCTTCGGCCTACACCTTTTGAATTTTTTATTATTATTTTTTGTTCTGTAACAATGTTAAAGAGGGGGTATCCTGCTTTTTTCAGTCCCACAGCACCAGTCTATATCACACTACAATGATGACAAACCTTCTGTTGGTCTGTAAATGCAGTAAATTAGAATAACTGCCTTGTGTAAAATGTCTCTCTCAAAATGGCTGTAGTGAATGTCTTGAAATAGGCCTCTGTCACTTTAAGAACCTCTGAGCCTTTAGACACGCCCCCTCCACACGCTGTCTGTGGCATCAGTGGGGAGGGGGTTCTGCTGAGGAGCAGTGGTTGGTTACTCGGCTGGTGACGAAAGCTCGGAGGCGTCTCCAGGAGGTGGGGGCGTTCCTAGGAGGACTCAGGCAAACCTATCCCTAAAATGGCCGCCATCAGAGTTTTTTTAGATTACTCAGAAATACGTGAATGTGCCAAGGCAACACTTCAGCCATGTTTTTAATGAGGGAGTGACAGAATAACATGATGGAAAGCTTGAAAAAGTCCATTTTGCATAATAGCCCCTCCTTTAATAATGAAATCTAACATTTTTGTGATGTTTTTGTTGCACTTCCTTATTGGACACTGACAGGAAGTGACATAGATGAAGGCAAACGATTTTAAACTGTTGCCGTGCCGACCACGTTATGTCAATGGGAAATGAGTGAGTCTGATTCAGGTCAGTGCGCGCCTCACCTTCACCTCGTGGCTAAATCAAAGCTGTTTCCGTGACGATTACGACCTCATGCTACGACACCTCCACCACCTCAGCCCTCTACTGCCCCCTCCTGGTTTGACTGTGCCGTGCCGAGACTCTAAATGTTTCTAATGTGGAACCAACATCACTGGATACAACAGATACTTCATTACTCTTCAGACGAACTCTACACTGAGCACCTCGGATTATAAGCCGAAAGCCCATCTCGACTGCACATGCGTGGCTCAATCAGGCTCCTAATTTCGGCCCAAACAAACCGCTCGGCCATTGACATGTGTGAGCGAGTCCAGGCAGCGGAGCCTGAACACTGAAGCATATTGAGTCATAACCGTGAATTATAAGACTTACGGGCATTTGTTTAAAGACTATAAGACTCAAGTGACATTTCTTGCAAATATTTATGTTGTCAATATCTTGAAAGCGAGAGAAAAAAAAAGGACGGCGGCTCCGTAGGCAGGAACGGACCATAGTGGACCACAGTGGACCATATTGGACCATAGAGGACCATAGTGGACCACAGTGGACCATATTGGACCATAGAGGACCATAGTGGACCATAGAGGACCATAGCGGACCATAGGGGACCACAGTGGACCACATTGGACCATAGAGGACCATAGTGGACCATAGCGGACCATAGGGGACCACAGTGGACCATAGAGGACAGGGGGACGACAGGACCCGCCTGTCTGTGCCGCCACTTTTTAAATCATTTAAATTTGTCTTGAAATCACAGGGGAAAGTTTCAAAACGGTGCTGATGTTAAATACAGTGGCGATGGATTAGCCATGTTGTACCATCACATCACTCGTAAAATAATATACAAATAAAGTACGTTTGGCAGAGCCTTTATGTGTACGTGGATCTGTCACAATCAAAACAAAGATTTTGTTTACTGTCCACCTCGTTATTGACAAAACAAAACAAGGATTCTATGTTTTTACTTCTCTTTCAGTTTAAATGTCCTGAATGTCGGGACTTGAGGCCACAGTTTCAGACCCTGGACTTTGTCCAACAGTCGCCTTCAAGGGTCAGAAACGTTTTTCTCACATAGTTATTCAAACTCTGTGAACAAGGACTGGTCGTCACTTTTGAAGCAGCTCTACATATGAACGGCCGTTCAGTTCTTTCAGTTTCTGTCTCTCCGTTCTCAGCCCTAGTGCAAAAATAGACTTTATGCTAATATTGTAACAAGCTCCACGGTGACGACAAAAACACTTTATATCAGCTTTCCAGCAGCAGAAATAAAAAGTTAAACGGTCCAAATCAGAGCTTTCTTTGTTGCTTTACTATAGCTATCGATACTGTTTGGTCATCAGAATAAATTCCATTACCCATAATGCAACGGGCGACTCGAGATGGGCATTCAGCTTATTAGGAGGATGAACAGATTTCCGTAAAGTGGACGTGCTCTGAATGACGCTGAAAACGAGCCCGTGTCCACAGTTTCTCCAGCTCAGTGGGAGAAGCTGCTGCACAAATCAGGAAGTCTCAGACAAACAGCTCCGTCCATCTCCTGGACGTCTCCGGGGACAGAATCAGGACTGTCGGCCTCGCAGTCCTAATGAAGCCTCTCCACTCCGGCGCCTCCTGCTGCTTCGCTCAGAGGAACAACACGTCCATCTGCAACGTGACAAAAGCTGCTCCTTTTCTGTGATTCGTGTCTCAAAACCCGTCACAGTCGTAAGAGGATCTCGCCGATGTGCCTCTTTGTCTCGTAATCCGTTTCCTAATTGCACTTTGAGCCTCAGTCGCTGCGGACCTCGCTCCGGGTTTTACTGCAGCTCCTCGCGGCGGCGGCGGCGTGACACATGACGGACGCACAGTCGGAGCGTCGATGTTGAGGATTGAGCTGCTTGACTGAACTGCAAAGGGCTTTTGTTTTTCCTGCTGTTTGATGTTTGATGTCAGAAGTCACTGCACGAGAACCCTCAAAACCCCGAGATTAAAGAGCTCCACAGTCCCGCCCCTTTGCGGTCTTGTTGCTCCGGAAGCAAAAAATCCCCGTCTCCGTCACCGCAAAAGCTAATCAGCGATGTAGCAATTCGTGACCGTAAAATGTTTAATTTCAATCCAAAAAGAAGACATGATGTTGAAGAAAAGGCAAAGGTACAAGGCTGTGACATCATTCACTTCCTGACTACAGAAACTCAGTTTCCCAAGAGCCATTGCGCCCGCTGGTCAAGGCAACCAGGTTTTCAGCAAACACGGCCAGTTTCTTTTACTTTGCAGACAAAAGTTCTATATTATTTCCATCATTTTTTTGTTGGGTATTCAACTCACTTTTGTAACTTTTTTGTAACTTTTTGGTCATTTTTTCGTAAATTTTCTATAATTTTTTTGTCTAATTTTTATCAAATTTTTGTCATTTTTTTGTCATTTTTTTGTCACAGTTTTGTCACATTTTTGTCATTTTTTTGTCATATTTTTGTAAGATTTTTGTCACATTTTTGTCAAATTTTTTGTCATTTTTTTTGTCATTTTTTCATCACATTTTTGTCATATTTACAGCTGGAGGAGGTGTACGTGGATCGGGAAGTCTGGGCATCTCTGCTGAGACGCTGCCCCTTGAACCAGCCCCGGATAAAGGGGAAGAAAATGGATGGATGGACGGATTTATTTATTTATTTGATAGGGACATGTGTGAACAATAAACATGTACCGCACTACAACATTTATAGCCAAGGCTAATTTGCAATGTCCGTCCCTAGAAGGGCTTTTCAAATTCACACAGAAAGTACAAAAAATACATTTACAGTAACATTAATTAATTAGTTCTGACATTACACAAAGGAAGTGCATTGAGTGCAGACTAAAAATGATTGATACTTGATCTCTTTTTAAAATACGTTTTAGTTCATTTTTAAAAGCCCTCAGATCCAAGTCCTGTTTCAGCTCAGGAGGCAAAGAGTTCCAAAGTTTAGCTCCTGGACGGTAAAAGCTGACTGTCCCAACGGGTACTTTCACATTTCCATCAGCAGCTCCTGGTGTGATGGAGCCACTGATCCAAGTGGAACTATGAGCCGTCTGAGAACATCAGGGGCTTGGCTGTGCAGACATTTGTACATTAGTTTTAAGTTACAGAAAGTTTAACCTCTGCAATGCTCCACAATGGTGCGTCCTGACAGATGTTTTATCTAAAATGTTTAATGCTCTATTGTAAATCAGTCTTAAAGGCCTGACTGTTGTGGCTGTTGCCTGTGACCAGGAGGTTCTGCAGTAACTAAGATGAGAGAAAATCATCGCATAAACACACTTGCTGCATGAAATGGTAAACAGTCCCGTATGATTCTGAAACTGTACAGGTTTGATTTGGCTGTTCTTGTGATCTTTTTGACATGACTTTCAAATGTTAGATGGGAGTCCAAGATTAGGCCCAGATATTTAACTTCTTTAACCTGGATGGATGGATGGATGGATGGATGGATGATGGATGGATGGATGGATGGATGGATGGATGGATGGATGGATGGATGGATGGATGATGGATGGATGGATGGATGGATGGATGGATGGATGGATGGATGGATGGGTGGATGATGGATGGATGGATGGATGGATGATGGATGGATGGATGGATGGATGGATGGATGGGTGGATGGATGGATGGATGGATGGATGGATGGATGGATGGATGATGGATGATGGATGATGGATGGATGGATGATGGATGGATGGATGGATGATCGGTGGATGGATCGGTGGATGTGTAAGCTGTCGTTACTCATGAGGCCTCGGTCCTTTACATCATCTGTGGCCCGTGACTCGCCGTGGGGGGTGAATTTTGGCCCTCGACCCAAACGAGTGCGACACCCATGATCTACTGGGAGGAGGCCCAGACCCAGGACACGTGGAGGGACATGTCCCTGTGGCCTGGCGTGGCCTCGGGGCCCCCCCAGAACCGCAGGAGGAGGAGCTCGGGGAGTCAGACTGCTGCCTCCGCCAGCCGGGCCCGTCCCGGAGATGGATAGATTTTTATCAAACAAGCAGCTTGTGATTCAGATCATGCATTCATGGAGCTGAGTCGAGAGAAAGAGTGAGAAGTTTATTGAGGATGTTTTTCTGACGACTCCATAAAACGCCTCTTTGCTGAAATGTAATAAACGAGCCCCATAATGTTTAACTGTATATGCAGCTGGATGCTTTTGGAGAATAAAAGGGTGTTTCTATCGCCCTGACATGTGACTTTCACTCAAGACGTCCTGTAACTCACTGTGGTGCATGCTGGGAAATGCGGTTTGGGCCCAGATCGTGTTAGTCTGGAGTAATCCTGTATTCTGTGATGGGAGACAGAGGAGCAGCTGCTGTGGGTCAGAAACATGGGACACAGAGCAGGCACAGATAACCACTTTAGCCTCATGTTCTTCTGGATCACACGTGGTTCAGCGTTTACACAGTTTAGTCTCGTTTAGGTCTGTTTCAGAGCGAGGGTGAAGCTTCAGCAGGTGAAATCTCAAACATCATCATCACTTTGTTAGTTTAGCTAGTTTCCTTTATTAATCTTCCAAGGGAGAAATGTGCAGGAAACAGGTGAACAATACTTGGTTTATGATAGAACTGGGTTTTAACCTCTTACCACCCGCCTAAATCAAATGCATTCTGTCCTCTTTGGCCATTATATAGGCCTGTGTAACACCTCATTTGAAAGCTAAGACCCACAAAACTGATCTTTTTCCTCGCGTTGTTGCTGTGTTGTGTCACCTTATGTATGTTTTTTTTTTTCATTTTGTCACATTCTGTTGAGTTTTTGTCACTTTTTGGTTGAGTTTTTGTTGGATTTTTGTTGAATTTTTGTTGAATTTTTGTCATTTTTTTGTTGCGTTTCTGTCACATTTTTGTCATTTTTTTTGTTGAGTTTTTGTCACATTTTTGTTGCGTTTACATCCTTGTTTTCTTCTCATTTTTTGTGGCTGTTTTGGTGCTTTTTTCCCAAGAAGCTTTTTGATTAGGGTAAAGCCAAACTGGAGAAAATGGGATCCGTTCAGGTGGGATTTAAGGGGTTAAAGAAATGGCATTGCTTTATATTTATATAAAGTGCTCGTTAAGTATTACCAAGGTATGAAAAAGCATTAGTATCTGCTTATGGTGATGAATAAACATATTATATTTGGCCTATAACATGTTATTGGATAAAAGTATAATAAGCAGATTATTAATGTCTTTAAAGCATGTCATTCATTATTCATGGCCTATTCATTATTAATGCGTATTAATACCATATTAATGCTTAATATAATATTAATATATTATGTTTTTGATGCTGCACTGGAATCATTTAACACTGCAGCCCCAAGAGCTCTGCCTGATCTCAGATCTGAAGCTCAGCAGAAGGGCCTGGTCAGCTCTGGATGGAGAAGCCTGGGTGAAGCTGGGTTTCAGGCTCTAGATTATGATGATGTCATCGGACCCAATGGGGGGGACAGTTTTTCCTATTAACAGCATTACACTTTCACAAGTCGTAGCTAAAATGAAAACATATTAATTAAAAAATATATCATTAATATCAGTCACTGGGCCCATGATCTCTCTGTACAATATTTTTTCCTCTACATAATATTACAGGCCTTTAGAACGCTGTGATGTCACCTGCAACCCAGCAATTGAGTGAGTGGTGGTGGGAGGAGCCAATGGCGCAGACTGGTTGCCTCCAGGGCAGCTGTGGCTACAGTAGTAGCTTAAAGAGGGGGTATTATGCTTTTTTTCAGTCCCATAGCACCAGTCTATATCACACTACAATGATGACCAAACCTTCTGTTGGTCTGTAAATGCAGTAAATTAGAATAACTGCCTTGTATAAAATGTCTCTCTCAAAATGGCTGTAGTGAATGTCTTGAAATAGGCCTCTGTCTCTTTAAGAACCTCTGAGCCTTTAGACACGCCCCCTCCACACGCTGTCTGTGGCATCAGTGGGGAGGGGGTTCTGCTGAGGAGCAGTGGTTGGTTACTCGGCTGGTGACGAAAGCTCGGAGGCGTCTCCAGGAGTTGGGGGCGTTCCTAGGAGGACTCAGGCAAACCTATCCCTAAAATGGCCGCCATCAGAGTTTTTACAGATTACTCAGAAATACGTGAATGTGCCAAGGCAACACTTCAGGCATGTTTTTAATGAGGGAATGACATAATAACATGATGTAAAGCTTGCACAATACCCCCCCCCCCCCCCCCCCCTTTAACGTCTCTGAGTGTCCAGAAAAAGCACTATATAAAACCAATGCTTTATTATTATTATAAGTCTATTTTGCATGTGAAAACACTGGTGAAAGTGGAGTCATTAGGAGTTAATGAGGAAAAAGAAGAAGATGATTGTAAGTCAGAGCTTGCGCCCGTGTCCCGTGTTCGTTTCGTGCAGTGGTTTGAAGATAAACACTCTCTGCTTTGGCGACTTCCATCTGGAGCCGTGATGTCATTATTCATATGTTTCAGATAATGAACGATCCATTAGTCATTTAAACGACTCTCTGTGTCTCGAGTCTGTTCACTCAGGGACACATCCATCAGGCGGCTCTCGGGCCTGACAAACTCAGAGTGTCCGAACCTCAGGGAGAGTCCCAGCGGGAGAGGAACATCTGACCTCGAATACAACACTTCTGCTGCGGCGCAGACTGTGACGATTCACTCAAATCCATCACATCAGGCCTGTGAATGCGTGATCGCTTGTTTTTCAGTGAGTTTGATTTAGACTCTTTTATGTGAGGGTATTTAGAGTATTTTATACCATAAATATCAAAGGAATATATCACAGCACTCAGTCATGACCTACAAAGCCACAGTTTTCTTCTTCTGAAACACGGAAGAGGCTCAGGATGAACAATAATAAATAAAGCACTTACATTTTAGCCTCAAATTGCACAACATTATTAAGAAAGAACTTGTCGTATTAACCATTTGTTCCTCCTTAAATAAAATAAAGATTTAATATGTACTGTTCGGACTCGGGGCATCGGCCACAAACTCATTTAAACTCTTCTTGTTGTGTCTAGAGGAGAATCAGGACAGTCGTTTGGTGAATAGACGAGAGTAAAGCCGTGTCCGTGGCCTTTTTGTCTTAAAGAGGAGCTGAATCCACATGTTTTCACGAGTTACTTACAGTAACTGGTTCTCTGAATGTGCACAGAGCGACTCACAGGCTGATATAAGCGATATAAGGGATCAAATACACTAAAAATGCGAGAAATAGTGTCTTTTTATGGTGTATTTTTTAAATGTCTTTGGAGAACATCCCACTTGGTCATATATAATGTAAAACAGTGGTTCTCAACTGGTGGGTCGGGGACTCAAAAGTGGGTCACGAGCCTATAGGGAACTTTCTTTCAATATTTTCCATCTGAAACTACACTGAGACACACTGGAGTCTGTTCAAATGTGTGTTATTGGGTTGTTTTGATCATAATGTCAGTCTTCAAAGCAAATCTACGGTTTGTTCAATAAAAAACGTGGGGTAAATGCAATATTTTATACGATATATGACAAAGTACAGTTTTATTTGTGGTCATACTTTGTCATTAAGGTAATGGCGGGTTTCGGAGCCGGACCACTTTAGAACCACTGATGTAAAACAATGGCAGAAAATGGTTCTTAGCTTTAGGCCTAACCCTACAATAGTGAGGTTCGGCCCTTGGTGTTTTGGCTGTGATGAAAATTGGCCCTTCATGATGCAAACTTGCCGACCCCTGGGTTAGAGGTTCTCACACAGGGGGCGGGGCCTGAATTGGTGTCATTATGTTCCCCTCCTGCCCTGCTCTGCTGCACAGTGGAACTGTTTTGGACCATAAATGGATTCACTCTCTGTCGAGTGTGGGGCTCCGGCTCTGGTGTGTTTACAAAGTGCTTCGTTCCGTTCCTAATTAGTGGTAAATAAATTCATAACAGACGTTCCGACAAGTGTGAGCTGCATTTATACATTCATAAAACCACTGTGAAAGAAAGTATTGTCAGTGTTCTTATTCCAGAAAGTATCAGAATACTCCACAAATGCAGTACTGAGTACCCTGTAGCTGTCGGAGTGGTTGTACCTTGATGGTGGTGGCTCCCAGCTCCAGTCCCACCAGCACCGTGCGGTCCACCAGCTCGGCCACCCGCGGGTCGCCCACCTTCAGCGAGTCCTGCACCAGCTCGGTGACGTCCAGCTGCCAGTCGGGGCCCAGCATGGTGATGACCTGGTCCGTGCCCTCGGTGGACGTGGTGTGGAACTGGGTCAGCACTTTGACCAGAGCGCGCTGGAACTGCAGCGTGCAGCCGCGACTGAGGCGCCGCTCGTCCTCGTCCTCGTCCACGTCGCTGTCCCGGGCGCTCCTGAGGGGGGGGAGAGGAGGGCGTCACACAGATGTGGCACATCAGGGCCATTTACAAAGAACATGAGGAACCATGACCACAGGGGCGGGCCGGCCATATGTCCATTCTGAAGAGCACAGAAGGGCCACCAGTCCCGCCTCAACCCAGCTTTACCCAAATCTAAAATCTACAAAGAAAAGCATCCAAATAGCGAGAAAAAGAGGATGAAAAGTCAACAAAAACATGAGAAAAACACGGACAAAAAAACAACAAAAAATGATAGAAAAAATAATTTTAAAAAACAACAAAAATATGACAAAAATGTGGCGACGTGACGAAAAGTTTCCATCACTTTTGTAGGTCTTAGCTTTCAAATGAGGCGTTACATTGTTGCTCAGTATAAAAAAACATGAATCTAAAAGGAATTCCGTGGAGTCTGGTGTGCCACAAGGTTCAATTTTGGGACCATCATTATTTATTATTTATATTAATGATTTTGCTTCTGTTTCTACGACCACCTTTCCCGCTCTTTTTGCTGATGATACTGATCAAAAAAACAATAATAAAAAGCCGAACTGGGGAAAATGCACTCGTTATTGTTAAGGCGGGTGGTAAGAGGTTCCCACCTGAACGGATCCCATTTTCTCCAGTTTGGCTTTACCCTAATCAAAAAGATTCTTGGGAAAAAAGCACCAGAAATGTGACAAAAATTCAAGAAAAATGTGACAAAAATTATACAAAAAAATTACAAAAATTCAACAAAAATGTGACAAAAATTCTACAAAAAGTGACAAAAAGCTCAACCAAAAAGTGACAAAAATTCAACAAAAATGTGACAAAAATTCAACAAAAAAATTACAAAAATTCAACAAAAATGTGACAAAAATTCAACAAAAGAATTACAAAAATTCAACAAAAATGTGACAAAAAGCTCAACCAAAAAGTGACAAAAATTCAACAAAAATGTGACAAAAATTCAACAAAAAAATTACAAAAATTCAACAAAAATGTGACAAAAATTCAACAAAAAAATTACAAAATTTCAACAAAAATGTGACAAAAATTCTACAAAAAGTGACAAAAAGCTCAACCAAAAAGTGACAAAAATTCAACAAAAATGTGACAAAAATTCAACAAAAAAATTACAAAAATTCAACAAAAAATGACAAAAATTCAACAAAAAGTGACAAAAATTCAACAAAAAAATTCAACAAAAAGTGACAAAAATTCAACAAAAAGTGAAAAAAATTCAACAAAAAAGTAACAAAAATTCAACAAAAAAGTGACTAAAATTCAACAAAAAAAATCAACAAAACAGTGACAAAAATGAAGAAAAAAAAGAAAAAAAAACATACAAAAAGTGACACAACACAGCAACAGCGCAAGGACAAAGGTCAGTTCTGTGGGTCTTAGCTTTCAATGAGGTGTTACACAGGCCTATATAAAGAGGACAGAAGGCATTTGGTTTAGGCGCGTGGTAAGACTATGTATTTGTGGAAGTGTCACATTTACGCTAATCTGGGCAAGGCTGGTCAGAGTCCAGGGCAGTTTTTCAGTCCCAGTCCGATAACCGTGAAGGTGAACTGCACTGGAGAAGACTTCCCATACAAACAGTTATTACCTCATCCCTCCATGATGCAGAAACGACTTCACACTTATTTTCTTGCTTCAGGAAAAGACGATGAGAATGAATCCCAAAGCGGATCATGATGCTCCAACAAACTGTTTTTGTGGACATGATCTTTCTGACATTAATATAGTTGTTGTGGCGAACAGGGCGCATAATAATCCCTCCTCACGTCCGGGAGGGGTTTCAACACAGAAAAAGTCAATACAGCCTTGGAGGAACCGGCGTTTAAGAAAAAAAGTCAAAGCAAGAACCAGAAAATATGCAGCTGTGTTTGTGTTGAGCGTTAGTGCAAGAAGATCGATAATGAATGCTTTTAACCCCTTAACTCCCAAAAGCTTCTGGAAAAAAGCTGTGAAAATAGCAACAAAACTGAGACGAAAACAATGATGGAAATGTGACAAAAAAGTGAGAAAACATTGACGAAACAGCGACGGAAAATTGATGAAAAAGCGGCAAAAAATGTCACAAAAATGTCACAAGAAATTGACAAAAAATGACAAAAATGTGACAAAAGTGCGATAAAAATTCGACAAAAAAATGGCAAAAATGTGATTAAAAAATTACCAAAATTTGATAAAAAATTGACTAAAAAATGAAAAAAGTGACCAAAAAATGACAAAAATGTGATCAAAAATGGACGAAAAAATGACGAAAAAATGATAAAAAAAAATGACGAAAAAATGATTAAAAAATGACAAAAATGTGATAAAAAATTTGATAAAAAATGACGAAAAAATGATTTAAAAAAATGACAAAAATGTGACAAAAAAGTGATAAAAAATTGACCAAAAAATGACAAAAAATTACGAAAAAATTAGAAAAAATTGACAGAATGTGACAAAAAAAATTACAAAAATGTGATAAAAATTTTACAGAAAAATGTCAAAAATGTGACCAAAAAATGACAAAAAATTGATAAAAAATGTACGAAAATATTACAAAAAAATTACAAAAATGAGTTGAATACCCAACAAAAAAATGATAGAAAAAAAATCTGATGACGTGAGGAAAAAGATCCTCTCGGTTCAGGCAGGAGTTAAGAGGTTAATTCGAATTTGACTTGCGTAGGGTCAGGCATATTTTAGTCTATTGCAATTCTCTTTTGGTCCTGCTGTTTCCCTGTTGTCACTGTTTTTCTTCTTCCTTTTTTTCCCTGTATAGTGTGGTTAAAAGTTGGGGTAGCGATAGCCCCCACTCAACAAACTATTTTGTGAGGACCCGTTTGCGTTTTTAACCAACAGAGTGAGGACATTTTTGTAAAGTGAGGACATTTGGGAGGTCCTCACTTATTTGAAGGACTGTTTGAGGGTCAAGATGTGGTTTTAGGGTTAGAATTGGGTTAAGATTAAGATTAGGGTCTGGGTAATAGATAGAAGATAGAAGTACAAGATGTGTGTGTGTGTGTGTGTGTGTGTGTTCTTGTATTTACGACATTGTGAGGACCAGTTTGAGGTTTTAAAATAGAACCGTCGTACGAGGAAAGGCAGAGCGTCTCATCAACAAAATACAACATCAGCATCATAAACAACAGAGGCAAGTAAACACCGTTAGCATGTTCTGAGCTAAACACCTCCTGAAACTACAACCGAAGCTACGACTTTACAATCCCACGTCTTCAATGTGACGTCTAATTATCTCACAAGACGAAAAATGGCGCGATGTTGTGCCGGGTAAAACCGAACATTCCTCCTAACATCACGAACGGATTTTTTTTGGGGAAGTTCCTTATCTCCGCGGAAAAGCCAAATTGACAAATGGATTCATTAAAGTTTGCGGCTTCACAAAATTGGACACCGTGTTTCGCGGAGACGTTCCAGCGGACGAGATCAGAGCGGGGGGTCTGTCAGCCAAGAGGGCGGGGGGTCTGTCAGCCAAGAGGGATGTAATAATAAGCTGCACAAACAGGGCTCTGGATCTCTCATTTCGCCGGGGCCTCGGGCGGTGGCCTTAAAAATGCATCGATCCACAGCGTCCCGGCGTCAGAGGGATGAGTTAGCCACTCCTCTGCTCGCTCTGGACTCTTCCAATGCAAAGCAGATCATGATGCTCCAACAAACTGTTTTTGTGGACATGATCTTTCGGACCTTGATGCAGTTGTTGTGGCGAACAGGGCGCATAATAAACCCCTCCCTCCTCACGTCCGGGAGGGGTTTCAGCACAGAAAAAGCCAATACAGCCTTGGAGGAACCGGCGTTTAAGAAAAAAAATCAAAGCAAGAACCAGGAAATATGGAGCTGTGTTTGTGTTGAGCGTTAGTGCAAGAAGATCGATAATGAATGATTTTAACCCCTTAACTCCCACCTGAACCGAGCACATTTTCTCCAGTTTGGCTTTACCCCAATCCAAAAGCTTGTGGGAAAAAGCTGTGAAAATAGCGACAAAACTGAGATGAAAACAATGATGGAAATGTGAGAAAAAAGTGAGAAAACATTGATGAAAAAGCGAAGGAAAATTGATGAAAAAGTGGCAAAAGTGTCACAAAAATGTCAAAAGAAATTGACAAAAAATGACAAAAACATTACGAAAAAAATGACAAAAATGTGACAAAAATGTGATAAAAATTTGACAAGAAAAGTGACGAAAAATTGATGAAAAAGTGGCAAAAATGTCACAAGAAATTGACAAAAAATTCACGAAAAAATGACAAAAAAATGACAAAAATGTGACAAAATGTGATTATTTTTTTTTTACAAAAATATGACAAAAATGTGATAAAAATTCAACCAAAAATCGACAAAAATGTGATAAAAAATGACAAAAATTTTATGAAAAATTGACGAAAAAATGACAAAAATGTGACAAAAAAATGACAAAAAATGACAAAAAATAAATAAAAATTTGACAAAAAAAGTGACGAAAAATTGATGAAAAAGTGGCAAAAATGTCACAAGAATTTGACAAGAAATTGACAAAAAATTGACGAAAAAATGACAAAATATGACAAAAATGTGATAAAAATTCAACAAAAATGTGATAAAAAAATGACCAAAATTTGATGAAAAATTAACCAAAAAAAAGTAAAAAGAAAAAAGTGACAAAAAATGACTAAAATTTGACAAAAAATTACAGTCAGCCAAGAGGGATGTAATAGTAATCTGCACAAACAGAGCTCTGGATCTCTCATTTTGCCGGGGCCTCGGGCGGTGGCCTTAAAAATGCATCGATCCACAGCGTCCCGGCGTCAGAGGGATGAGTTAGCCGCTCCTCTGCTCGCTCTGGTCCCGCACGTCTCCCCTCACTCAAACAGAGCCCCCGCCTTGACCTCCCCTCGTCCCGATAACAATGTTTGGAGACTAACTGGCTGTAATGAGCTGTCATTAGAGGCGCTGACATTAAGGCGAGTGTGGGACAGTGGAGGTTAGTGCGCCCCCCGCCCCCGGCCCGTCTTTATTAGATCATTCTCTGACAGGACGGTGGCTCATGTGGAGGTAGCTGCGTGATGTGGGGGAGACACCGGGGGGGGGAGAGGAGAGGCTCTTTAGCTGATCTCAGACGGTGAATACAGGAGGTCAGACTGAGTCCAAATCCACAATAACAAACAATGACTTGAAGGGCAAAACTATTCCCCTCATTCCGGACGTTCCTGTGGGCCCGTCCCTTCACTCAGTCCAGAGAAAATACAACTAAAATACTTAATACACAGACTCAAAGCCGTTTTCATGCTGCTCATAGTGCAATGAACACTGGACACTTTACACAAATCAATCGACTAAACATCAAATCTTAGTCAGTGCTTTATTTATCATTGTGCAATAATAAGACCAAATGGTGTTGGGTTCGTCCTGAGCAGCATGTTTTTGGAGGAGTCCTGTCTCCAGTCTCCTCTGAAACGGTACAGCGCCTCCTGGGTTTGTCCCGGTTTCCCTCCGCTCCTCAACAGTCTTTCACCATCTTCTGAGGAGCGCAGCTATAATCTGTCTCATTCTCCAGTGAACAAACATTAGTCAGCACGACAGAAGGGATAGAGGCTTGTGTGGCTTACATGTGAGTCTTGAACGATTTCGATTTTATTGCGATTTTCCGCTAATAACTTTTTGTTGCAATACAATTAAATATTTGCAACTGATTTAATAAAGTACTACTCACTCTTAAATCCTTTATAATCACATGGAAGATAATTCCAAATAGTCCACATAGTCATTTAGCCACATCATTTCCAATAAGCTTATATTGAATTATTTTTTTTGTAAATAGCCTAATTAATTTGTGACGGATTGACAGTTTGTTATTCTTTTTGTTGTTATTTTTATTATGATTGTTAAGTTCTTTTTAGGGGTGCCAGTCAGGTTTCCCTCCTGACGTATAGGATAAAACGGTTTGTTATAATCGGTGAGTTTTCCTTACAATGCTGCAATGCTACAATCCTCACAAGGGCATGTGCTACATGGCATAAACCCTTTTGTATATATGACATATGATGAACACCACCAACACAGACAGAACATGTGGGTTATGCAAATGTGTATTATACATAAATACTGATATCCAAATATATCACAAGAGTTCAGAAATAAATCCCCACTCAAAAGGGAAACAGTCCAAAGGAGCCAGAAAGTTCCCCCCAATTTTCTCCGCTCCACAGCGTATCTAAATAAACAAAAACTGTGGTTGGCTTAATTTGTCCCTTCCAACATTTCCTTTTCAAAAATACACATACAAAATCATTAACTTGTACGTACTGCGCGAGCACTAAGTGACGTCACACTGACGTAATGCGGAAGTGCGGTCTAGCCAGCACCAGAGTGATCTACAGTAAACATAATTATTTTAGCATACTTTTATCAAGGCTCGAAACCACAGCAAAAACGCAGAATAATACATCAATCAAGGCACAAAGAAAGAAAACTCACGGACAATCTATAGTCCAAGCGGACCTGTACGTACGGTGCGCGGAATGACGTCACCGACGTACGTAGCAACCAGGAAGCGGTAGGTCCGGTTCTGCGGGGGAATTATTTTGTTAAAAACAAGATGTTTGCGATACTGACACGCGCTATGGAAGGAGGGAATGTTACCAGCAAAGACTTGTTTGTGGAAGAATTGACCACGCTCGTTGGGAGTGTGCTTAAGTTTTTCTTTGCTACCCCTCAGGATCCGAGGCTGCTACTTCCCTGTCCCGCAAAGGTATGCCATTTTACTAGCGCAAACCCAGGAGGCTTAACCGGCGGCGGGGACAGGGGGAGCGAATAGGAGAAGGGGTAGAAATGGGCGTTGTGTGTGAGGTCAGAGACGGAGGCTGGACAGGGGAGTAACCCGGGTGTGGTGAAGGCGAGGGTATAGGTGACTGACCATGCACAGACGGGTGCCTGGTTGTCACAAATTTCTTGCTATTTGCTCTTGTGTTTTAGTCAGTGGTTGTGAGATAAGTTCTTCTCTTTATCCAAAACATTCCCAAACATAAGCCTTGAAAAGTGAGCTGCAAAGGACTCTGAACATCAGCTCAGGCTCAGCTTTATCTGTGTGGAGGCAGGGACGTGTGAATCCGGAGGAAAGTTTCTGTGATCAGTGCATGAGACCGTGTAGCGCTGCAGCTAACGCGATGCTAACGGAGGAAACAGCTATAGTCCTTAGCCCTGCAGCTAACACAATGCTAACGGAGGAAACAGCTATGGTCCTTAGCCCTGCAGCTAACACAATGCTAACGGAGGAAACAGCATTAGTCCTTAGCCCTGCAGCTAACACAATGCTAACGGAGGAAACAGCATTAGTCCTTAGCCCTGCAGCTAACACAATGCTAACGGAGGAAACAGCATTAGTCCTTAGCCCTGCAGCTAACACAATGCTAACGGAGGAAACAGCATTAGTCCTTCGCGGTGGCAGCTTTATACACACTGATATTTTCCCAGTACATCCATGATCTACCGCGCACCTTAAGTAGACGGAGAAGTAAACTAGAGCACGCGGGTGGAGCGGGTGGAGTGCGGACGACGTCGGTGGCGTCTCTCGCCGCTACATTCAATTCTGTGGCCGCGGCATCAGCTGCATGGGCCGAAATCGCGTGTCTCTGCGATTTCGAAATCGCGTTGTATAATATCGCGATAGAATCGCAAATGCGATTAATCGTTCAGCCCTATTGCCCGGATACCTCCTCGTTTGTCCCTTGTCGTTTCCTGTAGCACTTCTTTTGGCGCCTCCACTGAGCTGCAGGTGTGGGGGCTCTTGGTGCCTTTTCAGTCTCTCAGAAGAAGGAATTTGTAGGTCTCATATGTCTTTAGCTCATAAGCTATTGGTTCACTTTTAACCTTTTACCCCCCACCTAAACCAAGTGCATTTTCTCCAGTTCGGCTTTACCCAAATCTAAAAGGTTACAGCCTTTTGGCCAGTGTATCGCCTCAATTTAAAGACCTACAAAACTGATCCTTTTGTTGTCCATTTCATTTTTTCATTTATTTATTCATTTGCGCAGAAGCGTATTCAAAACATTTTTACAGAAGAAAGAAAACAAGACAAGACTATTAAAGGAAGTATAATAATAATAAACCCGACCCTTATCTCTCAAGTAACATCACATAGACTTTCAGCTACACTCATGCAAGAGTCTGTGCTTATGTATTAATATAAACCGGGGTTCAGAGGTTAAAAAAAGCTGTTTCCTTCATGGCCAGTTCGAACTCTCTCCAGTAAAAAATCCACTGAACCTCCACAGAAACACGGCCAAGAAGTACAAAAGCATCCACTAAAACAATATCAAGCACAAAAACCCTGCTGTACCAAGACAGAGGGAAGTCGCTGCTTGTTTACACGTCGCCATGATGATTATTTCTCCAGCATTATATCGGTCCGTGTAACACCTCATTTGAAAGCTAAGACCCACAAGACTGATCTTTTTCCTCGCGTTGTTGCTGTGTTGGGTCACCTTTTTTCTTTTTTTGGTAACATTTTTGTTGAATTTTTGTCACATTTTTGTTGAATTTTTGTCACATTTTTGTTGAATTTTTGTCACTTTTTTGTTGAATTTTTATCACTTTTTTGTTGAATTTTTGTCACATTTTTGTTGAATTTTTGTCAATTTTTTGTTTAATTTTTGTAATTTTTTTGTTGAATTTTTGTCACATTTTTGTTGAATATTTGTCACATTTTTGTTTAATTTTTGTCAATTTTTTGTTGAATTTTTGTCACATTTTTGTTGAATTTTTGTTATTTTTTGTTGAATTTTTGTCACACTTTAGTTGAATTTTTGTCAATTTTTTGTTTAATTTTTGTCATTTTTTGATTAATTTTTGTCACATTTTTGTTGAATTTTTGTCACATTTTTGTTGAATTTTTGTCAATTTTTTGTTTAATTTTTATCACATTTTTGTTGAATTTTTGTCATTTTTTGTTGAGTTTTTGTTACATTTTTGTTGAATTTTTGTCACATTTTTGTTGAATTATTGTCACATTTTTGTTGAATTATTGTCACATTTTTGTTGAATTATTGTCACATTTTTGTTGAATTCTTGTCACATTTTTTTTGCGTTTACATCCTTGTTTTCTTCTCATTTATTGTGGCTGTTTTTTCCCCGCTCCTCTGTTATTGTTGCCGGTGATGATTTAGCGAGGCTTTTGTAAACACGCGCTCGTTCATTACGGCTCGTTTCACAGTGACATCCACAAGGTCACACTCCGGGCTCTTATTATCGGAGCCGTCGCCCGCTCAGACGCCTCGCTCTGTCTCGCTCTGTCTCGCCCTGACTTCATCGCTCTGTCCTCATGCACACGCTCTCACATAACTCACTTCAGTTTGTTTGTTATCGGATTCCCATTAGTCTTTACCTGGGGCTGCAGCGGAAGCAACATTAAACATTACTGCATTTAACCCCTTAACTCCCACCTGAACCGAGCACTTTTTCTCCAGTTTGGCTTTACCCCAGTCCAAAAGCTTCTGGAAAAAAGCTGTGAAAATAGCAACAAAACTGAGACGAAAACAATGATGGAAATGTGAGAAAAAAGTGAGAAAACATTGATAAAAAAGTGACGGAAAATTGATGAAAAAGTGGCAAAAATTGACAAAAAATTGACAAAAAAATTGACAAAAAATTGACAAAAAATTGACAAAAATGTGACAAAAAATAACAAAAAATGTGAAAAAAATGACAAAAAAATGACAGAAATGTGACAAAAAATGTGACAAAAAATGACAAAAAAGTGATAAAAATTTGACAAAAAATGACAAAAAATGACAAAAAAATGACAAAAAATAACAAAAAAAAAATGACAAAAAATGACAAAAAAATGACAGAAATGTGACAAAAAATGACAAAAAAATAACAAAAAATTACAAAAATGTGACAAAATGTGAAAAAAAAAAAAATGATAAAAAATTTACAAAAAATTTACAAAAAAATGACAAAAATGTGATAAAAAAATGGACGAAAAAAATGACAAAAATTTGACAAAAAAGTTACAAAAATGAGTTGAACACCCAACAAAAAAATGATGGAAAAAAAAATCTGATGACGTGAGGAAAAAGATCCTCTCGGTTCAGGCGGGAGTTAAATAAATACATCACGGAACTCAGTGGAACTCAGTCCACTTCCTGAAGAAAACGATGATGAGGCTGCGTCTGGTTTCTCCCCCAAAACACCATGAATATCTCATTATAATGGGACAAACTCGGACTCCATTGATTTCCACAGTGCTCTCCACAATCAACTCGCATCTCAGTGTCAACTTCAGCTGAAGAGCCCAGACCACAGAGTAATGATGACAACAGAGCGCTGTAGCTGAGACACTGATGAGGACGACATCTTTCCATTATTTAAACCAATCACAATCATATGTGGGACAAACCTTTTAAAAGTTACCTCTGTGATGCTGTAATCAGTGTTAACGACTCCTGGCCAGTGTTTGTTCGAAGCACACGGGACTTTAATGTGTTATAAACAGTGACGTCATTCTGCGCTCTTCATATCAGTTCAACTGCGGTCAGTTTTCCTGCAGCATTTAACACACTGAGGGCCAGATCTTGTGGTTCATGGCGCAGGCTGTAGAGCAGACGACTGCGCAGACGGGTGGCGCTCCTTGCAATCTTCAGTGTCATACCTGGCGCAAAAAGTGGGCCGGACAGGAGGGAGGGACAGACTCGCATTGTGATGTTGTGGTGCCGCCCCCTCCCCAAGCTTTCCCCAGACCTGAGGAAGGCGGTGGGTTGTACTCGCGTAACATGCTGATGCAGCACAATGTTTAATAAAGATTAAAGAAATAAAACTGTCCCTCACATCGCGTCTTCAAAGCACGTCCAGCTGCTCCGTGTGCAGGTCAGTCCCACGCCTCAAAATAACTCCTCCCATCAGCGCGAGCGTCTCGTCTTCTCTCGGGTCAGTCTCATGATCGATCACAAACACAAACGCTCCGTCTAAACTCGCCTTTTACACAAGAAAATAACAAATAATCCGGTCTGCGGTGAAAACGAAACAGAAACCTGCAGTGACATTGATGTCAAAGCTCCGCTAACAGCAACGAAACACTTCCTGTTGTCCCGACAAAATAAAAGGCGTCAATGTTCCAGCCGCTGGGAGAGGGTTTGAAATGTTAATTCATAAATGAACCTAATATTTTTGGCGAAAATGGACACAAATCTCGTTTTTCTTTGTTTTCCTGGTCGTCCGTTTTGCTCAAATAGAAATAAAGGTCACACAAGAGCAAACGTCTGGAGCAGAAACACAGTAGAGATGAATCCTCAGACCGTCAGAGAGCGGCTCACAGCTGTAAATCAGTTCTCATTAGAGCCTTGGTCCCGGGACATGGACACAGAACAGGCTTCAGTGAACAGAACCCTCTCAGGCTGCAGCCGCTCTGTCCTGGACCTAACCGGGACGGCCCGTCACGCACTTAACACTGGGCCTAAGTGAGGCCGCGGGGCAGGGCGAGCGCCTCTGCTCTGGAACAACTGTGTTTTTAAAAGGTCAGCGTTTGATGCACTTGACCGGAAAATGGAGCGAAAGCACAAGCGGCTGAAAAACAAACGTGGGTTAGATAAGAAAGCATAACGGGAGCAGGGACTGACTTAGTGAGACGCAGTTCTGGAAAGAAAAGTCCAAATGTTTTCCCTGATTGTTATTAGGACGAACGGCTGGTACCGGTCAATGATGCCGGCATCGACTCAAACGTTTAGGTACTTTTGATAGGTTTTTTGTTTTGTTTATTAAGATCCCCATTAGCCATTGCCCTTGACAATGGCTAGTCTTCCTGGGGTCCAGATTATAAAATCACATTTTCATACAATGACCACAGATCACAACAGCATAAAAATATAACTTTTAGCATGTTTAAACTCCGTATAGTATAGTCTATATAATCTAGTATAGATTTGCAAACATTCCATCAAACAGAGGAATGATGGGAAATTGTGATCATAAAAGCAAAGAGGACACGACAGAAAACTTTTGAGCAAAGAAATGTGTTTTAAAGAGCAGAACGTTTGCATTTCTGACAAACTTTGGGTAATGAGTTTATCATAATGCCTGTTTGAATCCTATTTGATGCTTTTTGATCTACAAAGTGGATCACTTCCCCTTAACTGTTGAGCCTGTGCTCTGTTTTCTTCATCCGCCCACGAATGTCGGGTAAAATTACCACCAAACGTGGGTCTGTTTAGTCCAAAAAGACGCAGCCAGAACATAAAAGAAACATCAGCAGGAAGAGGAGAGGAAACTCTGCACACACAGACGGCTTCATCTGCGTTGATTTGTCTCTGTTTCCTGGCGCCCGTGCCCCCCCGGTGACGGTGACCCCTGCCGCCCGTGCCCCCCCCTCGGTGACGGTGACCTCTGCCGCCTGTGCAGTTCCAGCCTCCTGAGCTGTGCAGAGAGCTGGGCCTTTGTGACATTATTCTCAGACTTAATGTGACACGATGCCTCTGAGCCGCCGTCTCGCTCCGAATAGAATGAACTGTTTAACCTGTCAGAGCCACAGCCGGCGGAGAATCCACTGCTCATCGACACCACGTCCCAAAAGAGCCACACATACATTAACCTCTTAACTCCCGCCTGAACCCAGAGGATCTTTTTCCTCACGTCATCAGATTTTGGTTGGGTATTCAACTCATTTTTGTAACTTTTTTGTCAGATTTTTGGCCATTTTTTATCACATTTTAGTCTTTTTTTTGGTCATTTTTTGGTCACATTTTTTTTCACTTTTTCGTAAATTTTTTATCACATTTTTCTAATGTTTTTGTTACATTTTTATCACATTTTTCTCACATTTTTTGTCATTTTTTGGACATTTTTTTGTCAATTTTTGTCAAATTTTTCATCGATTTTTTGTAATTTTTTTGTTACATTTTGGTCATTTTTTTGTAATTTTTTTGTCAATTTTTTGTAATTTTTTTGTCACATTTTTTTTCTCAGATTTTTCTCACATTTTTGGCATTTTTTTTTGTCACATTTTTTTCACTTTTTCGTTAATTTTTTATCAAATCTTTGTAATTTTTTTATTACATTTTGGTCATTTTTTTTTTCATTTTTTGTTATTTTCTGTCAATTTTTTGTCACATTTTTTCACTTTTTCGTAATTTTTTAATCAAATTTATGTTTTTTTTTGTTGCTACATTTTGGTCATTTTTGGTCACATTTTTGTATTTTTTTTGTCACTTTTTCATAAATTTTTCGTCACTTTTTCATCAATGTTTTCTCACTTTTTTGCCCCATTTCCATCATTGTTTTCGTCTCAGTTTTGTTGCTATTTTCACAGCTTTTTTCCAGAAGCTTTTGGACTGGGGTAAAGCCAAACTGGAGAAAATGTGCTCGGTTCAGGTGGGAGTCAGCTCTATGTGGATTATTGTGTTTACACTAAACTATTCTCCAGTTTGTTGCTTCTTCTCTCCTCAGCTGAGAGCTGCGCCTCGTAGCTGCGCTGGCCGCACGTCAAATGGTATTGGTTTCTGGTATCGGGACCTCATGAATGAGTACGAGTATGAGCACAAGCATGTGATATCGGCCCGATGCTGGTATCGGTATCGGTGCATCCCTAGTTAAAATCTCAACAGTTTCGATCCATGTGAAGCCGCTCTGCTTTGTTAAACGCGCTCCAGAGAGAGAGAGACCACGCCCCCTCAGGCAAGTTTCAGATCGTCATTTATTTCACTTCTGTTCATCACAGAGCTTCCAAAACCACACATACGGCGTCTTAGAGTCTCTCGACCGGAAACATTACAGTGTGTGGGGTTGGTTGTCATCGTTATTCATGTGTTGATTATTACAGTGATGTAATGTGGCTCAGCGATTGCGACGCTAATGTAGCAAAGTGGCGTCAGTTTGTTTTTAGATCGTGGCTGTCGGGTTTGACTCCTGCTCCTCAGCCAGAAAACGGTCGATAGCATTAGCATGTTATTACACAGGTTGTTTTACATACGTGTTTATTCAGCCGGAGCCTGTGATGTCTCTGCTCCGGGAGACATCTGCGGCTTTGTGATCGGTCGCGCTGAAGCTGACGCCGCCGGTGGAGCTCAGCGACAGCCCCTCCGGTGGACAAAAGAGAACGAGCGGGATCGGATCCACTTGCAAATGAGGCTTTAATCAGCCCGGGCCAAAGCGCAGAGCGGCTCCTGCGACGGCGCGATGGAGCTGACGGTTCTGCCGCCGGGAGCCGCGAGGAGCGAGGAGGCTCCGGAACGCCGCGCTCTGTCAAACCCCCCGTCCTAAATGAGCACTTTGTATTCCGGCGCGGTGCAGACGGGCTCGCTGTCGGGTGATGTACTCGCAGCAGCAGCAGACGCCGCCGCCCACCAGAGAGCCGTGTCGCCATTAAACACTTCCTGCAGCGGTTTGTTAGCGCTCGCCGCAGATGCTCAAGATTCCAGGCACACACACACACACACACACACACACACACACACACCTGCTTGTTGGGTATTAAACTCATTTTTGTAACTTTTTTTTCATTTTTTTGGTCACATTTTTGTCCTTTTTTTGTTTTTGTTTTTTTTCATTTTTTGTCAATTTTTTGTAATTTCTTTGTCAAATTTTTATCACGTTTTTGTCTTTTTTTTTGTAATTTTTTATCAATTTTTTGTACTTTTTTTTATCAAATTTTTGTCATTTTTTTGTCACATTTTGTCACATTTTTGTCAATTTTTTGTAATTTTTTTCGTCACATTTTATAAATTTTTTGTCATATTTTTGTCAATTTTTGGTGACATTTTTGCCACTTTTTCATCAATTTTCCGTCACTTTTTTGTCCATGTTTTCTCGCTTTTTTGTCACATTTCCATCATTGTTTTCGTCGCTATTTTCACACCTTTTTTCCAGAAGCTTTTGGACTGGGGTAAAGCCAAACTGGAGAAAATGTGCTCGGTTCAGGTGGGAGTTAAGGGGTTAAACCTCTTACCCCTCGCTTTAACCAAGCTTTACTCAAATCTAAAAGCTTAAAAGAAAAGCATCAAAATAGCAACAAAAACGTGATGAAAACAACAACAACAAAGCAACGAAAAAACAAAATGAAAAACCAACAAAAACATGACAAAAAACCCTGGCAAAAAACAGACTAAAACACGACGACAAAGCAATGAAAAAAAGCCACAAAAACGCGGTGACATTTAGATTTGGGCAAAGGTGAACTTGAGAAAATGCGCTTGTTAAAATATGTATTTGTGGAATGCGCGTTAACACTGATTTGGGCCAAGCTGGTCAGAGTCCAGGGCCGTCCCTCAGGCCCAGTCCGCCCCTGCCGTATACTGGGCCTGAACTGGTATAAACTTTAAGTCAATCATTCTGTTCGGGACTAAAAAAAAAGATACGTCTTTGCCAGGAGAGCTGAGAAGAATGAAGTCTGTTGTTATGGACTGAACACTTAGTTTGTCTGACTCAGTTTAGTTTGTTGGTTTGTTTGTTTGGGGCAGTGGATGTCGATGAACCTGTCACACCGGACTGTAACCTTGGGCTGATTTCCATCCGTCGTTTTTGGTTTTTTTAGTGTTAGGAGGAAACAGACACGTGGAGAACATGCAAACTCCACAGAAAGGTCCAGGTGGGAATCGAACCCGGACCTTCTGGCTGTGAAGCACTAACCGCTGTGACGTTTCTGAATCTTTCAATTTCAGAGATTCAGACTTTCATATTCACCTTTTTCCGCCCCGCCCACTTTCGCCACTTTTTGCGTTGTCTCTGCACCTCGTTGTCCTGACACTTCCGGTCGAGCGCGAAGCCCGTTCGTTTTAACGGAGAATGAGGGAAAATATTCTCCGCTCAAATCTGATGTTTAGTCGATTGATTTGTGTAAAATGTCCGATGTTCTTTTGCACCGACATGTCGACACTGCAGCGTTTCTCTGTGCGGCCTGAAAACGGCTTTGTTTTCCTGTAGTGACTGATTTTATGTGGACTTCTCCAGCCCCATGTTAACACATAGGAGAAAAGGGGCGGGCACAATTCATGGCGGCGCCCACGCGAGCCTCCGGAATAAGGTGCATATATGACTGTCCTTATTAAAATTAAGATATTCTGTTGTGCGAGTGAAACAAAAACCTCATTTTGAAAGAACAGCCCTAAGGTTTTATTCCGTATGCTCTTCTGTTCCAAGTGCCTTCCAAAAAGAAAAATATCTATTTGTATTATCGCTCAGTTTGAGCACCTTCTGCAGGGCACGTAGACATAAAAGATGTCGCTGTAATACCTCCCCCTGGTGGCCAGGGGCGGCCCCAACAGACACTCAGGATTCCAATGGTGACTTTATACCTCCCTAGCACTGATTAAAAGTCTTCAAAGGCTCCGAAGAGTTTCTCTTTTTCTATAAATTGCCATGATCCAGTGACAATGCTGTTTTTTGTGCATCAGCAATAAAAAGCAGAGGCTAAATCTGTGACTGACCGGCTCTCGAGCTCTGTGACGGCTCGTAGCTGATCCACCTGCTACCCGGAGGGCGGGGCTTCTCACCTTTTAACCACGCCTCAACCGATCACTCTGCATAACAACCACGCCTCCAATTACCCACGACGCCGAAGACCTGGGTTCATCTGAGACGGAGCCCCGCCCACAGCCCCGCCCACTCACGCTATGACCTTGTGTATAACTCTTAATGGCACTTTGGGGCCAAACAGGCTTCGTAGGAGGAGATTTAGCATCCACGTCCATTTCACAGACCACTCGGATCACGACTATCAGGGGGCGGAGTCTCTTCTCTCCTATATCCACGGAGGGAACCCGGCTTTGCAGCGCCATGTCGGAGGTAAACAAAACAAAACCTCACAAAATAAGCATCGTGCAGGGCAAGAAAAAAGATGTTAAGGGAGAAAACTAACAAAACATAACAAGAAATCAATACTAAACATGTAAAAAAATAAAAGGATGCTCAACATGGTCTTCAACCGTCCCAGCAGCCGCCAAAGGGAACATGCACAGGTTTAGTTTGGGGCATTTGTGGCATTACAAATGTCGTATTTGGGGATTAAAATGTCCTGACATTGGACTTGCTGCTCCCTGTTTAAAGCCTCTCTCTGCTCTTCAGCTCAAATAAAGCCTCCCCCTCCTCCTCCTCCTCCTCTTCCTCCTCCTCCTCCTCTTCCTCCTCCGCAGAGTGATTGGGCAGAACGGAGTGGAGGAAAGGCTCATCTCTGTGGCGCAGAAGTGGACAGTCTAACTCTGAGCACACGGAGTAAATCACGGCTGCTGTATCTGTGCAGTCGGCCGTGGACTGAAGACAGAGGACTCAGCAGTCTGCCCCGGCCCGCAGCTCTAACTCTAATGCAGCCTTTTCCCAGGCCCGTCCCGGGACAGGCCTCACGCGGCGCTTTGAACAGCCGCGTTTAGTGAACAGAGGAAGAAATGCTCGTTCAGTCGTTTTTTTATTTCTGCACATTATTTCAGAGAAGAGAAGCATAATCTGAAAGGTAAAGTCAAAATGTACGACTTTAAATCCTCGGCCTATTATCAAACAGCATCTGCCCTCTGTCTGTGGAGGTTCTGTGGATTTAAATTCTTTCCGTATTAGCCATGAAGGAAATGCTTTAACCTCGTAACCCCCGCCTTAACAAAATGCATTTTCAGTTCAGCTTTATCCAAATAAGTTCAGAGCCACAGATATGTGACATCTGTGGGAAACAGAAGCTCCGCACAGGGAATGAGGAAAGATCGTTTCATTTACACATGGAAAAATGTTTTCTTTGCTTTATTTGTTTTTGTCATGGAAGTGACCTGTTGCTTCAGATAATTCACAGAGAAACGTTTTAAAACTGAGCAGCTAAACCCACTGCGATCCTGACGTCACTGACGTTTGCTTGTGTAACTTTTTCATTATCATTAAATTAAAATCATACAGCCCACTAGGGATGGGAACTGTTTTTTTTCTTTTCGATACCAAGTACTTTAACGATTCCTGCTTTTCGGTTCCGGTGCCTTAACGGTGCTTTTTTCGATACCTATGTTATTTTAATTCAATAAATTAAAAGTATTATTCAGGAAAAAGACCGAAAACAGCACAACAGAGGCTCCACAGGAGCAGCAGCGTCACCTGTAACTTCTGTTTTGAGCAGAATTTCCACTTAAGCCGAGATAAAAGAGAGAAAGGACATTATTCCCTCCTGAACTGCAGAGTCAGGTCCACATCAGGACACGGTTTCTTTCAGCTAAACTTTTCTAAACTCACTGCACTTTGACGAAGCGAAAGCTCCACACGTCAAAGATCCTCACATGGTGTGAGCCTCACTCTGACACTCATCATTTACCAAAACTGTACCAACAATGTCTCATACAGAGTGAGCGCTCACTTTTCTATAAACCAGCCTGGATATTCCCGTCTCTGCAGCTGCTGTAAAGTTGTAACAACAGCACGTAAGCTCCGCCCAACAGCACGTAAGCTCCGCCTCCTCCTGTCGCTAAAGGTAAAGACGTCTTTCTTGTTGTCACGGCTTGGTTTTGCTTTTCAGTTTGTCTAAAAACTACAGTTTCTTGTTTAGTCCTGGTTTAGTCCTGGTTTAGTTTAGCTCTGGGTTTTACGACCGGAGTAAGTCCTGGTTTAGACCTGGCTCAGTCCTTACTCAGACCGCGGCTCTGCCATCTCTATTACAGAGGTTTAGTACGTTGTAGCTTTGCGTCGCTTTAAGGCCAGTTCATTCTCCAGTGCTCGCGTCTTGTGAAGTCTGAAGAGGCCTGTGTAAGTTACAGCTATATAAAGGTGTAGCTTTTCTTCGCTCCAAGCGGCTCATTATCTGCGCATACGTACATTTTTTAGACTCAATGCGGGTCTGGAGAGATAAAGAACCGAAAACTGGCACTAAAAGAATGTTATTTTTTCGATACCTCCCCCGACCGGAGCTTTTCGGTCGGTTCCAAGTAGGTAACGTTTAACGGTGCCCATCCCAACAGCCCTCGATATAGTTTTGTAGCTTATGAGCAAATGCTACATGGTTCATTCAGCAGCTAATGTACGAGCAGCTAATGCTAACGCTAATGAGTGTTTAAAACTCAGAGAATCATTCATTAGGCCTAACGCTGAACCTGTTTCATGAGTTTGAATATTTACTGATGAACCCATTGACTCCCACCTGAACCGAGCACATTTTCTCCAGTTTGGCTTTACCCCAATCCAAAAGCTTCTGGGAAAAAGCTGTGAAAATAGCAACAAAACTGAGACGAAAACAATGATGGAAATAGTGACAAAAAAGTGACGAAAAATGTATGAAAAAGTGGCAAAAATGTCACAAGAAATGAACAAAAAATTGTCGAAAAAAATCACAAAAAAATCACAAAAAAATCACAAAAAAATCACACAAAAAATGACAAAAAAATGACATAAATGTGACAAAAAATGTGACAAAAATGTGATAAAAAAACTAAAAAAATAACAAAGATTTGACTAAAATGACGAAAAAATGACAAAAAAGTTACAAAAATGAGTTGAATACCCAAAAAAAATTATGGAAACAAAAAATCTGATGACGTGAGGAAAAAGATCCTCTCGGTTCAGGCGGGAGTTAGGAGGTTAAAGACGTTACAAAGAGCATAATACACGACCACAAGGGGGAGCTGTTTCCTCAGTAACGAGCCCTGACATGGCTTTAACAGATGCTAGAAACTGACTCATATAAGTTTCCACAAAAAAAAAAAAATCTTCCAATCGTGAGCGTGAGTTGACGTGTCCGTGATCAAGAACGGCCATTTTCCTGAGTTTCTGACACTGGTTGGGAGAATGATCCAGTTTCCACATACACACTAATGCAATTTTTAACTCTCGATTCCCCAAAAAGGGGGCGTTGCTCAGCAAAAGTTCCCGGACGTTGCTCCCATCCATTGGCCAGTGTCACGCCTCATTTGAAAGCTAAGAAGATGAAGGTAGAAAAGTGCTTTATAAGTTCAGACCATTTACCATTTATTTGATAATATCACGTCCTGTGGGAGTCGCATTAGCACAACAACATCTATCTGGACAGGCTCGGTTTTAAACACTAGTGCGTGTTTAGTTTTTAAAGCTCTCATTTGTAAGTCCACAGTCGTCTTTCTGCCGTCGCTGTGTTGTTAATGAGCATCGACGAAAGCGCTTGTTGTCGGCAAAGAGAAAACCTGCTTATTCATGGCCATATGAGAGGGGGAAGTGCAGATGGTCGTGCGCCCTCTGCTGTCAGCTTTGAGAAGGGTTGATGATCTCAAAGAACCATTCACACTCATTCATACACCAGTGTACCCAGACACATGAGGAGGGGGAAGCGTCTTGGCCAAGGACGCAACGACAGTGTGCATATGTGGGAGCTGGGATTCGAACCCCTGACCTTCCGATCGCAGGACGACGATGATGTTGATCAACTCAACGCACGCGAGGAGTCAGTGACAAAGTTACAACAATATGGAAATGGTAAAAAATTAAATATGTAATTAAACCCGTCCTGGATCCACTGTACCAGCAGAGGGCGCACTATCACCACAGCGCCGTCATGGATCTGCTGCGCCTCCGGCCTGCAGCTTTCTATTAGGGACGCACTGATCCGATATTCAGTATTGGTATCGGTAGACGATCCGGGCATTTTGAGAGTATCGGATTGGAGCGGATTTGATGACTGGACGGTCATGGATCTGCAGGTTTCACAGCGCAGCACAACCTGCAGACTGGAGCCGCTGCAGATCCAGGACCACAGATTCACGGCCTTCATGCTGTCGCTAAGCTCGGCCACTGATTTGATTTATTCTTATTATTGTGTCTTGCACGTCAGTAAGTCCCCAGCTCTCAGTGGCTTACAAGACATTTCTCAAAACAGAATTCAGAGGCTGCCAAAATAAAATCACAGAAACTGTACGATCGATCACAACAGAACAACATCCACATCACACAGGAGGATATACAACACCTCCCACCCACTGCACAGGACTGTAGAGGAGCTGAGCAGCTCTCTCAGTGGCAGACTGAGACACCCTCAGTGCAAGAAGAAGCGCTACCGCAAAGCCTTCATCCCCACTGCTGTCAGACTGAACAACAAGACTGTGAAGTAACATGTGCAATAATCTCTGTATCAGCTGCACTTTATTCCCTGCACCAGCATCACTTATTCACATCCTGCACTAGGACTGTGAAGTCATAATTTTAACATTGCTATGTTCAAATTATATTATAAACAAATAAGTATCCCAGTGTGTTGAGTTATGAGTGTGCAACGTGTAATGGTGTAATGGTAAACCTATAGGACAAGGAATGTGTTTTTCTATCTTAAGGCCTCACATATATCGCTGTCCAGTCACCATGACAGTGACTGATACGGGGCCTCACAGACAGACGGTCTGTCTCAACTAACCCCACGGAGAATAACTGCTTTTACTTAGAATTTGGGCCAGCCTATCTCTTTAAGGACGCACCCTGTACATACCTCATTTGCATACTATGATAAAAACCCCATGTCTATCGTTGTTCGTTGTGAACTTGTACTATACTCTTCACCCAGTAAATATTCGATCCACACCGTTGTCTCCATTGTTCTTCACACCATGATTTCAGACTGTAACTTTACACCCTGATATTCTATTTATATGACCTGTTTTCATTTTTTTTATCCTATTTTTATTTATTATTATTCCCCTATTGTTATATTTCTGCCCCCTAAGATTTTTGCTTCACTTATTGTACATAAGAGACCTCGTTTTTATACTGTTTAACTGCACATTTCCTGTCTGTTTTTGCACACCCTGAGTGATCTTCTTGAACGCCGACTGTAACAAGTGAATTTCTCCATTGTGAGATCAATAAAGGATTATCTTATCTTATCTTAATATTATTCTGCCGCTATGACCTGCTTCTGAGAAACGTTCTCATTTAAAATTCAAAGCTAAAGCCAAAACCTCTTGCATGTTTATAAAAAAAACTGGTAAAACTACTGTAACTTTGGAAACACCTGGAGATGCGACTCTTTGGAGATGGATTTTCACGAGTTTCTCTCTGGATTTGATCTCACAGCAGAAGGTCAGGGCTGAACTGGACGATCGTGTATATCTGTGGCTTATTTCCTCGCTTTAAGGAGTCAATGATTCCCTGTGACCTTGTGACCTGTTCCTAATCCCAGAGCAGCGAGGGGTGAAGGGCGTGCGTTGCTCACCGGCGGTCGGGCAGGATGGGCACCCTCCAGCCCTTGATGAAGCTCAGGTTGTAGTCGCTCAGCTCCACCTGCAGGGGGAGCTTGGGCACCCACACGGTGAGCTCCAGCGGCGCGCTCAGGTGCTCGTAGCTGAAGATGACCCGGGCGTTCATGGAGCCGCGAGTCTCCTTCCCGTTCACGAACACGTAGTCACAGTTCATGGAGACCTGCGGCGAGAGGAGAGTCCGTTAGTGATCCACATCGTTCAGGTATCGGTATCGGAAACCAAGGATCGTGAAAGCACATTCTCGATATTCAAGCCAGATAGCTTCGATATCACATTCAATGCAAGCTCCTCCTCCTCACCTACGAGTCCCTCCATAACCTGGCCCCGCCCGACCTCACCGAGCTCCTGCAGCAACACCAACCCCCCCCCCACCTCCTCCACTGCCTCCGCTCAGCCGACGCCCACCGCCTCACTCCCATCACCCGCACCAACCGCCGGACCTTGGGGGACCGAGCCTCCGCCATCGCCGCCCCCTCCCTCTGGAACTCACTCCCACAGACTCACAACCAACCTTCAGATCAGTATCAAAACCGACCTGTTCAGACTAGCTTTTCCTTAACCCCTTAACTCCCACCTGAACCGAGCACATTTTCTCCAGTTTGGCTTTACCCCAATCCAAAAGCTTCTGGACAAAAGGTCTGAAAATAGCAACAGAACTGAGACGAAAACAATGATGGGAATGTGACAAAACAGTGAGAAAACATTGGCAAAAAAGTGACGAAAAATTGATGAAAAAGTGCCAAAAATGTCACAAGAAATTGACAAAAAATGGTCAAAAAAATGACAAAAATTTGACAAGAAAATGACAAAAAAAAAGACAAAAAATGACAAAAATTTGATTAAAAAAAATGACAAAAATTTGATTAAAAAAAATGACACAAAATGACAAAAAAATGACAAAAAAATGACAAAAAAATGACAAAAAAATGACCAAAATGTGACAAAAAATGACAAAAAAGTTACAAAAATTAGTTGAATACCCAACAAAAAAATTATGGAAAAAAAAATCTGATGATGTGAGGAAAAAGATCCTCTCGGTTCAGGCGGAGGTTAAGAGGTCAAACCCCTTTTTTGTTTTGTTTTATTCTCCATGTAAAGCATCTCTGAGTGTCCAAAAAGCGCTATACAAGTTTGATGTATTATTATTATTATTATTAATTATTAATATATCTCGATATCGATACAATACAATATCGATACGATGCAATATCGATACGATATTACTATGGGTTCGGGGAAAACCAAGCATTTTCCAGAAAAATCAAAACATCTTAATACAAAAGAGTGCAGTTTTATTGATGAGAATCTATATTGTTTATGTCGTGCTTTTTCAATATTAACATCTTGAATATTCATGTCTCGATATCGATACGGTGAGGATAAAAAGATAAATCATCACCGCAGCACTAACCAGCTCCTACGTTCTCCTTTTTAATCATAAATGCAGGACAGGAATAAAGAGGCGACGTCATGAATGACTCAAGTCTCATCCCAAAAACATAAATCAAGGATAGGAACAAACATAATCAGGTTAATTAATCCAGAGTAAACAGAGCTTTCCTGGAAGCTCAAACCGCTGCAAAACGCAAATATAAAAGACTTGGATCTGTGATGCTGTGACTCGTGTGAACCACAGAGTGAGAGTGGATGAATGAATGAACAATGTATTCTGGGTGACTTGTTTAGAAAGGCCTCAGGAGCTCAACAGGAGCTAAGTGTTAGCACGAGCGCTAACGTCTCTGTTTGTCTCGTCAGCTGTGGCGGCGCCGCGGTGGGTCGTTCTTGTTCTTCACAGTCGGGGGCCGTTTCTGTGAACTGCATCTAGTTTCTGTCGTTCCACATTGTTCTACTGTTTGTACATCTTTGTTGTGGAGGTTCTGTGGATTTTGTTCTGGCCATGAAGGAAACAGTTTTTCTCAAAGTTTACAAACGTCCTCCTCTGAAACACCGACGAGGCACCAGGAGCCCCCACACCTGCAGAGGAGGCGCCACAAGAGGAGCTACGGGAAACAAAAAGGGGTGAACCTGCACAGGAGGAGGAGGAGGGGCTGACCAGTGCAGGACACCATGCTCTGAAACAGGGACAAACCACGTACAATAGCCCAGAAACACACTCTCACTCGTCCTGGCCTATTGTACATGTTTTTAATGGCACAGACACAGAGAGAACATGTAAGCTCCACAGAAAGGCCTCATTCGAACCTTCTTGATGGCGGTCAGATGTTTAACCTCTTAACTCCCGCCTGAACCGAGAGCGTTTTCTCCAGTTCAGCTTTACCCAAATCCTGTAGGCCAGTGTAACGCCTCATTTGAAAGCTAAGATCTACAAAACTCATCTAAATGGATCTTTTTCCTCACGTCATCAGATTTTTTTCCATCTTTTTTGGGGGGGCATTCAACTCGTTTTGTAACATTTTTGTCATTTTTTTTAATCGATTTTTTGTCATTTTTTGTCACATTTTTGTCACATTTTTGGTCATTTTTTGTCTTTTTTTAATAAATTTTTTGTCATCTTTTTTAATCGATTTTTTGTCATTTTTTGTCACATTTTTGTCATTTTTTAAAATCATTTTTTGTCACATTTTTGTCTCATTTTTGGTCATTTTTTGTCTTTTTTTAATCAATTTTTTGTCATTTTTTTAAATCATTTTTTGTCATTTTTTTAAATCATTTTTTGTCATTTTTTTAAATCATTTTTTGTCACATTTTTGTCACATTTTTGGTCTTTTTTTAATCAATTTTTTGTCATTTTTTGTCACATTTTTGTCATTTTTTAAAATCATTTTTTAAAATCATTTTTTGTCACATTTTTGTCACATTTTTTTGTCTTTTTTATTCATTTTTTGCCACTTTTTCATACATTTTTCGTCACTTTTTTGCCAACGTTTTCTCACTTTTTTGTCACATCTTCATCATTGTTTTCGTCTCAGTTTTGTTGCTTTTTTCTCACCTTTTTTCCAGAAGCTTTTGGACTGGGGTAAAGCCAAACTGGAGAAAATGTGCTCGGTTCAGGTGGGAGTTAAGGGTTTAAGGAACGTTCTGTCCACACATTTCTGTCATTGTTTGCTTTAACCTTTGTCTGTCCAAATGAACCAATGGGGACGGAGAGCCTGGATTAACGTGTCTTTTTTCCGACTCTTCTGGACGAGCCCCTTTGGATTGGATTTCCCTCCACTGCGGCGTTTCTCTAACTACATCTGCTCCGGGACGCACCGACCCCGGGAAGGAGCCGTCAATCACCCGCTTCGTGCGAGGCGGATCTAAAATGTATTCTTTCCCCGGCGCCGCTTTAATCACATCTCCGAACACAGTCGAATTAGCCTGATGTGTTTATGAAACTAAAGTACGCATGCTAACCCCCTCCCCCCCCCCCTCGCTCTGCTCTGCCTAATGAGCTCCCGACAATTACCCCGCTCGCCAACAGCGCTGTCGGGCGCCGCTCATCCCGTATGCGTCGACGGCGGAGTGAACTTTACATCGTTCCGGCTCGGAGGCACGTTCGTAAACACATTAATACTGTTCACCTTTGAGCAAATGTTCTGTAATCGCTGTCGGCGGAGACGAAAGGCTACGCTCGGCTGCAGCGGCCGCCGTTTAGCCCGGGATTCACACGGAGGGAATTAGCATCGGGGCGCCGCGGGTCAGAGGTCACGAGACGCTGCGTTACAGGTTCTCACTGAGGGCTTTAGTTTATGAATGAAGTCATGAGGAACAAAAAAAGGGGAGGTAGATTCTTTCACTCCTGGAATTGTTTTTTGTCAGTAGGTGGTAGTAGTGAACCCTGCTCTGCTCCTCACCCACACCCCCACCCATGCTCCTCACCCACGCCCCTCACTCCTCCACACGCTGCCCTTGTGATCCGTTCAAAGAGAGAAGGGAAATATCATGAATCTTGTGCAACACATTTATCAGCAGAATTAAAGGGCCTGGATCCTGCAAACTCCCCTTTGTGGAGCTTTTAACCATGTTGTTTTGCTATTTCCTTTTCAAAAACACCCTAGATATGTGTTTGGCTTCATTCACACAGTTCTAACAATCCTCCTGAATCCAGCTCTGAGCGGCTGCTCCGCCCTCTCCTGGAAAACCACTGAGCTGTGACTCTCTGACGTTTTTACATCATAGTGTCAAACAGGAAGGTCCCGACCAGTGTTAATTTCGTCGACTAAAATATTTTATTTTTGACGACTAAAATTGGACTAAAACTAAATTAAAAGTTTCTCATGAGACTAAAACTGTGACTAAAATGTCCAGATATTTTAGTCGACTAAAATCAGACTAAATAAAAATGAAAAGTAGAGACTAAAATCATCCAAACTTGTATTGAGCGTCTGAAAGAGCCTCAGATCATGTAAATTCTCTGCCAAAGGATCAGCTCTGAGCTTCATTCATGTGGAGCAGCTCCATGAAGCAGAGGAACCAGATTAAACATGATTATAATGAATATTATAAATATAAGTCGACCAAATTAGTCTTAATTTTAGTCGACTAAATTTACTTGCAATTTTAGTCGACTAAAACTAGACTAAAATTGAAACGTTTTTTTTGACTAAATCTTGACTAAAATTAAATTACATTTTAGTCAAAAGACTAAAACTAAAATAAAATATGTTGTCAAAATGAACACTGGTCCCGACATCTGTAATGTTATGCCTTAGGCCTTTTCATTATTTCTGTTGTAAGAAATAAATAAAGGAGGAAAGAAAAGGAAGTGCCCGAGGCGTCTGCGCAGCCCTCGTGGAGAAAACAAACGCACTAGAAGGAGCTCTTTCTAACCTACTCTGGACACGCCTGCTCTTTTTATTACCTAACGATCATGTCACGGAGAAAAGCGCGTTTGACTACGAGGCCTCTCGCCTGAAGTTGTTTTTTCTCTCCGGGATTCGGCGACTTTCACCAGAACAGTGTTTTTCTGTGACGTCTCTGATGTTTGTGAACCTTCACCTGAACCAAAGTGGATTCACTTTTATAACCTACGCCCGTCCCATAATGCAGTGGTTCTCAACCTTTTGGAGTCGCGACCCCCATTATAACAGTTAAAGGAGTTCGTGACCCCTGCTCGGGTCACACCATGAAAAATAAGGACATTAGCCTATATAATTCTTAAAAAACAAAGACAGTAAAATGGCTCAAATAAAATGAATCAAATTAAGAAATAATGGCTCTCTGGTAAAATAGGGCACACATGCAACAGTAAAATATTATTTTATATGCTAATAAAATATATATTTTTTCATCTACAAGATCTGGCGACCCCCCAAATTTGTCTCACGATGCCCTTGGGGGTCCCGGCCCCCAGGTTGAGAACCACTGTCATAATGTAAACACCTGATGGACCAGAGCGGTGAGTCCATCAAAACACATGTTAGCGTGTGTGTTAGCGTGTGTGTTAGCTTGTGTGTGTTAGCCATATATGAAGCTGTGTTGCAGATGTCAACTCCTTATAACTGCATTGTGAAGTAACTTTACTTTTTGCTGTGATATTTATATTTCTTTTACTGCTAATATTGCATGGGCAGATCCGCTCAGAGAGAGGGGGCGGAGTTAACTGAAGCGTTGTGTCTTCCGGGTTTGCTAAATACCCCCAGAAACCTAAATTTCGCACAAAAAATAGTGCTCCATAGTGGTAGAGGTAGACCTCTATATATATTATATAAATGCCTATACTTTACTTTACTGGAAATATCAGGATACAGATCCTTTGATAAGATCTGCAGCAAAGTGAACACGTTGAGACTGATATGTATTTACTAAACTGCAACTTTCATGTCTGTGTGTATATAAAAAGGATCTGATAGTGATGGGATTTACGGCTCTTTGGGCTCTGCTCATCTCAAAAGGCTGGCTCTCTTTAATATAACATTTTAATAACGCCTCACAGATACAAGATCAATAAAGGCCCTTTTTTGATCGTCTAACATTACAACGTGTTTGTGAATAAAATCTTGCGCCAGAACTAATAAAAAGCGGCCGCGTCTGTCGGACAAATCATTTTAAGTGCATTTAGCTTTGACTTTAGAGCAGAAGTTTTCCCTTGTGTGGCGGCTCCGCTGTTTGGCTCATTCTTCTGTTTGTTCGGGGAGGTTTTGGCAGAGCCGGTTTCTCCTATAGGCAGACGACACGGGCCCCGGAGCCGCTCGGGCCCCGGAGCCGCTCGGGCCCCGGAGCCGCTCGGGCCCCTCAGCTCAGTCACATCACGCTGGTGTTTCACTGGCTCTGACAGCGGCGTCGAACACTCGCATGTAAAGTCTCGTCTGGTCGTCTCTAGAAGAGCATCCGGACAGCGCTTTGGTGAATGAAAGCGATAAAGCCGTTATTTTGTCTCTAAGGGTTTCAGTAACTCTAGTTCTCTGAATGTGCTTGGTCTAAAACAAATTACTGTCAGCCTGATTCTCAGTGGTCAGACGGAAATAACCGTCAACTCAGTGGTTCCCAGGGCTGGACTGGCAGAAAAACTTTTGGGTCAAGACCGGCCCTCTAAAAAAAAAAAAAGTCATATTCAATGCAATAGTCGAGGTGATGAACAAAACAACAATCCCTTTACTTGAACTAAAACAGTATAAGCTACGAATCGAGGACAATAATTGCATTTTGTTTCTGCTGAATTCAAGCTCACACCTCAGAGACTCAACACTTTAATCTTTTCATTTACAACTTGAAGGAACTTTTGTAAAACTTCTAAACAATCTTAAAATGTGCGTTCCGTTAATGAAGTTCCTCTCGCGACTGCAACACAAATAAACTTCTCAAAACCAAACAAATGATCCCAGTGTAGGTTTAAGATGAAACGGTAAAACTCACCACAGAGTTACAGAAGTGTGGAGTGAGAACAGAAATCCCAAAAAGACAAACATTGTAAATCCTTTCAATGGAAACTAGAAGATTTCCAAACTGCACTGACGACGAGGGGCAAGACGGAGTCACCTGACAACTCCCAGCATGCACTTCTTTGCAAACATTTGTCTAAAATGTACAAAAAATAGAGGTCTGAGGTTCTGTGGGTCCTGGTTTTGTGGCGCAACAGACATTTATATGGTTAGTCTGGTGTTATAAGTGATTTGCCTCAGGTGCTCTGTGGAGCGGGTGTTTTTAATGCAGGCTAGCTGATACCATAGAAATGTGCTAGCCTTGCACTAGCCTAGCGCCACGAAACTCTTCAAGAACTGCTTGAATTACACTAAAAATATCTCCAGAAATCAGCAACACTCTGGATAACTATGAAATGAGGCCCTATGTCAAACATCCTGAAACATCCCTTTAAAGTGATAGTCTGGAAGTCTACATGTATTACAAATTTTACTAAATGTTCAAAATCTACCACCTGGTCTTGCATTTTGATGTAAACTAAGTAAAAAGATATATATTATCTTTTGGTTAAGTCCCTCCTTCCAGGATCTCTGCAACTAATCAGAGTCTAGTCTCCTCCCGTGTCGACCAATGAGACGAGCTTTTCCTATGAACCAGCCTGTCAGGTCCAATCAGGAGGGAGGGGGAGGAGCACAATTGTTTGCTTTTGACAATTCTGTTCCTGCTCTCTTCATTTTGCAGGGCTTTCTGGTTAAAGAGGGGGAGGGGGGGGGGGGGGGGGATTTGATTGTTTACTTTCAAATTTCACTCTATCTCTCCCCACTTTGCAAACTTACAGGCTGTATCCGAATGTCCACACTATTCCCCAACCCCTCATTCACTACATAGGCCCGCACTACATAGTCGACTATATAGTCACTGATTCTGTTGGCGATTCGGACACAAGCCACTACTTTCTCCGCGCTGCGTGACGTCACGCGCTCTGCGGCCGCAGATATGTTTATTTTAATTTTTTTAATCTGAATTTATTTATTGTTACAAACGTTTATTTTATGAAACAGAACGACTGTTTTGGCACTTTTACAGGCATTACTATCATCACAAAAAAAGGAAAAAAACAACAAAAAAAGTCACCCCAGCGTGAGCTCAGAGACGCCGAAAGTAGGTCAGAGCCCGGTGTCCGAAGCGCCAGCAGATTGAGTGACCACATCTGCTAAAAGTTCGCGAAACTCCGGGAATGAAGTATTTCTGCGATAAAGACCAACCAGACTCATGAGACAGTGGAATATTAATGGATTAATACGAGTCAGATACGCTTTTATTTCACATGGATTTTACGTGAATGGCTTGGATTATTCCAGAGGAAGCTGTCGGTCATTTAACAGCTCAAGCTAAAGGTTAGCAGCTAGCGTTAGCATCTTTTCACCGTAACCGTTTATATTTTGGTCGTTTATTCATGAGAAATACGAAACACACGACTGAAACAGCTGATTTACTTCAGTCGTGTTGTTTAGTTCAAAGACCTGTCGCTGTCAGGCTCTTCTCCGACTCTCGCAATGCATTGTGGTCTATTTTGACCCGTTTGGTTAGCTCTCCACAATGGGCGACAGGGCCTTTAAGGCAGTTGCCCCGAGACTCTGGAATGCCCTGCCAGAGTCCCTGAGGGCTCCCCAGAGTGTTGAGGCCTTTAAAAAAGGCCTAAAAACACATTTATTTTTAAAGGCCTTTTCAGACTAATTTGTTTGTTTGCTGTGTTGTTTTTACTATGTGAATGTTCTTTTTGTTTTTATCAGATTTTATTATTCTGTTGTAGCACTTTGAGGTTTCACTGAAATGTAAAGTGCAATATAAATAAAATTTATTATTGTTTGGTGACCATCGATGCTCACTACTTTTGAGTCTGACATGAACACTAAGATGTAAAGGAGAGCTAATAACTGAGCACTGTGTGAGGAATGTTTTCCCAGCTCCATGATGATGAAGTGGCTGGTCCTGCCCTGCGTAATGTGAGCGGGTGGGGGTCAGCTCAGCAGAAGGACAGAGGAGCGGCCTGTGAATAATGAGAGAGAGAGTCTGCTCCACATCAGCCCCCGCTTGTCCTGTGAAGAGTCTCCTCCCAGACAATCTGCTGCTGTGAACACGCCACAGCGCATTAGCCGCATTAGCCACATTAGCCGGAGCTGGTGGCATGTGGCGGGCGCCGGCGTGAGGGCCCCGCGGGGACGTGACCCTCTGCAGCGCTAACAGCTCCTGACTCACCATTAGCCGGCGCAGTTTATCCGCTCGGAGCCGGGGGGGCCGAGCCGTGGACGTGTGGAGGATTCAGACTGAGGGGCCCAGCGTGTTACACAACTCACAACAACAACACGGAGACACCACAGGCTGCAGGTCCCGCCGTGTGGTTACCATGCCGACGAGTACAACCCTGAATGTCTGATGGTGAGACGTGAGCCAATCAGAGACAAGAAGAGATTTTGAATTGGTTTAGTATTGATTTTTCACACAGGGGTCAATGTGGACATTTAGTTTTCTCCTTATAAACCTCTGATCCCTTAACCTCTTAACTCCCGCCTGAACTGAGAGGACCTTTTTCCTCATGTCATCAGATTGTTTTTCCATCATTTTTTTGTTGGGTATTCAACTCATTTTTGTAGCTTTTTTGTCATTTTTTGGTCAAATTTTAATCAATTTTTTGTCATTTTTTGTCAATTTTTTGTCATTTTTTTGGGGGTAAATTTTTTATCACATTTTTGTCACATTTTGTCACATTTTGGTCATTTTTTTGTCACATTTTGGTCATTTTTTTTCATATTTTGTCACATTTTGGTCATTTTTTTGTCACATTTTTGTCATTTTTTTGTCATATTTTTGATATTTTTTGGTGACATTTTTGCCACTTTTTCATCAATTTTTCGTCACTTTTTTCGTCATTTTTTGTCATTTTTGTTGTTTTTTGGTCAAATCTTTATCAATTTTTTGTCCTTTTTTCGTACATTTTTTATCACATTTTTGTCACATTTTGTCACATTTTTGTCATTTTTTTAATGAAATGTTTGTCATTTTTTGTCACATTTTTGCCACTTTTTCATCAATGTTTTCTCACTTTTTTGTCACATTTTTGATATTTTTTTGGGACATTTTTGCCACTTTTTCATCAATTTTTCGTCACTTTTTTGGTCAAATTTTTGGTCATTTTTTGTCCCATTTTTTAATCATTTTTTCGTCTTTTTTTGTCATTTTTTGTCACATTTTTGCCACTTTTTCATCAATGTTTTCTCACTTTTTTCACACATTTCCATCATTGTTTTCGTCTCAGTTCTGTCGCTATTTTCACACCTTTTTTCCAGAAGCTTTTGGATTGGGGTAAAGCCAAACTGGAGAAAATGTGCTCGGTTCAGGCGGGAGTTAAGGGGTTAACTGAGGGCATTTTCTCCAGTTCAGCTTTACCCAAATCTAAAAGCTTCTCGACTGGAGCTTACCGCCTATAGGCCAGTGTAACGCATCATTTGAAAGCTAAGAACTACAAAACTAATGGTGTTTTTGTCTATTTTTTGACACTGGGGTACTCCAGGCAGTGCAGGGTCAGGCTTTTGTTCCACTCATGCAACGAAGTAGCCACTGTAGTCCCTCATTTTTGTGAGAAATATAAGTCCTACAGACGCCAAACTCGGCGTCTGTAGGACTTTTATTTCTCACAAATATGAGTGCTCCATAGTGGTAGAGGTGCAGTATATCATATAAATGCCTACACTTTACTTTGTGATGGCTAAAGTAGCAGATTCAGATCCTTTAGCGTTAGCAATAGCTCCAGAATAGCTTGTGCCGAAGTTCCACGTACACTTTTACTTTGCTCTCACAATCTCAAAAAACACTTTGAGATGTTTTATGTTGTTATTTAATCACCAACATAAAAGGGACAGAATAAAAGCTGCCGCTGTAATGACCTTGTAAAGCAACACGAGTCTTGGTTCGACACGATAATGAGACAGATGTGACGATCACAGAGAGGTCAGCTCAGATTCAAAACGAAGGATCTGACGCAGCACAAACAAAACAAACACATAAAACATCCTGTCGAGCGTAAATGAGAAGCTCTCTCTGCTTCTGCTTCACCCACAGGGGGCGCTCACCTCCTCAGTCACGAACCCGCAGATCCTCTCCTCAGCTTTAGCACTGTCGGGGATATTAATAACCAGCTAAATAAACATCTTCAGTCGGAGGCGATGAAGCCGAAGTGACAGCTCCGTGTTTCAAAACGGGATCTGGATATTTGGGGCTGTTTCCGGAGCAAAACAGACGACACTCGGGTTTTTACGTAACGTGGCACAGCCGGTTCAAGCGCCGCTGTTTTAGTTCTTACACCGGAACCTGCAGTTTAGAAACGATGATACATGAGATTATCAACATATTTAAGGGTCTGTTTGATTTACTTCAAAAATGAAATCTGTAAAAATTCAAATTTGACTGTGTCGCACTGTGTCGCTGGGCTTACAGGCGCCATCTAGTGGTGAAAAGGCATTGCAGCAGTGAGTCTGAAGAAGCAAACTCTGACTGACTTTGTTCTCGTTCAGAAAAGTGAACCAAATCATCAGGATTGAGCTGTTTAACCTCTTAACTCCCACCTGAACGGATAACATTTTCTCCAGTTTGGCTTTACCCTAATCAAAAAGCTTCTTGGGGAAAAAAGGACCAAAACAGCCACAAAAAATGAGAAGAAAACAAGGATGTAAACGTGACAAATATGTGACAAAAACTCAACCAAAGAGTGACAAAAATCCACCAAAATTGGGATAAAAAATTCATCAAAAATGTGACAAAAATTCAACAAAAAAACATTAAAATTAACAAATATTCAACAAAAACTCAACAAAAAAATGACAAAAATTCAACAAAAAATCAACAAAAAATCAACAAAAAATGACAAAAAATCAACAAAAATTCAACAAAAACTCAACTAAAATTCAACAAAATTTCAACAAAAACTCAACAAAAAAATGACAAAAATTCAACAAAATTTCAACAAAAATTCAACAAAAATGTGACAAAAATTCAACAAAAATTCAACAAAAATGTGAAAAAAAAAAAAACAAACATAAAAAGGTGACCCAACACAGCAACAACGCAAGGAAAAAGATCAGTTTTGTGGGTCTTAGCTTTCAAATGAGGTGTTACACAGGCCTATATAATGGCCAAAGAGGACAGAAGGCACTTGGTTCAGGCGGGTGGTAAGAGGTTAACAACTGGCTGAGCTCAAAAGTGAACCAAATCATCAGGATTGAGCTGTTTAACCCCTTAACTCCCACCTGAACGGATCCCATTTTCTCCAGTTTGGCTTTACCCTCATCAAAAAGCTTCTTGGGGAAAAAAGCACTAAAACAGCCACAAAAAATGAGAAGAAAACAAGGATGTAAACGCAACAAAGATGTGACAAAAACTCAACAAAATCTCAACAAAAAAATGACAAAATTCAACAAAAATTCAACAAACAACAAAACATGACAAAAGAGATGAAAACACGACAACAAAGCAATCTAAAAAAGCAACAAAAAAGCCAAGAAAAAGTGAGGAAAACCAGACGACAAGGCAATGAAAAAGTCAGAAAAAGTGACCAAAAAATTGACAACAAAAACTACAAAAACATGACAAAAATGCAGCAACAACGTGACAAAAACTTACAGTCACTTTTGTAGGTCATCGTTTTCAAATGAGGCGTCGCTCTCCAGTCAAGAAGCTTTTAGACTGGGGTAAAGCTGAACTGGAGGAAATGCTCTCAGTTAACCTCTTAACTCCCGCCTGAACCCAGAGGATCTTTTTCCTCACGTCATCAGATTTTTTTTCCATCATTTTTTTGTTGGGTATTCAACTCATTTTAGTAACTTTTTTTTTCATCATTTTTTCGTCAAATTTTTATCACATTTCTGTCATTTTTTCGAAAACATTTTATCAAATTTTTTGTCATTTTTTTTGTCAATTTTTTGTCAATTTCTTGTGATATTTTTGTGACATTTTTGCCAATTTTTCATCAATTTTTCATCAATTTTTTGTCAATGTTTTCTCACTTTTTTGTCACATTTCCATCATTGTTTTGTCTCAGTTTTGTCGCTATTTTCACAGCTTTTTTCCAGAAGCTTTTGGATTGGGGTAAAGCCAAACTGGAGAAAATGTGCTCGGTTCAGGTGGGAGTTAAGGGGTTAAGACGGGGGGTAAGAGGTTAAAACATGTCTTTGTGGAAGTGTCGCATTTACGCTAATTTGGGTCAGGCTGGTCAGAGTCCAGGGCCATTTTTCAGTCCCAGTCCGCCCCTGGCCCTGGGTATATTTCCCCACAAAGGAAATGACCATATTTGGATTACAGCGCCATCTCGTGCTACACGTGGATACCAAACATGTCAGTATTTGTGGGAAACAGACACATGTTGGAGTCACTTCCTGGATAAATCTCCGCCTCGCTAGTCAATCATAAATCATAAATACACAAAGTAAATGTTTGGTCCAGTATTTACTCTGACATTAAAACTGCGACGTTAGCAGAGAACACGAGCTCAAAACCTCATTGACCACGGCCTGAAAAAATCGACGTTTTCACCTGCAGCGCCTCGCCTTAAGCGGCCGCCGTTCCGTAAATCACCCACTTTGCCCTGAAGTGACTGTGAAGGCGGGCGGCCCGGGGGGAGGAACAGGCGGTGCGTTCAGGTGCCCGTCTCTTCTCGTTTCTCAGCGTCCATTAAAGGCGCGGCCGGGCTGCGGGTCCGCGGCGGTATCGAGTGGCCCCGCTTCACCGACTCCGCCATCGAGCCGCTCTTCACTCATTTACCCCGAGCCCTTCAGAGCCGCCGGAGCGAGAACCACCTCCTCCCCCACTCACACCGAGAACCTCTGCCCCCGGAGAAGGAATGCGGATCACGACGGACAAATACGCCAGGAAATGAAAACGTCCGGCTGATTAGTGATCTCGATGAACGTCTGAGAAACAGCAACAAAAATGAGACGAAAACGAGGATGAAAAAGCCACAAAAAGTCAAATAAGTGACAATGTGAGGAAAAAGATCAGTTCTGTAGGTCTTGGCAAACTGGAGAAAATGCACTTGTAAAAAGGCGGGGGTCAGAGGTCAACATCCTAGTTTTAAAGTCAGAATGATAAATAGACCAAACCAAGACCTTTACCCAAATCTAAAAGCTAAAACGAAAAGCATCAAAATAGCGAGAAAAAGAGGATGAAAACATGAGAAAAACACGGACAAAAAAACAACAAAGATGTGACAAGAATGTGACAAAAACTCAACCAAAGAGTGACAAAAATTCAACAAAAAAAAACCAAATTCAACAAAAAATCTACAAAAATTCTACAAAAATTCAACAAAAAATGAGAGAAAATTCAACAAAAATTCAACCAAAATTCAACCAAAAAAAACAAAAATTCAACAAAAAATGAGAAAAAATGAAACAAAAATGAAACAAAAACTCAACAAAAAAATAACAAAAATGTGACAAAAATTAAACAAAAATTAAACAAAAAAATGACAAAAATGTGATAATCATCAAAAAAAAAACTAAAAAAATGTGAGAAAAACGCAAAATTATGAAAAAAATGTGGCGACGTGACGAAAAGTTTCCATCACTTTTGTAGGTCTTAGCTTTCAAATGAGGCGTTACATTGTTGATCTCCAGTCGAGAAGCTTTTAGATTTGGGTAAAGCCCAGTATAAAAAAAAAACATGAATCTAAAAGGAATTCCGTGGAGTATGGTGCACCACAAGGTTCAATTTTGGGACCATTATTATTTATTATTTACATTAATGATTTTGCTTCTGTTTCTACGACTGCCTTTTTACCGTTCTTTTTGCTGACGATACCAGTCAAAAAAATAATAATAAAAAGCCGAACTGGGGAAAATGCACTCGTTAATGTTAAGGCGGGAGGTAAAAGGTTAAAATATGTATTTGTGGTGCGTAGTGTTAGTCTGAGGGGTGTGGTGTTAGTCTTAGCTGAACCTTAGTGTTGCTGACGAAGCCTTTTGGATGAAGATACATCACAACACACTTCCTTCTCATATTGATCAGCCTTTCTTCTGCAATAAGGTTTGTTTATTTGTCCCCTTAAAACAACCGACTGATTTTATTTTATTTATATGTTTATTTGATCGGGCCAGAACAAGAATCGTTGTTACAAATAACCAATGGGCTCATGGGTCATAAAGCTAACAGCTAATTCACAGACCTGGTCCCTAAGACATAAAAATACATAAGACATTTACATAAATCAATACAAATAATACAAATTAATGGTGCATGGGGGAGCCGAGAGTTATTTTTCCAATTAGTGGTAAAACACCTCAACAATATCTGTGACTTTATTAACCCCTTACTTTACTTTACTTGGGCTTTACCCCAGTCCAAAAGCTTCTGGAAAAAAGCTGTGAAAATAGCAACAAAACTGAGACGAAAACAATGATGGAAATGTGACAAAAAGTGAGAAAACATTGACGAAAAATTGATGAAAAAGGGGCAAAAATGTCAGAAAAATGTCACAAGAAATTGACGAAAAATGTGACAGAAAAATGACAAAAATTTGACAAAAAAAGTTACAAAAAATTTACGAAAAAATGACAAAATGTGACAAAAAATGACAAAAACATGACAAAAATTTGATAAAAAATGTGACAAAAAAATTACAAAAAAATGACAAAAATGTGACAAAAAAAATTACAAAAAATGTACGAAAATTTAATAAAAAATTGACGAAAAAATGACAAAAATGTGACAAAAAAATGACAAAAATGTGATAAAAAAAATTACAAAAATGTGATAAAAAAATGACAAAAAATACTAAAAATTGGAAAAAATGACAAAACTGGGACAAAATGTGACAAAAAAAGGAAAAAAAAATGATAAAAAATGGACGAAAAAATGACAAAAATTTGATAAAAAATTGATGAAAAAATGACAAAAATTTGATAAAAAAATTGACTAAAAAATGACAAAAAATTAATTAAAAAAAGTACTAAAATTTGATAAAAATTCGACAAAAAAATTACAAAAAATTGACGTAAACAAAATGATGGAAAAAAAATCTGATGACGTGAGGAAAAAGATCCTCTCGGTTCAGGCGGGAGTTAAGAGGTTAACCTGCTTGAATATTAACGCTGAACTGCTAACAACACCCCTGATCGGTTTACTCCACGTCCTTGTGTTTACTCCGCTCTGGAAATGGAGTTGTTGCCGACTACTTTTCCCGGCGTTTTGACGCTGGTTTCCTCTGACAGAAATGACTTTGTTTAATTTTCTTCCCCTTCAGTGTCTCGCCTTCATGTCCAGCTGATCGATGGACTGTTTCCGTGTTTTCAGACTGAGAATGAACGGACACATGTTTCACAGACGGACCATAAAGCTCTGACCTTCACCGGCCTCATCAGACGGACTCACTTTCCGATCTTTAATGGATTCAACATGAACACGTGACCGGAGCGACAGTGAGATTTAAAAATGATTTACTCGCACCTGTGGAAACCTTTACGTCCGCTTTACGGCCCTGACCTTGTGAGGCAAATATCATTACGTTTTAAAGATGTTATCGACCTCTACGACTGACACGGGGAAAGAGGAAAACACTCAGGTTAGATCAGACGGGAAACATTATATAAAGTGAGTGTTTGTGGAGGGAAAAAACTGAGAGTCTGAGGGAATATTTGTCCTGTTCTGGAGCAGACTCAGACAGTGGAAAAACTGCCAGGACGACGAGGACGAGGCAGCAGCGTTTGGTCAGTTATTAGTCCAGAGATGGAGCAAAGTAAAGCCTTTCACTATTATAAATAAACGCTAAGTTTGAGAGACCGATTCCACAAGAAGCTTGAGGGTCATTTCTTCACCATCTAAACATGGGCATTCACAAACACACCGCTGAACATCAGGGGTAGGACACTGAGGAGGTGGACAGTTTCAAGTACCTGTGTTCACCTCAACAATAAACTGGACAAGAAGGGCTAGAGTCGCCTCCACCTTCTGAGGAGAGTGAGGTCCTTCTGCTCAGGACTTCATATGACTCTGTGGAGCCTCTGCTCTCCACTACGCTGCCGTGTGCTGAGCCCCGGGCCGCACAGAGCGGGACAAGAACAGGAGGGCCAGCTCCGTCCTGGGCTGCCGCCTGGACTCTATGGAGGAGGTGAGGGACAGGAGGGTGTTAGCCAAGCTCACCTCCATCATGGACAACACCTCCCACCCACTGCACGGGACTGTAGAAGAGCTGAGCAGCTCTTTCAGTCCTGCACACCCTGAGTGTTTCCAGGAGCTGAATGGAACAAGTGAATTTCTTCATTGTGAGATCAATAAAGTCGTATTTTATTTTATCTTTTGGCCCCTGGACTTCCCTTTGGGCACCACTGCCATACGAGACAGACTCAACGTTTTTTCTTCTGGAATCTGCTCATTTTTGTCTTTAAAACAAGCTCCATCTGAAGAACCTACTAAACATGAATGTCCTGAATAAATCAGTCCTCTGCCTCTATTACAGCGCCTCCTGCTGTCAACGTTCAACCCTGACACTTTATACAGTTTACAAGCTTCACAAACAGGATTAAAGATCGAAGAAGAAAAGATCGAAGAGAAAGTATCGGCCTTAGTAAAACCCATATCAACCTTTACAATTTACAGGGGTCACTTTACACGGTCAGAGACTAAAATACTACAAAAACCAGCCCAACAGTTCTCCAACGGGAACAGAAAGCTTTAATGTCCACCTTTACAAATGACTGAAGCCGGACTAAACAAATTCCTTCCACTACCAGGAGAACTACGTACAGGGCCTGCATATTCTCACACACCTACAACTACAGTAACCAGGGGGCAGACTGCCGGAGAAGTGGCTGCCGCTCCACATCGACCCTGTGGAGCTGGTCTCCTCTCTCCGGAGCGCTCTCTCCCTCGCACACAGAGCTTTATAGACTCGTATTGATTTTGTGCTGCACAGACACAATCGAATCTGCTCTACATTAGGCGTGTGCCGCGGTCCCCGGGGGCCCCTCGGAGTCTCCGGGCTCCGGGGCCTCACAAACAAGCCTCACAGTCGGAGAAAAGGCTTCACATGTCCTCCGTCCTGAAACCTCTCTGGACACAGTTGTTCCAGGCGGTGGGTTTTTCATTAGGACTTTCTCAGTGGCTGCGTTTACACGGGCCGAGGAATCAGATAAGAGGAGTAATCGGATAACCCGATGATCAGATATGAAGCGATTATTTTCACTGCAGAAAACTGATGATCCCAAAACTGTGGGTTCTACGTGAGCCGGAGCAAATGTGGATGAATCTTCGGTTCTCGACCTCTCTCTCTGACAGTAACCCCCTGTTCTCGACCTCTCTCACTGACAGTAACCCTCTGTTCTCGACCTCCCTCTCTGACAGTAACCCGCTGTTCTCGACCTCTCTCTCTGACAGTAACCCGCTGTTCCTGACCTCTCTCTCTGACAGTAACCCCCTGTTCTCGACCTCTCTCTCTGACAGTAACCCTCTGTTCTCGACCTCTCTCTCTGACAGTAACCCTCAGTTCTCGACCTCTCTCTCTGACAGTAACCCCCTGTTCTCGACCTCTCTCACTGACAGTAACCCTCTGTTCTCGACCTCTCTCTCTGACAGTAACCCCCTGTTCTCGACCTCCCTCTCTGACAGTAACCCACTGTTCTCGACCTCTCTCTCTGACAGTAACCCGCTGTTCTCGACCTCTCTCTCTGACAGCAACCCTCAGTTCTCGACCTCTCTCTCTGACAGTAACCCACTGTTCTCGACCTCCCTCTCTGACAGTAACCCTCAGTTCTCGACCTCTCTCTCTGACAGTAACCCCCTGTTCTTGACCTCCCTCTCTGACAGTAACCCTCTGTTCTCGACCTCTCTCTCTGACAGTAACCCACTGTTCTCGACCTCCCTCTCTGACAGTAACCCTCAGTTCTCGACCTCTCTCTCTGACAGTAACCCTCTGTTCTCGACCTCTCTCTCTGACAGTAACCCTCTGTTCTCGACCTCTCTCTCTGACAGTAACCCGCTGTTCTCGACCTCCCTCTCTGACAGTAACCCTCAGTTTTCGACCTCCCTCTCTGACAGTAACCCTCAGTTTTCGACCTCCCTCTCTGACAGTAACCCTCAGTTTTCGACCTCCCTCTCTGACAGTAACCTGCTGTTCTCTTCCTCTCTCTCTGACAGTAACCCTCAGTTCTCGACCTCTCTCTCTGACAGTAACCCTCAGTTCTCGACCTCTCTCTCTGACAGTAACCCTCAGTTCTCGACCTCTCTCTCTGACAGTAACCCTCTGTTCTCGACCTCTCTCTCTGACAGTAACCCCCTGTTCTCGACCTCTCTCTCTGACAGTAACCCTCAGTTCTCGACCTCTCTCTCTGACAGTAACCCTCTGTTCTCGACCTCTCTCTCTGACAGTAACCCTCAGTTCTCGACCTCTCTCTCTGACAGTAACCCTCTGTTCTCGACCTCTCTCTCTGACAGTAACCCTCTGTTCTCGACCTCTCTCTCTGACAGTAACCCGCTGTTCTCGACCTCCCTCTCTGACAGTAACCCTCAGTTTTCGACCTCCCTCTCTGACAGTAACCCTCAGTTTTCGACCTCCCTCTCTGACAGTAACCCTCAGTTTTCGACCTCCCTCTCTGACAGTAACCTGCTGTTCTCTTCCTCTCTCTCTGACAGTAACCCTCAGTTCTCGACCTCTCTCTCTGACAGTAACCCTCAGTTCTCGACCTCTCTCTCTGACAGTAACCCTCAGTTCTCGACCTCTCTCTCTGACAGTAACCCTCTGTTCTCGACCTCTCTCTCTGACAGTAACCCCCTGTTCTCGACCTCTCTCTCTGACAGTAACCCTCAGTTCTCGACCTCTCTCTCTGACAGTAACCCTCAGTTCTCGACCTCCCTCTCTGACAGTAACCCACTGTTCTCGACCTCTATCTCTGACAGTAACCCTCAGTTCTCGACCTCTCTCTCTGACAGTAACCCTCTGTTCTCGACCTCTCTCTCTGACAGTAACCCACTGTTCTCGACCTCTCTCTCTGACAGTAACTCTCTGTTCTCGACCTCTCTCTCTGACAGTAACCCACTGTTCTCGACCTCTCTCTCTGACAGTAACCCGCTGTTCTCGACCTCTCTCTCCGACAGTAACCCTCAGTTCTCGACCTCTCTCTCTGACAGTAACCCACTGTTCTCGACCTCCCTCTCTGACAGTAACCCTCAGTTCTCGACCTCTCTCTCTGACAGTAACCCCCTGTTCTCGACCTCCCTCTCTGACAGTAACCCTCTGTTCTCGACCTCTCTCTCTGACAGTAACCCACTGTTCTCGACCTCCCTCTCTGACAGTAACCCTCAGTTCTCGACCTCTCTCTCTGACAGTAACCCTCTGTTCTCGACCTCTCTCTCTGACAGTAACCCTCTGTTCTCGACCTCTCTCTCTGACAGTAACCCGCTGTTCTCGACCTCCCTCTCTGACAGTAACCCTCAGTTTTCGACCTCCCTCTCTGACAGTAACCCTCAGTTTTCGACCTCCCTCTCTGACAGTAACCCTCAGTTTTCGACCTCCCTCTCTGACAGTAACCTGCTGTTCTCTTCCTCTCTCTCTGACAGTAACCCTCAGTTCTCGACCTCTCTCTCTGACAGTAACCCTCAGTTCTCGACCTCTCTCTCTGACAGTAACCCTCAGTTCTCGACCTCTCTCTCTGACAGTAACCCTCTGTTCTCGACCTCTCTCTCTGACAGTAACCCCCTGTTCTCGACCTCTCTCTCTGACAGTAACCCTCAGTTCTCGACCTCTCTCTCTGACAGTAACCCTCAGTTCTCGACCTCCCTCTCTGACAGTAACCCACTGTTCTCGACCTCTATCTCTGACAGTAACCCTCAGTTCTCGACCTCTCTCTCTGACAGTAACCCTCTGTTCTCGACCTCTCTCTCTGACAGTAACCCACTGTTCTCGACCTCTCTCTCTGACAGTAACCCTCTGTTCTCGACCTCTCTCTCTGACAGTAACCCTCTGTTCTCGACCTCTCTCTCTGACAGTAACCCTCTGTTCTCGACCTCTCTCTCTGACAGTAACCCGCTGTTCTCGACCTCTCTCTCTGACAGTAACCCTCAGTTCTCGACCTCTCTCTCTGACAGTAACCCTCAGTTCTCGACCTCTCTCTCTGACAGTAACCCACTGTTCTCGACCTCTCTCTCTGACAGTAACCCGCGGTTCTCGTACCTTCACGATGTCCTCATTCGTCGACTTGCACTGGACAAACGCGGAGACGTCGTTGACGCCGCCGTTCAGCTCGATGGACACCATTTTGACGGGGATGGCGACGGTGCGGCCGGTCAGGATGGCGGTGTTGATGATCTCGGTGTCCTGTGGAGACATCAGCACAGGTTCACGCTGGAGTCCGGGTTTGAAGCTCTGTGAAACACTCAGAACTCTGCACGGTCACTTTCAGCCGGCGTCTTTCAGCACATTTCATCAGATCGATGCTCTGCCTCTCGCTGTGGTCAGAGGACGAAGGCTGATCCATGTGAGAAGAAGACGACGACACGTGATGATGGTTTACACGAGCACACGGAGCAGAGGGATGGATTTATTAACGTCTTAACTCACGCCTGAACCGAGAGGACCTTTTTCCATTTTTTTGTTGGGTATTCAACTCATTTTTGTAACTTTTTTGTCAGTCTTTCGTCAATTTTTTAATCAAATGTTTGTCATTTTTTTTGTCATTTTTTAATCAAATTTTTGTCACATTTTTGTCATTTTTTCGTCATTTTTTTGTCATTTTTTTAATCCATTTTTTGTCATTTTTTATCACATTTTTGTCAATTTTTTGTCATTTTTTTTGTCAATTTCTTGTCAATTTCTTGTCAATTTCTTGTCAATTTCTTGTCAATTTCTTGTGACAGTTTTGCCACTTTTTCATCAATTTTTTGTCACATTTTTGTCATTTTTTCGTCATTTTTTGTCAATTTTTTAATCAATTTTTTGTGACATTTTTGTGACATTTTTGCCACTTTTTCATCAATTTTTTGTCACTTTTCTGTCAATATTTTCTCACTTTGTTGTCACACTTCTATAATTTTTTTTCACATTTTTGCCCTTTTTTTGGTCAATTTTTTATCACATTTTTGTCACATTTTGTCACATTTTTGTCATTTTTTTTGTCATTTTTTGTCAAATTTTTGTCACATTTTTGTCATTTTTCGTCTGTTTTCTTTAATCAATTTTTTGTCATTTTTTGTCACATTTTGTTACATTTTTGTCATTTTTTTGGTCATTTTTTGTCTTTTCTTTTGTCTTTTATTAGTCATTTTTTACATCATTTTTTTGTCGTTTTTTTGTCATTTTTGTCATTTTTAGTCATTTTTAGTCATTTTTTTGGTCATTTTTTAAATCAATTTTTTGTCACATTTTATCACATTTTTGTCATTTTTTGTCAGATTTTTATCACATTTTTGTAATTTTTTGGTCACATTTTTGGTAATTTTTTTGTCACATTTTTGTCATTTTTCTGTCACATTTTTCTGTCACATTTTTCTGTCACATTTTTGTCATTTTTTGTCACATTTTTGTCATTTTTGTCTATTTTCACAGCTTTTTTCCAGAAGCTTTTGGATTGGGGTAAAGCCAAACTGGAGAAAATGTGCTCGGTTCAGGTGGGAGTTAAGGGGTTAAACCTCATTTCCCATATTGATAAATCTCGATTTTCTATTAGATTTGGATGATTAGAATAATGGATGTGGATGCTCAGTGAGTGGTCCGCATGGCGCCTTTGCTCGAGCCAAGCCATGACATGAAAAGTGTCTCCAAACTTTTGACCATGTTTTGATAATGATCTTCTAAAATGTGATGTTAAACAGGCCCGGTGAACCGTCGGCTCCAGGCTCGATGGCTGAAGTGATCCTGTGACGGTCTCCGCTCACCATGGCGATGGGGATGATGGCCTGGATGTCCTTTTGCACCACCGTCAGCTCCGTCACCACTTTGTCGGCGTCGGGGGCGGGGCTCTGGCCGGGGTAGTCGATGTTCCAGTTGATCCGCCGCGTCACGGAGAGGCTGGTGAAGTTCTCCATCTCGAAGTCCAGCTGCATCAGCTCCAGGCTCCCCTCGCTGTCCCTGCACAAACACAGAACACATACGTCATACAAGGCCCACGCTAGGGAGCACATTTACCTCATCGTGTTTTTGACTTCCTGTATTTTACTCGTGTATATTTGTTTTGAGAACGTCCGTATCACATTTTCTCCATTTGAAAGAATCATATAAAACGTTCTGCCTCACTGCGTTTCTACACCGCGTTCCAAATTATTATGCAAATGACATTTTTCTAAGATTTTCTAAATGAGAGTCAGCATAATTTTCAAGTCTTTAACTGGTCGAGGATCATTTAAATATGGTTGAAAAAATCTCCCAGTGAAAACAGTATTTTTTTCAAAAATAAATATAGTAAAAAACTCAAAATCCACTGTTCCAAATTATTCTGCAACTCATCATTTCAATACATTTTAAAGCTTGTAATTCACTGAAAATGGTCATTTGTTGAATGTGTAGCATTAGGAGGTCATACTTACTGAAATCAAAAGATATTTCAATTAAAAAAATATTAACAGGTCAAGTTATATTTTACCATAGGAGTCCTTGTGTGAAGCAGCTTCAAAATTCTTAAGGCAAGGCAAGGCAACTTTATTTATACCGCGCATTTCGTACACAAGGCAACTCAAGGCGAGACACTGCAGGTATATAGGATTTTTTTTAATTTTTTACAGATATCAATTTGAAACTTTTGCTGTCGATCACTGGCATAAATGTGAAAAAAAAATACATTGCAAGTTTTCTGTCATTTTCTGTCATTTTATCTTTTCTTATAAGAACAAGGTGTTTTATGCCTAAAAATGCCCCAAAATTCCCATCTTTTTTGGCGACGAAATCTGAATAATGGATAGAGCTACATTCAAATTTATGGTTTCATTTTATTGATGAATGAGTTGCCAAGACTTTCTCAGAGGGGATTTTGGATTTCTTGTTTAGTTTTAAAATAAGCTGTTTTTTAGTGGAAACATTTGTACAAAATTAAATTTTAGCCTTATTTTTTGAAATTCAAAACTCAATAAATGGGGCTTAGGGATTAAATAATAAAAAATCCCTCTGAAAAAATCGTACAAATATTGTTCAGTCCAAGACTTGTTGTGTCCGTATACCCTCTCGGAGGCTGAGGTCTCAGGATCAGAACCTCCTCATGGTCCCTCGCACTCGTTTTAAGACCAGAGGAGACCACTCCTTCCAGGTGGTCGCGCCGACGCTCTGGAACGATCTTCCGCTTTCCTTGCGGTTACTTGATAATGTTGATGTTTTTAAGAGTAAACTGAAAACCTACTTGTTTCAGAAAGTATTTTGAATTTCAGTGGAATAGGGGTTGTTTCATGACCACATTTTTTGTGACTGTTAATGTAAATGTACTTTGTATTTCTATTTTGTATTTTGTGAAGCACTTTGTGACTTTTGTCTGTGAACGGTGCTATATAAATAAACATTACTACTTACTTACGTACTTACTTACTTACAAGGCTAGAAAATGTCAAGTCTTTAGGTCCGACTGACGTGGACATAGTGTCGCTACAATGACGGTAAAATGTGTTTTGAGAAAAAGGCCCTTGAAATTGCATTGTCCCATATAAGTCTATGGGAGAACATTGAATCAGCGCAATATTTACACATGTTGTTTTGAAGATTAGGCATATTTTTGGTTTCCGGGTGAAAGCTTGTATGTTCAGAGACCAATTTGGCCCAAAACCTGAAGTTAGTTTTGCCTGTCGTGTGTCCCCTTAAATCCATTAAACTTGTGAGTTTTTGGAGAGTTTCTGCTTGGATTTGTTTGCAGGATGTCAGAATAGCCTCCCAGAGCTGCTGTTTGGTTGAAAACTGCCTCCCACCCTCATATATGTTTTTTTTTTTCTCCAAAGGTTCTCAATAGGGTTGAAGTCAGGGGAGGAGGGGTCCACATCATGAGCTTCTCTCCTTTTATGCCAGTGATGCAGAGGTTTTCTTTACAGCAGGACATGGGGCCGACCAGCTCTCTCCTCATGACAAAATATAACTCCACCACCCCCTTACTGACGTCACAGCCTTGTGGGGACATTTTTTTTCTTACCTTTTTGACACAAAAATTCAATTTACATAATAATTTGGAACGCAGTGTATAAAGGCTCCGAGGTAAGAAGTTGGCGGCTCATGTCGTCCCATTTAAAAGCCTCATAATACAAACTTCAGAACAGGTTTATTTCAGAGACTCACAATCAGAGAGAAGGTTTATCCTGTTTCCATGAAGGATAAACATGTGTTTTTGAAGCCACAAAGCTTTTATTCACAATACTTTTACCGTAACTATAGTTTCTAAGCTAAAAACTGCTTTAACGACTGGAAGCTGCACTGGCACTGACTTTACCGGAGACAGGAAGTTTATTTCCAAACTGGTTTAAAACTATAGGAACCGGCAACAATAAGAATGGAGTTAATTCTGCTTTCTGATTGGATGATTGTCCTGAGGCACAAATGTAAATGTAAAAACACTCTATAAGTTTGAAAAGAAAGAAAAAAAATGTCAAAATTCATTCGATGTATTGGAGTTTGTGTAAACCAGAAAACGATTAATTGAATAGTTGACAACTATTCATTGTCGATTCATCAATTACTTGTTTCAGCGCTAATTCAATTTAATGCTTAATGACATTTAAGCTTGTTTTTGGCCTGATTGAAAGACTTTTAATGCTTTTTAATGCCTCTGAGCATGGGCTGTATACAGTGAGTCACTCGGCACCTTTATTACACCTTGTATCCCTTTATTACTCTTTGAACAGTTATTAAACCCTGCCCTTTAATGTGTAATCACCTGTACTTACACTGAACCTGCGGCTGGAATATGAAGTGTTATCAAGTGGTTTGAATAATTACTTTGCAAAGATTGTCCTCAATCATCATCTAAAGGTTTACTCTTCATCTGGACAGTCTTCTTTTTATCTTTGTATTTAACCTCTTAACTCCCGCCTGAACCGAGAGGATCTTTTTCCTCACGTCATCAGATTTTTTTTTTCCATCATTTTTTTGTTAAATTTTTGTCATTTTTTTGTAACATTTTTAGCAATTTTTTATCACATTTTTAGTAATTTTTAGTCACATTTTTTGTCATTTTTTTTGTCACTTTTTGCCACTTTTTCATACATTTTTCGTCAATTTTTTGCCTTGTTGCTGTGTTGTGTCACCTTATTTTGTGTGTTGTTGTGTTTTTCATTTTGGTCACTTTTGTTGAGTTTTTTTTTTTTTTGGTTGAAATTTTGTCACTTTTTGTTGAATTTGTGTCGCATTTTTTGTTGAATTTTTGTCACTTCTTGGTTGAGTTTTTGTCACATTTTTTTTGCATTTTTGTCACATTTTTGTAATTTTTTTGTTGAATTTTTGTCACATTTTTGTTGAATTTTTGTCACATTTTTGTTGAATTTTTGTCACATTTTTGTTGAGTTTTTGTCACATTTTTGTTGCGTTTACATCCTTGTTTTCTTCTAATTTTTTGTGGTTGTTTTGGTGCTTTTTTCCAAAGAAGCTTTTCGATTAGGGTCAAGCCAAACTGGAGAAAATGGGATCCGTTCAGGTGGAAGTTAAGAGGTTAAAAAAAAAGTCCAGATGAAGAGTAAGCCTTTTGTAAAACAACTTTGCAACTTCTAAAACACAAAAATCGCGCCTGAATCCTTTACGGCAACACCACAGGGACAAACACATGGACTTTTGTAGAAATGTAGTAAAAGTGATCAATCCTCGACACAAATACTACTGCAGTAAAGTACAGCTCCTCTGAAGTACAGTACTGTGTTCACTGCGTCACTGACCACATAAATGTTGAGTTGCGGATGTTGCCGTTTCCCACTTCGCTCCGTGTTAGGGACTCATCTGGCGAGTCTTTAATTATTCACACTCCCCTTTAAAGCCGCGCCCGTGACTTTTGCAGCTTCCTTTGTTCTCTTCGTGCGAAACTTTTGAATCCCGGCGTTGCGCAACACTGGCAGATTGTTTTGGACACGAAGGTTAGCTCATCTTTTCATGGACCGTGGAACAAATGCAGAGAGTGGGCAGCAATTACCCGAGCCGAGCAAAGCTTTGAAGAGTGAGCGCGAAGGTCTGCAATTAAAGGGTCCAAGTTCTGTCAAACCTGGACTGAACCGAGGCCAGGATCGAAGCCACAAACGCACAGAGGCGGAGGGGGCGGGGCAAAGACAGTGACACGGGGGGACTTCCTGTTTCTTCTTGTTGTTTTGGGAATCACTGAAGATCAAAGTTTGCTTAAGAAGTGATGAAGTTCTTTAACCTCTTACCACCCGCCTAAACCAAATGCATTCTGTCCTCTTTGGCCGTTATATAGGCCTGTGTAACACCTCATTTGAAAGCTAAGACCCACAAAACTGATCTTTTTCCTCGCGTTGTTGCTGTTGTTGTGTCACCTTTTTTATGTTTTTTTCTTTTCTTTTTTTTTTTCTTTTTGGGACATTTTTATTGATTTTTTGTCTTTTTTTTGGCCTTCGCGGGTCATTTAGACCCGCTGTCATGTTCCGGGCATTTGGATGCAAGGTGACACAAGGGGGCGCCTTCCAACCCTCTCAGTGTAAATGTGAGTTGACTTTCTTCAGAGTCAGACTTTAGGTCAGACATGAGTGACAGTAACATGACGCTAAACACAGTGAGCTCTTTGTTTCCTCATTGCTCTTCAGTCACAGACTGAGAAGTGAAGAAGGAAGTCATGGAGCTTCTGCTTTAGACAGAACTTCAGACTCAATCATATTCGGAAACTCCAATATGTAGTAAAAACATAATATATGGAAATTTATTATTACAATTCAAAAAAGAAAAATATTTGAAAATCCTGTATCTAATCAATTTTTTTGATTTATTTATTTACTCTCATTCTAAAAACAAACAAATAAACAAACCCAGGTCATTTGTATCTGCTGTAGGTCATGTTTGACCCAGTTCCTCTGAGTCGTGGTGCAGCAGGACTGATGTGGACAGATGTTACAGAAGAAGCTCGTGAGGTTCATTTCTTCAACAGTTTCTATAGTAACTATTTTCTCCAAAGTTAAAGTAGATCTACCACAGTCCTGTCCACATCTGCCACGGTCCACCACGACCCACCACGACTCAGAGGAACTGGGGCACACATGACCTACAGCAGATACAAATGACCTGAGTTTTTTTTTTTTTTTCTTTTTTTAGAATGAGAGTAAATAAAAAAAAAATGGAATTGAAATTGTAATAATACATTTCCATATATTATGTTTTTACTTACATATTGGAGTTTCCGAATATGATTGAGTCTGAAGTTCTGTCTAAAGCAGAAGCTCCATGACTTCCTTCTTCACTTCTCAGTCTGTGACTGAAGAGCAATGAGGCCTCAGCCTTTTTACTGGAAACAAAGAGCTCACTGTATTTAGCCTCATGTTACTGTCACTCATGGTGTCTCACTCTGAAGAAAGTCAACTCACATTTACACTGAGAAGGTTGGAAGGGCGCCCCCTTGTGTCACCTTGCATCCAAATGCCCGGAACATGACACAATAAACGTCTCCAACTAGTCTCTCGGCCGGTGAGATAGACTCTTTGTATGAGAGACAACACATCTCCACAACATCTCCACGACTCTCCTGGGGTGAGACAGGCCCTTCAGTGACAGTGACGCCCCTGAAGTCTTCTCAGTTGTGCCTCTGTGACCTCTGAGATCTCCTTGGTGTCCAACAGGAGTCGCAGACATTGCAGGGACCTCACAGAAACATCTCAAGCTCTTGTGACGTCGCCACAAGAGCTTGAGACTCGAAAAGTTGCTCTGAAGGGCTGGGGGAGAAACATCAGCCTTGTCAGGAGAAACAAACCAAAGGCTGAATGTGACGGAGACTAGCTTCATATCTTTTCATGTGGCTCTGTTTCCAAAGGCCACGGGGGACGGGACGAGGGGAGAAGGTCAGAGCGGGAGCTTGAACAACATCAGTATCCTCCTCCCAGGCATGTAACGGTCAGCCCATCCAGGTTTAACAAGCGACACTCCTGCCCCGGCTAAACGACGCCGTAAATACGAGGAACAAGGAGAAAAACAAACCCCCGTCTTTCATGTAAAGGCCGGGTGTTTACGGCCGTGTTATTGAAAGCGCAGGCAGGCGAGTTACGGAGGAGCCCCGTCCCACTGGGAGCACTTCCACGCGGGGGCGTCGGGAGCGTTCCCCGTTATCTCCAATCTACGGCGGGATCCGCGGAGGCGCTCGTCTAAACGCGGCCGTTTGTGAGGCAATTTCACAGCAATACTCTTTCATAACGGGAGAGCGGAGAGGCGTGACTCTGCTCGCACGGCCTGGGACAATCAATCGAGGCGCGACGCAGCCTCTAAAGCCGCCGTAGGTTTTCTCCTTTCAGACGGGATTTAAGACGCCTCGGGAGGGAGCCGTTTATGGTCGTCTTTTTACCAACTTTGGAATTCATTCAGTCCGACGATTGTTTTTGAGTCAACCTTTAGCCGAGGAAAACGTGAGCTGAATTCAGTCGACTAAATCTGTGACACGTCTGAGGCGAGACGCTGCAGGTGAAAAGTAAAAACAGGCACATTTAAAACTGAAAACCATATACTGCATGTTTTCCTTCATTTTTTTTCCATTTTATAGCTGTTGGGGGGGGGCAGGTAGCGGTGAACGATCTGAACCCTGAACCTGAATCAAGGAACAAATGATCAAATTTATTGGAACCAGGCCACAATTAGAGACAGGCCTTTATTTATATTCGAGCAAAACGGACGACCAGGAAAATGAAGAAAAACGAGATTTGTGTCCATTTGCACCTAAAATATTAGGTTCATTTATTAATTAACATTTCAAACCCTCTCCCAGCGGCTGGAACATTGACGCCTTTTATTTTGTCGGGACAACAGGAAGTGTTTCGTTGCCGTTAGCGGAGCTTTGACATCAATGTCACTGCAGGTTTCTGTTTCGTTTTTACCGCGGACCGGATTATTTGTTGTCATCTTGTGTAAAAGGCGAGTTTAGACGGAGCGTTTGTGTTTGTGATCGATCATGAGACTGACCCGAGAGAAGACGAGACGCTCGCGCTGATGGGAGGAGTTATTTTGAGGCGTGGGACTGACCTGCACACGGAGCAGCTGGACGTGCTTTGAAGACGCGATGGAGACTTTATTAAAACCCTGGAGGGTCACACAACATTTGTTTCCCTATTTCCAAATAAAGTCACAGGAGGTTTGAAAAGTGGCTAAATCTGTGTCAAAGTTACGCTGGGATCAGCTCCTCCGCAGCGTCCCCCTCGGCCCGGGTTCCCGTTTGTTACTTCCTGCACGTGAGTTTTCATTTACACCAGTATGAGACAAATTCCTAACATGGGGAATATTTCTACCGCTATAGTTTCTTTTTAATTTGCCTCCGCCAGCCGCGAACCCGGCCTCTGTCAGAGAATGGAATATGGAATACAGGCCAGCATTAGAGAAATTACAGTATGTGTCATATATTCTTAAGTAAATGTAATTGGCTAAGTACAAAATGGGGGAGGAGCTAACAAGCTGAAGCTTCTTCCTAGTCCTTTTGAGCATCATATCCACCATATTTACTCACTTATTCACCTGTGCACGTATCTCTCTCTGGCTTTGATTACTGTGCTGAACTCTGAGGAACTCAGACGCTCCAATAAAAAACAATATGAACTGAAATGAATTGAATTGAACCCAGACCAAACCCCAGAGCGGCACCGTGCGTGTGCATAATACTTGTAGCGCATCTTTAGAAGTAAATCCAGTCAAACAAATGCTAACGCTGTGCGGTGGTCGTCTCAGGCGACTGAATTGTTTTCTCAGTCCTGTCGCCTTTTTTATTTCTGCTTATGTCACAAAGAAGTTTGGATATTTTTCTGGCTCGTAGATCAAACAGAGCGTAATCAGCACAAGGGATGAAGCCAAATGTAGAGTTTAATAACTCAAAAACACAGTAGAAAAGCTCTGCCTCTAATATAGCAGCCGTCAACACTCGGCCAATCACAGCTCGTACAAATGTAACTGGGCAAAACTGGCTTAACCGCCACAGATGGCATCTACGACTGACGGTTCGGTCCACACCAGACCTCCGCTTCATCCGAGGCCGGGTCGCAGAGGCAGCGTCTCAGCAGAGATGACCAGACTCCCCGATCCAGATAGAGCTGACTTTATTACAGACTGCGCTCTCTAAACCAGAGTCTGAGCTGGATTTAACCAGAGCTAAATGTTGTTCGTGCTGCAGCGTCTGCAGAGTTTACAACATACAGGCTAACGATGCTAACTCGCGGCTAGCAGTTCTGGCCATTCTGACGCCGTTTTAAGCCCAGGGGTTTATTCACCTGAAAAACTAACCCAGCGACTAAAAAGTCCTCAGAAAATCCAACTTAAAGACATACAGCATGTTTATATTGAGGGAAAATGAGCTGCAGCAGAACAATGAAAACGCTGTAGCTACTCGCTAAGTTACTACAAACACACGAGAAAATCTACAGGAGCTGAAGTAAAGACGAAAAGAGACCATTTAAGTAACATCTCAATACTATTGTTAAATAAAAACACATAAATGAATAAAGCTCAGGCACTGGGAGCTTTAGGACATGGGCTTTTCTGTCTATGATGGACAGTAAATAAATATCATCAGCACAATTCTAATATAACTGCTCTTAAATGTGTCGCCTACTTTACTTAAGGAAATGTTAATGAGTAAATTCACTAATTACAAACCAATCTGCTGTGAAAAAGTAAGAATGTTGAAGAAAATGCCTTGTACTCATATCGGTATCGGCGAGTACTTAAATCAAAGTACTCGTTTGAATCGGTTTTAGAAAAAGTGGTATCGGTGCCTCTCTAACACTTTCCGACCAGATTATCGGTGTGAAAAGGCCTCCTCGTGTATCACCCGCCTCTGTCTCACACACCCTGGCCCCTCCCTCCTCCACACCCTGGCCCCTCCCTCCTCCACGCCACCTCGGCTCCTCGGTCTGGCGCCCCCTGTCTGCCCGTTCCCCCCCCTGCACTCACCCCGGCTTGGCTCCTCGGTTGCGCGTGACCTGGATGGTGCTGATGGAGTGCTTGGCCCCGGACTGCACCTCCCAGTCCACCTTCCACTGGGCGCTCAGGGACCGGGTCTGGAGGAGGTTCACGCCTTTCTTCGCCTTCACCCTGAAAACAGAGACAAAACGCCGGGATTAGGACGAGTGGGCGTTCAAAGCGCAGGGGAGAGGATTAAAGCGAGGAGCTCATGTACCATCGACTTTACTGAGCTTTAAACCATGTTCTACCACACTGCAAAACATCAGGCATTGGCTTAAATGAACTGAGGAAATGTTTCTTGTTTTGAGCGGTTTTCACTCATTTAGACACTTTTCCTGTTGGACCAAGTTTACTTTGCTTGTTTGTGGACATTTCAGACCAGTTCTGAGGTAAATCTCGCTTGAAATAAGAAAGTAAAATCGCCAATGAGATAAGACCAATTTTCTTACCCCATTGGTAAAGAAAATGACCTGAAATAAGGACGAAATGTATCGAAACGAGTCGGAAACATCTCAGAACAAGTGACATAATCTAGGACAAATGCCCAACAACTCTTAACCAGTCAAGACAACTAAAATGTGGATTATTTTGCTCAAATTGAGATGTTTATCTGATCGAGTATTTCACTTCATTCACAGTTTTCACGTTGCAGTAACGGAGGAACTGTGGAAAACGTGGATGTATGAAAAAACAAAATGGACACAACAGAAAACATCTGGGCAAACACGTGCAGAAATGTATCTGAGCCAGTTCCTTAGAATGCAGTACAACGACATGTTTGATTTGAGCGTTCTATCCTCTTACAAATGAATGGAGAAGCCGGACCCAATACTAAAGTATGACGAGGAATGACTTCTGATTTCTGTGTTTCTCTAAGGCAGTGTTTCCCTTAGAAACACGGGGACCCCTTGGGGTACTTGAGCACTTGGCAGGGGGTACTTGGACTGACCTCAGATTTAAAAAGGGGGAAAGAGATGATTTCAATATTACTTTCAAAGAAAAGTTAGTAGTAGTAAAAGGCTTGACTTTGAGAGTATTTTTGCTGTATTTTGAACATTACACTCTACTAAACACTGAATAATCCATTTTCAGTTGCTTGATTTGTTACGATTTTTGCAGGACCTTTGAGTGAGGGGGTACTCGGAGCATTAATGAATGTCTCAAGGGGTACATGGGGCGAAAAGGTTGGGACGTTAGCATCAAACTTCTCCTTTTGATTTCTAGTATGAACTGCAAAGGTGATCCCACTGGGCGAGGACATGCTTCTCTTTGGTCCACATGGCGAGGAGCTGACCTACATGCAATACCACCAGGAAGTCGCTCCAAAAGAAACTTTGTGAAGACGATTCCAATGGAGACTTTGCACGTCCCAAGCACTGCCTCAAAGCCTGGCTCCAAAGAGGTTTTTTTTTTTTAAACCTCTTACCACCCGCCTAAACCAAATGCACTCTGTCCTCTTTGGCTATAACACCTCATTTGAAAGCTAAGACCCACAAAACTGACCTTTTTCCTCACGTTGTTGCTTTGTTGTCACCTTTTGTAGTTTTTTTTGTCTTTTTTTTTGTCACAGTTTTGTAGAATTTTTGTAGAATTTTTGTAATTTTTTTGTTGAGTTTTTGTCACATTTTAGTTGAATTTTTGTAATTTTTTTGTCACATTTTTGTCACATTTTTGTTGCATTTTTGTCACATTTTTGTTGAATTTTTGTCACATTTTTGTCGCATTTTTGTTGAATTTTTGTCACATTTTTGTCACATTTTTGTTGCATTTTTGTTGCATTTTTGTTGCATTTTTGTCACATTTTTGTCACATTTTTGTCACATTTTTGTTGCATTTTTGTCACATTTTTGTTGCATTTTTGTCACATTTTTGTCGCATTTTTGTCACATTTTTGTCACATTTTTGTCACATTTTTGTCGCATTTTTGTTGCATTTTTGTCACATTTTTGTCATATTTTTGTTGCATTTTTGTCACATTTTTGTTGAATTTTTGTAATTTTTTTGTCACATTTTTGTTGCATTTTTGTTGCATTTTTGTCACATTTTTGTCACATTTTTGTCACATTTTTGTTGCATTTTTGTCACATTTTTGTTGCATTTTTGTCACATTTTTGTCGCATTTTTGTTGCATTTTTGTCACATTTTTGTCACATTTTTGTCGCATTTTTGTTGCATTTTTGTCACATTTTTGTCATATTTTTGTTGCATTTTTGTCACATTTTTGTTGAATTTTTGTAATTTTTTTGTCACATTTTTGTTGCATTTTTGTTGCATTTTTGTCACATTTTTTTCACATTTTTGTCACATTTTTGTTGCATTTTTGTCACATTTTTGTTGCATTTTTGTCACATTTTTGTCGCATTTTTGTTGCATTTTTGTCACATTTTTGTCACATTTTTGTTGCATTTTTGTTGCATTTTTGTCACATTTTTGTTGAATTTTTGTTGAATTTTTGTCACATTTTTGTTGCATTTTTGTAACTCTTTGGTTGAGTTTTTGTCACATTTTTGTTGCGTTTACATCCTTGTTTTCTTCTCATTTTTTGTGCCTATTTTGGTGCTTTTTCCCCAAGAATCTTTTTGATTTGGGTAAAGCCAAACTGGAGAAAATGGGATCCGTTCAGGTGGGAGTTAAGAGGTTAAAGTTCGCCCTGACCCATGTGACAAGGCTGGGCCGGTATCATGTTTTTAACCAGGCTGGTTTTTGTTCTGCAGGATTAAAAGCCTTTGGTTGACAGGTGGCGCTCTGTGGAGGCTCGTGGCCCGTCTGCCTTTTAGGGAAAAAGATTTGGAACTTCTGTTTTAAAGTGCAGTTAAGACGACCCCATGGAGACCGAACACTTCACTCTTTCCAAACAATACGTTTCAGTTTTGCCCACGCACCAGCCTCGCTTGTCGCCGTAAACACACACCACGGATTTCCATTGAAACTCGAGCCTCTAAATGATTTTGGGCCGACTCCAGCGCGGCCCGACCACGGACCACGGACCACATCGACCCGCGGCTCCTTTTCACCGAACACAAGACCCACATTAATTATTCACTGGTTCACATTCGGGCTGCGTTTGCTCGTAAAACCGGACCGCGGCGCGTCATTTACGCTCGCTGGTTGTTTTTGTTGGTATCGAGAGTTTCTCCTGATCGATCTCCCGCCTCTTTGCTCCATATTTTGTTTTTTCTATTTGTAGAGGACGATGCAACATGAGGCACAGGAGTGACCACATGAGGCTCAGTGACGTCAGCGCCTCAACAAACTTTTAACTGTCGCCCCCGAAGACAGACAGGCCTTACTTTGCTCAGATGGTGTGTTTTAAAGCAGTGCTAAGTAACTCCTGCCCCTAGAGGCCATAAGCGCCACTGCAGGTGTCGTAGCATGTTGTTAACCTCTTAACTCCCGCCTGAACCGAGAGGATCTTTTTCCTCACGTTACCAGATTTTTTTCCATCATTTTTTTGTTGGGTGTTCAACTGATTTTTGTAACTTTTTTGTCATTTTTTTGTCATTTTTAGTCTTTTTTTTTTTTTTTTGCCACTTTTTTGTCATTTTTTTGTCAAATTTTAATCACATTTTTGTAACTTTTTTGTCATTTTTTTGTCATTTTTTCCTCACATTTTTGTCATTTTTTCGTCCATTTTTTGTCAATTTCTTGTGACATTTTTGTGACATTTTTGCCACTTTTTCGTCCATTTTTTGTCAATGTTTTCTCACTTTTTTGTCACATTTCCATCATTGTTTTCGTCTCAGTTTTGTCGCTATTTTCACAGCTTTTTTCCAGAAGCTTTTGGACTGGGGTAAAGCCAAACTGGAGAAAATGTGCTCGGTTCAGGTGGGAGTTAAGGGGTTAATTGTCCGTGAGAGTAAATCCTACGCTGACAGAAAAGACAAAGGGACAGAGGGACATTGTTCATCCAATTACACAACTCAAACTTAGCTGTAAATACTGTTTAAGTGGTGCCCTTTAGCCTGTTAGCTTCTTCTTCATGATTCCATTAGTGTGTATTGGTGACTCCGACCCGTAGGCAGGAAGACCCCAGAGACACCAGGGGGAGCTGAAAGACCCCCCCGTCATCCCATGAACACTTGTGTTTCCCCCAGAGGGACGACGGAAAGTCATCAATGTGGAGATTTTTTAATAGTTTCCTCCTTTAACAAAGTAAACATTTTGAGACATTTATTTGCTAAACTGAAACTTTCATGAAAGTCTCTGCTGTTTTTGGACATTTAGAGCATAATAGTTCCATTTAGAACAAAGTTTACAGCGCAGTACTTTACTTCCGCCTCAGCCTCTCCTCTGGTGCTGCTTTGCTTTGTGATTAAAACAAGGAAAAAGACCTGAGGCTCCTGTAGCTTCTGGATTATGACGTTTCATGAGGGTTTCAGCTTCATCAGAGCAGTCACCCAGATGTTTGTCAGGTCACCATCTTTATGTAAACTTCTGTCATGATGCTAAACTGTTAGCCGCTAACTGTTGCTGCGTCTTCTGCTTCGAACATTTGCCATCTCTTCTTCACGTGTTTGTGTTTACATGGGGCGGGGCCTGTGGGGGTGAGGCGTGTGTTGGTGAAGGAGGCGGGAGGTGCGGCGCCGGTCTCCTTCTGCTGCTAGCGAGTGTGGCGCTCATGGTGGCGCTCATGGTGGCGCTCATGGTGGCGCTCATGGTGGCGCTCATGGTGGCGCTCATGGTGGCGCTCATGGTGGCGCTCATGGTGGCGCTCATGGTGGCGCTCACGGTGGCGCTCACGGTGGCGCTCATGGTGGCGCTCACGGTGGCGCTCATGGTGGCGCTCATGGTGGCGCTCACGGTGGCGCTCACGGTGGCGCTCACGGTGGCGCTCATGGTGGCGCTCATGGTGGCGCTCATGGTGGCGCTCATGGTGGTGCATCTAGCGGCGCTTTATGGGAATGCAACGGTGCCGGGCCGGCAAAACGGGATCACTGTCTGAATATTGGCACTTAGGATTGTGGTTTGTTGTTTATTGTTTGTTGTTTGTTTATTGTTTGCTGTTTGTTGTTTGTTTATTGTTTGTTGTCAGCCCTACAGTTCCACTGAAGCGTCTGCAGATGGTCGGGGTCCTCAGCCTCTTCCCGGACTTCACAAAGTCACCATTTCAGATAAATAACAAAGGAGAGGAAGTTCTGAAGCCGCTCCCTCCTCCCCTTCACAGCCGAGCGCCGCGTCCTTCATCGCGGCGCTCGGAGCTTTGACTCTTCCTCCTCCTCCTCCTCTTCTTCTCTGCAGCCTCTGTGTTTCGCTCGACACCTCTTTAACGCAGACCTGATGAAAGAACAAACTCACCAGTGCAACGGGGAAAACTTATGCAACCTTCGATCTACCGCTTCATCTTTGTTCTAATCTTTAATCTGCAGTGTTTACACATTAAAGGCAACGAAAGAGCCGCGAGTAAGAGCCGCGGTTCAAAGCGGGGCACGTGTGGCGCCCGGGAGGACGTCCACACGCTGTCTTAATTAAATCCAAAATCAGGCTTGGTAAGAGCAGCGGGAAAGAACCTCCGTATCTCAGAGCCGGCAGAAAGATGCCAGAGTTAATTAGAATTGTTGAGGACTTCATTTTCTGCCTGAGATTCACATTTGGAAACTCCAGTCATTGTATATCATGGAGCTAAAGCCGCTGCTGACATGGTTTTTGCTCAGAGTCCGGCGTGTTCGGCACCAGATTAGCGCTAAGTAGCTGTTCCCTGACTACGGAAAATAAACTCTGGGAGAATTGTTGGTCAGCCCTTCCTGTCAGTGTGAGGAGAAGAGGCGGCAGAACTTCATTAGAGTCTGACGCCGAATGGATGAGGAACTTTACTGTCATTGTAGAATTATACAGGGAAACTACGGAGATCTGATGAGAGCAAACTCCAAACTCAAACCCACCTCCGGGAACAAATAGGGCTGGACACCGTTTAACCTTTTAACTCCCACCTGAACATGTTTTCTCCAAATTCTCCAAATCTGAAAGCTTCTTCAAAATAGTGCCAAAAAACAAGAAGAAAATGAGGATGTAAATTGACTTAAAGTGACCAAAATCCAGCAAATAAAAAGTGATAAAAAATCAGAAAAAAAAGTGACTAAAGAGCAACAAAAAAGTGACAAAAATCCAGCAAAAAAGTGACAAAAATCCAGCAAAAAAGTGACAAAAATCCAGCAAAAAAGTGACAAAAATCCAGCAACAAAAAAGTGACAAAAATCCAGCAAAAAAAGCGACAAAAATCCAGCAAAAAAGTGACAAAAATCCAGCAAAAAAGTGACAAAAATCCAGCAAAAAAGCGACAAAAATCCAGCAAAAAAGCGACAAAAATCCAGCAAAAAAGTGACAAAAATCCAGCAACCAAAAAGTGACAAAAATCCAGCAAAAAAAGCGACAAAAATCCAGCAAAAAAAGTGACAAAAATCCTGCAAAAAAGTGACAAAAATCCAGCAAAAAAGTAACAAAAGTTCCATAAAAAAAGTGACAAAAACACATAAGGGAAATAAAAAGTGACGACAATGGCAAAGAGGAGAGAATGCATTTGGTTTTGGCGGGTGGTAAGAGGTTAAAGGGACCCTTACTTGGCACTGACCAAAAAAGTCCAGTAGGGGGCGGTATCACAAAACCTTTTCTTTATATGTGCCAATTTTCTGTACTTTTTATTTCCAGACATCAATAAATGATCCACAGTGAGTCTAAAAAAAAAGCCTTGAGCGCAAATGCAGATGTTTTCTTAAAGAGACTAGATTCAAGTTGGTCATTTTATACTCACTACTGCCACCTCAGGTCGCACAGCGTAACAGCTTCTATATTAGCTCGTGCATGACGGCACTTCGGATCCGAATTAACACCTTTTTGAGTGACAGCATTTTAGAGGCAGTTGTGGTGAACAGGTCTGAGCTCATTCTACACATTAGGACATGGAGGAACATGTAGGGGGAGGAAGATACAGAATTTTAACATTATTAAACTCTGTGTAGTCCCTTAAAATTTCCAAAACTAACTACGGGCTAACACCACTAACACAGTATTTACAGCCAAGTCTGAGTGAAATAAATGATCTCATTGTGTAATTGGATGAACAATATCCCTCTGTCCCTTTGTCTTTTCTGTCAGTGTAGGATTCACTCTCACGGACAGTTAATGAGCACTGCGCTTATGGCCTTGAGGAGCAAGAGTTACTCAGTTCTGCTTTAAACATCACAGTGCTCATGTGTCAGAAACAAACAGCTGACCCTCGGGTGAAGAACGGCGTCAGAGCTTTCAGGGCAGAAGATGAGAAGGAACCACATCTGATGTACGATGACAAATAAAGCACTGACTAAATCATTTATTACATTTAAACCTCTCTGCCTCTTGCAGATCGAGAGGTTGTTTATGGTACTGTTTTCATTCTCAAACAAACAGGCTTGGCTCTGGCTCTTCCTCCTGCTCAGCTCAAGCCTGATCTGAATCACAAGCTGCAAAACGCTGCTTGTTTTATGTAAATCTGCCTCATATTTATGTGTAAAAGCGTGTGTAAAGATGAGTGCGATGAGTGGACGTGCTGACCGGAGACGTGTTTGTGACGGACACGTGGGTTTGTTTACGCGGACACACGTGGACGAGGCGCGAGAGAAAAGCTCAGCCCCTCGAGGTTCAGCTTCTGCAGCAGCTCAAACCTCAGCATGGATGTCTGTGGAGCTCCCTCTTTACGAACATCACGGCGGCTCCTTCACTCAGAGCTTCCAGTCCGAGAAAATCCTTTTTTAGCTCAAAACCACAAACATATTTAAAGCATATTGATCTGTAGAGGAATGCACCCACACGACTCAATGAAATCGAGATAAGATGATCCTTTATTGATCTCACGCTGGAGGAATTCACTTGTGGCATTCAGCTGTTGATCCGATCACTCAGAGGGTGCAGAACAGGCAGGAAATG